>NW_020271389.1:167010-592895 GCF_002803265.2 Melanaphis sacchari | reverse complement strand
GTAATAAAATAATTAATCGACTTCTTCGACAGTAGGTCCTCCTCTAGAGCCCGGGAAACCTTGACCACCCGGGAAACCTTGGCCACCCGGGAAACCTTGGCCACCCGGGAAACCTTGGCCACCCTGGGGCGCGCCGCCGGGTTGTCCACCGCCGTGGATCTTCATCATGAGAGCAGAGCAACTCTTTTGGATTTCCTTCAGTTTGTATTCGTACTCTTCTTTGTCTGCCAACTGATTGTTGTCCAACCACTGGACGACAGCGTCGCATTCCTGTTTGCCAGTGTTCTTCTCGGATTCGGTCAACTTGTCGCCGGCCTCGTCCAACGCTTGTTTCACGCCGAACACGTAGCTCTCCAACTGGTTCTTAGCCGCGATCTTGGCCTTTTGCCGTTCATCTTCTTCTTTGTACCGTTCGGCCTCGCTGAGCATACGATCGATTTCGGCTTGAGACAGTCGACCTTTGTCGTTCTTGATGACGATGTTCTTGGAGCGACCGGAGCTGTTGTCCTTGGCCGACACGTTCAAAATTCCGTTGGCGTCCATGTCAAAAGTCACCTCGATCTTAGGCACGCCTCTGGGCGCCGGAGGTATGCCGGTCAGGTCGAACGTTCCCAACAGATTGTTGTCCTTGGTCATGGCCCTTTCCCCTTCGAACACCTGGATGGTGACGGCCGGCTGGTTGTCCGCGTAGGTCGTGAACGTTTGCGTTTGTTTGCACGGGATGGTGGAATTGCGCTCGACAATTTTCGTCATCACTCCGCCCGCGGTCTCGATGCCCAGCGACAGGGGCGTGACGTCCACGAGCAGCACGTCTTGGATCGCGGAGCTCGTGTCGCCGCTCAGGATGGCCGCCTGCACCGCGGCGCCGTAGGCCACGGCTTCGTCCGGGTTGATGGACAGGTTGAGAGGTTTGCCGCAGAAAAAGTTTTGCAGCAGACTCTGGATCTTCGGGATCCTCGTCGAACCGCCCACCAGCACAATGTCGTGGATGTCTCCTTTGTCCAACTTGGCGTCCGCCAAAGCCTTTTCCACCGGTTGCAGGGTCGATCTGAACAGGTCCGCGCACAACTCCTCGAAACGGGCCCGGGAGACTCGGGTGTAGAAATCGACGCCTTCCATCAGGGCGTCGATTTCGATGGTGGCTTCCGAACTGGACGACAACGTTCTCTTGGCCCGTTCGGCGGCCGTCCTCAGCCGTCTCAACGCTCTCGGATTGCTGCGCACGTCCTTTTTGAACTTCCTCTTGAACTCGTCGGCCAGATGACTCACCAGCCGGTTATCGAAGTCTTCGCCGCCCAAGTGCGTGTCGCCCGCCGTCGATTTCACTTCGAATATCGAACCCTCATCGATCTGCAGAACGGACACGTCGAACGTTCCGCCGCCCAGATCGAATATCAACACGTTCCTCTCGCCTTTCAAGTTCTTGTCCAGGCCGTACGCCAGGGCAGCAGCTGTCGGTTCGTTGATTATTCGCATCACGTTCAGCCCGGCTATCGCGCCCGCGTCCTTTGTCGCCTGTCTCTGCGAATCGTTGAAGTACGCCGGCACCGTGATTACCGCGTCCGTCACACTATGGCCCAAGTACGCTTCCGCAATCTCCTTCATTTTCGACAGCACCATCGAACTGATTTCTTCCGGCGCGAACACTTTCCGCTCACCTTTGAATTCCACTTGGATTTTAGGCTTCCCGCAGTCGTTCACTACTTTGAACGGCCATTGTTTCATGTCCGCTTGTGTCTTGTCGTCGTCAAACCGACGTCCGATCAATCGTTTGGCGTCGAACACGGTGTTCACCGGGTTCATCGCCACCTGGTTCTTGGCTCCGTCCCCGATCAATCGTTCCGTGTCGGTGAAAGCCACATAACTCGGCGTTGTCCTGTTTCCTTGATCGTTGGCGATTACCTCTACTTTTCCGTGTTGCCAGACGCCCACACAAGAATAGGTGGTGCCCAGGTCAATACCGATCGCAGTCTTTCCGACCATTTTTATTTTTCGCCAATAACTAGTAGGTCTCGTTCACGCACAACTATTACGAAAAAATTTTATACGAAAAACGTATAAAGTAATAATAGCACTCGATTCGATAAAGATTTGAAGTCGCTTTGATTTAAATATGTCGCACTAGAATAACTGAGAATAGCAGAATAGCACGAATTAGTATCTCTCGGTCGATGTATCGCAGTAGTATCGCACTCGTATCGCTTCAAATTCAAACTGAAGTCGAGCGGCGCGCTGTTAACGTTTATATAGCCGACGGAACGTTCTAGAAGGTTCGATACGTTTCGCGAGCGCTGTCGTTGCCTCCGCGCCGTTCCCCTCGTTCACCGCCATCCAATTTCTACGTTATTTTAATAACAGCTACTATTATAGAACGTTCTCGAATTTTCTCCGTCTTTCTCGTTGTTTCACCGAGTCCTTGTTGTTTACTCAAATTTCTAGTATTTTCTTTTCACTTGTCTTTACATTTACGATGTTTTATAATTATGGGTACCTATAAACATTGATTACAATCAATGGTATGAGTTATAAACAGGGCTTTCAAACGCTATGATTATAACGTTATACTTGACAAAAACCGATTGAAATTTGTAAACGTATTTATAACGGAAAACGATAAACATAAATAATTAAATAACACAAAACAAAACATAACGATTAACAAAATATATAATATATCATCAAACAAAACATAACAAAAAACATTATACCTATATAGTAGGTATATCATAAAAAGAAATTATTATTTCCAATTATTCAATAGTTATAAATCATAAAATATACTAAACATTTTAACTCTGAATAACGTTAAACGCAAAAGTTAAATAACGTTTTAATTCTGAATAACGATAAACTAAAAATTTGTATAACGTTTTAATTGTAAATAACGAATAACAAAATATTTTTTTCAAATTCAAGCCCTGGTTATAAATATTGATTGTAACATAGACTTTGCTATAATCAATAGTTGGAGGTAGTCTATAATATGTAATTATATTTTACTATAAGATTATGAGTATGGTGATTTTAATAATTTTCTACTTTTTATGCGTTATATTTTTGTGACATCAGGCAATCTCATTAATTTTATAATTATTTCTCCTAGAATATATATTTTTATATTTTGTTGTATTTCGATAAAATATCACCCTAAATAGTACTGGATTAAATTCTCGACAGACTTTTATGTCTATGCTTGCGTTTCTTACTCGTACCTATAATTTTAAAAATGTTGTCTTTACACATATATGATGTTATTTCTATTATACGTATAATCATCAATCATAGAATAGACTTTTATAATCAATGGTTTGAGGTAGACTCTATATCATAGGCGAAACTACAGCCTGGGCCAATTGAGACTTGGCCCATGCGAATCTCGCCCCGTATTAATGTTTACAGTACATTTAATGTATAAAATGGACATAATAATAAATAATATATTGTAATAATAAATAATAATACATAATAATATCACATATAACATATTATACAAAAAAATATGTTTGAAAATAAGTAAAAATATTCAGAGTAAATATAATGATTTATTTCTTAGTAAATCAATTATCAATTATAATATAGCTGAAATTTTTTTCACAGTGTGATATTTTGTTATTCTTTTCACTCATTAAATGGTCTCAGTTATAATAGTGCTGGAGTCAACTATATGTTTATGACATACTCATCTTATATTTTATATGTATAAAAATAATAATTTTAGTTAGTAGGTACCTAATAGTGGAATTTTCCAATTTTCAAAAGCTAATATTTTTTCAATTGCAAAAAAATTAAAATCGTTTATTTTTTGTTCAAATATCTGATTTAATCAACATTTCTTTCTTTATTTAAACATCTATAGAACATTGTATAGGTAGGTACTAGAAAGGTATCTAATTATTTTCAATATTTTTTTAATTAAACTAAATATATATAAAAAGGTAAAACTTTATTTTGAAGCTTGATGACTGAGAAATTTCAGATGCCTAATAAAATATAGTTATATACATTTATTCTGTATTCTAGGGCCAATGGTAATTTTTAATTTACTTATGCGTGTAAGTTGTACTCTTGTGAGTTTGTGACTTATACGTATCAGTATTAAATAGTTATTGCTAACCATTTTCTAAAGTTAAAAATGCCCATTCCATTTTATCAAAAAATTTATACGACCAAGTATCAACGTAAGGTATTCAATTTTTTTTTTTTTTTTTATGGGAGAAGAGGCTCTTTTAGGGGTAGACATGTACCATAATAGCCGTTAGGTACCGTTATAGAATGTTCTCGAATTTTCTCCGCCTTTCTCGTTGTTTCACCGAGTCTTTGTTGTTAACTCAGATGTATTTAGTATTTTCTTTTTACTTGTCTTTAAACTTACGATGTTTTATATTATAGATATGTTATAAATATTAATTATAGAATAGACTCTTCTATAATTAATAGTTGGTGGTAGAGTAGGTAGACGATATTTTATTATATTTTACTATGAGATTACGAGTCGGGTGATTTTAATAATTTATCACTTTTTATGAGTTATTTTTTTTTGTGACATCTGACAATCTCATTCCTTTTATAATTACTTCTTCTGGAATATATTGTTTTATATTTTGTTGTATTTCGACAAAAATTTACCCTAAATAGTACTGGATTAAATTCTTAGCAGACTGTTATGTTTATTATTTATCAATAATATTTTCATTCTTTAAACCATTCGTCAGTCCTCTTTTATAATGCATAAAGTTGAAATATTCGTAAATCTAGTCTGTACCATAGTGGTATATTATAAATTAAATATTAACAAACCGATAGCCTTGAGTATTTATAGGTCCCGTTTCCAAATTACCCAAGTCATCCATCTCAATAACTAGCAATTTCAAAGCTGTTTCATCAGTCCATACGATATTTTATGCTCAATAATAAATTAAATAACAACATTTAAACATAATATTAACTATAAATTAATGCATCACAAATGCATACAACTACTAATTCAATATTTTTAATGTTTTTTTTTTTTTTTAATGACAATTTTGCATAAATTCTAAATTGTTTATTAATTTTGTTTCAAGTATTATATCATAAATCTTCACTTACGAATGTTAAATTTTTCGATAAAGAAGGATACAATCAGGGTTGTCTACATTTTCACTATTTTCGTCATTTTTTTATTCAAATTGAATATACTAAAAATGTTTTATGTACGTAAGAAAATTAAATAAAAATCACATAAACTATACTGTACACTGCACTAATAAATTGTTGGTATTTAAGTAGAAAAATGGAATGATTAATAAAATAAAATTAGTCAATAATCAAGACCATGAAAATGACTCTTAATCGTTTCGACGATTAACGTGTTGTCGACCACGATCGAATACGCACACATGCTTACGGTCATTACAAACTACGTGTGTGATGATATTATATATTGTATTTTATAGACTTATGTAAATAATTAAAAAAATATTCATTGTCATATAATAGTATTATGTTTATTTAAATGTATAATGTATATGGTATATAGTTAAAAAAATGTATATATTAATATTAAACTGAATCCATGTTTAGCCGGTGCGCACCAGCCGAGAGCGACCGTTCGGTGAGTGCCCGTGTCGTTCCATGAGTGATCGTGTCATGGCATGTGTTAGAGTTCTTAAGAATTATTTACAAACCATTTACGTATGGCGAAAACTTTGTAGAATGTACATTGTTTGGGGTTAAACTCCATGTGAAAAATACAGCAGGGTAGAGTCACATCACCACCACATGTTTGATCCAATCGAAGAAAACCTAAGTCTTCGATGTTGACGAGTGCGATGTGTGGAATATGTTCCATAAGAAGTTGTTTTTTCTGCTCACCCTTCACGTAAATACAATTGAATATCAATGAATTAAATATCCGACCGACTTCCTCGTACTCGACATCACCATATTCCAGAGATATATAGTTGATGATAATTACTTTTGAGCCATTTATTCGTTTTTCGACTCTTGTTGTCCTGTTTAGAGCTTGAATTCTTATAATCCAGTGTTGACACGCCCACGTTTCCGTGTTCACTACAGGCATTTCTTTTATCATATATTTATTGTCAGCTCCGAGAACGCACTGAATGTCTACGATAGCCGACATTATTTTCGATTAAATTAACTTTTATTCTTAAATATTATAAATATTTTCAATTTTCATCAAACGTTTTTCCAGGACTAAAATAAACGACGCTAGATCCAATAAAGGTTTTCTAATACGACTTTCAGACTCTAATAGAGATTTTGTACTTTGCCGAATATCATCTTCCAACGATTTTACTTGTATAGATCTGTGATATCACCTTTCAGAATACCTGTATCCAACTGCAGTAGCTTTGTATCGTATAGAATCGTTTTGTTACTCGATTGAATGTGTGAAATAGTATTTTTTCTACGCCCATTGAGTGAATTATTGAAAATATCAATAATCTTTTATTTATATTTTTTTATCTTTTATTAATTCTTTATTCATTTGTTCTGCGTTAGTAGGTGACAATATATTAAAATCTGGCACGTCATTTGAGTCATGCGTTGTTCCTAAAACAATAAGCATACAATTTTATAAAAATTAAAGGAGTCAAAATTAAATAAATATCGATAAAAAAGAGCAGCTTTACAATTGTACGTATATATTATATAATAATAAGTTGGCTTGAATGACTTTTGTCGTCAACTGTCATTAAGAAGTCATTTTCTCAAATATTTCAGTAAACAAACAACTATTATACATTATTTATTATTAAGAAATTGTTCGAAAATGTACAAAGAGCACACCATAATAGAAGTAAATATTATATTATAATTTAAAACTGATTTATAACTGAAAAAATAAAATTGTTTGGTATTTTTTAGATGGGTCATTCGGAAATTGTGTTACATCATAATTATTCAATGAAGAAAACTATTATGATACTAATGTTAATTTCATTATGTTCATTAGTAATGTCAACAGCAGCAATATTAAAAAAAACACAAGTAAGTTGATTGTTATATCTTGCACACGACTAAGGGCTGTTTTTACAATTGACACGGTAGCTTTCCACAACCTTTGGCGTATTTCCCGATCCTAGTACGTTTCAACGTGGCTTTCTGCATGATGTATACATGTCTTTACCGATCCTAATCTGATTCAGCGGATAGGCTTCGTAATTTTTATATAAACACTTAAAACAAATATAATATTAAATGTTACATACATTGTTTTATTATCAAGATTTATAGTTATGAATCCAAAAATATTAACAATAAATACATATTTCTGTTTTTATTAATATGTTCGTCACATTATATACATATTACATAGTCATAACTCATAATATAAGTATCAGTAATAATAATATAAGTTAAATATTTTTAATCAGGCTGAATACGTGTTACATACAGCGTTGTAGATTATAAAATGTGTTGTTAAGTTATCTCATAATGTTTCTTTCGACTCAAGCTGATGGTATCAATATTAATAGTTATGGCTGTGTAGGCATAATAAGTAGTATTTTGTATTAAAAGTTTATAACGATTATGATAGCAACTATTATTGTACACAGGGTAACTATCAGAATCGTCTGTAAAATGTACCCAAATAAGATAAAATTGTAAATATCGGTTAATGTGTTCACAACGTTCTATGTGACATAAATACCTATTTAATGTGGTAATTTTAATTTATATATATTGTTAAATGTGGATGCCTAATTATTAGATACTTCATTAAAGTAAAAATGGATGTAAGTCAAATTTTTAAGTTAGATACATCTTGTGTTGTTATAAATGGTGATGTTAAAACTTGTGAACATTTCAGCCTCGCGCTGAATCAGATAAAAATCGTTAAAAGCATGTATACATCATGCAGAAAGGTTTTGGCTTCGCGCCCCGCGCTGAAACGTACTAGGATCAGGAAATAGGTTTTTTACCAGACTTGGTACGCAATTCGTGTGCACCGCAATATCCGGTAAAGTGTCTAATTAATCGGTAGAATTCAGCCAGTTAAGTGATGGTTAAATATTTTTATGATTTTAACTTAACTTTAATTTTTAATATTTTAAAGGAACCTAAATTCACATTAGTCGAGTTAATTAAGGAAATAAAAAAAAATAAACATTACAAATGACCATAGTGAAGAAATTAGAACACGTGATGTATCAAAAATTGGTACTGCAATAGATGCAGCATCATTTTTAGTTGGAATTATGCAAACATATTTGAATAAAAAACAAAAATTAGCACCTGCAAGTGTTATTAATAATTATTATAATAATTATTATAATAATACTGTTAATTATAATAATACTGGTAATTATAATAATATTGGTAATAATACTGGTAATGTTATAATAAAACAATAACTTATGTGACATAAGCAAACAGCGATATATTTCAATATGTGTCTTGCCCCCCACCCCTACAGGCCCGTAATAAGCGTCGCAAGACGCGTGCCCTTTATTTTTTTTCTTATATTGTTTTCGGGTCCCTCATTATTTTAATTCCCCCATTTCCTTTAGTAAATTTTTCAAATTATGTATAATGTATATATACCTATAATAAATACCTACAATAAATGTAATAATCCATTGTATAAATTTATATAAATAAACATTTTGTCATGTTATTTAATTGGTTTTTATTGTATAGCTTATAATATAGTAAAATTAATTTATGAGGCCTGTGGAAATATATAAATATATTTAATTAGATAATTATAGTCATCAGTCACTGATCTGATATCTATATAATATTAAATAAAATACATACCATGTTTGCTCTGTATGTGGTCGGACAGATTACTTCGACGGGTGAAATCTTGTTTGCAATCACCACATGTAAATTTAATTTGTTTATGAGATTTTACATGCCTCAACATAATACACTTCACAATGAAAACTTTGTCACAAACACTGCAATTAAACATTTTTTACTGATAAACTGTAGGTGATAAAAATATATTTCATTCGTACCGACGTTTGTACTTATAGTATTTTTTTTAAAATGTTTCTGTGTCCTATACAATATATTATGTGAATATATAGTATGTATAACTGTATAAGTATTATACTATTACTTAAAAATCTTTATTTTAATAAGCTTTTCAATTCCGAAATCGCAAATATTACATACATCAAAATATCAAACGTGTGTGTGCGGGTGCTACAGACATAAGTAATTACTAATTAGTAGTAAAATATACTATATAATAGTAATAACTTTTATTGCAACAACAGAATAAATAAATACATTATTTCACAAGATATGAGTTTAATATTGCACTATAGCAGCACTCCCTATAAGCAAAGTTATGCGAACTAATAGAATCGACTTTTATTGATTCATAGTATTCTTCACAATTAATAAGAATATATTATTAAAAATTTCTATATTACTAACTAAATAATATCATTATTTTCATATCAATAAACTATCTTATTGGTAGACTGTATACAAAAACGAAATCCTATTCAGTTCTCCAGTAATAAATACTAAAAGTTTACTTGGGTTATGTATTTATGTACGAAGTATATATGTCTGGGGCATAAGTGCATTAAATTACACTTTAAACAATATTTTAGCCAAAAAAAAGCTGAAGGTGCTAAGCATCCCCTGGCACCCCCGTACGTGTGCCAATGCCAACGCTCACTCTCTGGATCTAAGATTGGTTAATACAATATCATTTATAAATAATACAATAATTTAATAATGAATTATATAAATAAACATGATATTTTATTTTTCAACAATTGTGTACACATTAATTAGAATTTGGAATATTTTTAATTGTAACATATACATTTTATTAGAATACATAAAAAAATAGTAAGGATATTGGATATTGTTGGTGTTAGATTTTTTTCTTAGCGCCAAGAACTAAATGAGGTTCCCCTAAAAACAAATTAATAAAAATATTAAATTTATGCATTTTTTATACTTCATAACAGATAAACTACTGTTTATTTTAAATGTATTTTAGTCCCTCTATGATTAAAGCATTAATATAAATATTATTTTATTAATTAAATGTGGTTATTTAACATGTAAAGATGATGAGAAAAAAAGTTATTTACCCAAATGTAGTTCCTTGAGGTTTGAATGGACTTGTTTGTTGTGGTTGACCAAATCCAGGAGTGGTTGGAGAAGCAAAACCAGTGTTTTGGTTTTGTGCTATATTACCAAAACTCGGTGAAGTGTTTTGAGTCGCGAGAGAAGCAAATGCAGTTGATGGTTGTTGAGCAGCTGAACCAAATCCAAAATTTCCCGCTGTAAAAATAATTTATTACAAAAATGATAAAAAGGAAAAACCATAATAAATTAAACTAAAATTAATAAGTATTAATTGATTCAAGTTTTAACAAAACTATTTAGTTTATTTTAATTTGCATTTCGGTAGCTTGGAAAACTAAAACTTAAGATTATAATTAGTTTTTAGTTAAAGAATAACTAAAAACTTTAAAATAGTTGATTTAACACAGTTTAATAGCAATTTTTTACAAATAGGATTGCTATAAAACTCAAGTAATTAATACAATTAATTAATTAATCACCCACTTTAATTACACTATTAATATACATTAATACAGTCATTAATAATATAATTAATTTAAAAAGAACTAATATTTAAAAATATCATAAATTTTACTATTTTTAAAGACATACATTTTAAACAGTGTTTTAATATTCTAAAATGCAAGTTATAAATTTGAAGTTATAGTACCATTTTGTCCAAATGTTGGAGCTGTTGATCCAAAAGTGGCGGCTCCTCCAAACACAGGTGTTTGATTAAAACCAGAAGAGGTAGTTCCTAAAAATAAATTTAAAATAATACTTGAATAATGCAATAAATCAATAAAATATTGAAAAATCAATATTATATACATACCCATACTACCAAACATTGGAGGAGATCCAAAACCTAAATTATTTGATTGACCAACAATAGCAGGACTACCAAATCCAGTACTAGCAGTAGCACCAAATCCTGAATTTTGTACTCCAAAGCCTGTATTAGGTGTACTAAAACATAGAATATTATTATAATGAGGTGTTAATGGGTAAGGGGGTGAAGTGGCCGAGCGGACTAAGGCGGCGGTTGCGTCGCGCACCGTCGCCGGTTTGAATCTCGGTCACGGGCGGCGTCACTCTTCAGGCAGTCACGGTGTCTGGAGAGAGAAGCCGCCGCCCCCCACCCGGGCATGGCAGAAACCTACGGGTGCCCACTAAAAATTCTGCCAAACAGGCGTCCGAACTATAGGCTTTCGGGCCTACTCCCGGACATATACGCCATACGAAAAAAAAAAAAATGGGTAATGTAAATATTTAAATTCAGCTAGTGCATACAATATATAATGTATTGAACTGAATTTTAAGCAAAAATAAAAATTAGCATTTAATAAATGTATCAGTTCTTCTTGCAACTAGTTTATTTACCTTGCTGGTGGTTGACCAAATACAGATTTTTGGCTAGAAAACAGTGATGGTGTACTTGAAGCAGTTTTGTTTACAGCAAAAGGATTAGCAGCAGGGGCAAAACTATTTGCTGGTTGAGATGGACTACATGCCGATTGACCAAAAAGAGACATATTGCCAAATGCTGATCCAGGAGAACTAAATCCTAATGTAGGTTGACCAAATGATGATTGGTTAGCTGCAGCAGCTACTGATCCAAATAACCCACTAGATGCAGCTGTTGTTGAAGGAGACCCAAAAATAGATGATGTACTAGTTGTAACTGGTGCTCCAAAAACAGATGAAGTGTTTGAGGACGGTGAACCAAATATTGAACCAGATGATGTAGGAGCAGCTGGATTACCAAATATTGAAGAACTTGTTGTAGAAGGTGCAGTTGGATTACCAAATATTGAAGAGCTTGTTGTAGCAGGAGCAGTTGGATTACCAAATATTGAAGAACTTGTAGTAGCAGGAGCAGTTGGATTACCAAAAATTGAAGAACTTGTTGTAGCAGGAGCAGCTGGATTACCAAATATTGAAGAACTTGTAGTAGGA
The DNA here is from genome assembly GCF_002803265.2 of Melanaphis sacchari. Taxonomy (NCBI): domain Eukaryota; kingdom Metazoa; phylum Arthropoda; class Insecta; order Hemiptera; family Aphididae; genus Melanaphis; species Melanaphis sacchari. The sequence goes on along the minus strand of NW_020271389.1, from coordinate 580,886 downwards.
GCACCAAAAGTTGTGGTCTGAGCTGTGGATCCAAAAACACTTGTAGTATTTGTTGTTGTAATTGATCCAAACATAGAAGACACAGTAGTTGTAGATGGAGAACCAAATATAGATGAAGTGCTTTTAATTGAGTTTCCAAAGATCGATGATGAGGCTGTAGTAGACGAGGCACCAAAAATTGATGGTGCTATACTTGTATTAGTTGGTGATCCAAATATTGAAGAAACATTGGTTGTGCTTGTAGTTGCACCAAAAATGGAAGAGACAGTTGTGCTTGTAGGAGTACTAAAAATTGAAGGCGCACAAGTTGTATTTGTGGGTGTACTAAAAATTGATGGGGCACTTGTTGTTGTAGGCGTGCTGAAAATTGAAGGAGCACTAGTTTTATTTGTAGGTGTACTGAAAATTGTTGCTTGGCTTGTTGTAGTTGTTGTAGTTGAATTTCCAAAAATGCTTGTAGTGCTAGTTGATTTAATAGATGCACCAAAAATTGAAACATTTGTTGATGGAATTTCAAAAATTTGCGCACTGCTGGCAGTAACTGGAAATTTAGGAGACTCTTCTTTTTCCGGCGTGATTGGTTCAGATATTATTGGAGTTGGACTTTCAGAGACTTGGGGAGTAGATTCAGTAACATTGCTTTCTACAGTTGCCGATACAGTAGAAAAATCAAGTGCAGTTTTGACAGTTCCAAAACTGGATGATACTGTTGGGGAATCTACAGGCTCACTTACTATAGGATTTGTTTTGGGTGGTAATGAAAAATTAAATGAAGCAGTCACCGAAGTAGTTGGTACAGAAATAAATGATTTAGTCTCAGATTCTGAAGATTTTGAAATATTTTCTTTGGGTGTGGTAAAACTAAACGATGAAAATGATACTGTATCTGGTTTTGAATTAAACTTAAATGTGGTTGCTTCTTTTTCTGAAGGCTTTTCTTGGTTATTCTTTGATTTATTTTCAGCATTAAATCCAGAAAAAATACTTGAAGTTTCTGAAGTTTTTGGTGCTTCAAAACTTAATGTAGATATTGGTACGTTATTTAGATTATCCATTTTATTTTTAATAGAATCAGCAAAATTAAAAGTTGATGTGCCATTAGATTTTTGTACAGTTTTTTCTGATTTTGCAGTAGACACATTGGAAAAATTAAATGATAATATTTTTTCTTTTGTTTCTGTTGTTCCTGAAATAACATCTAAAGTAGACTTAGTGGAAACAATATTACTGGAATTACTGAAATTTAAAGGAGTAGCTGTTAATGTTTTTAAACTAAAATCTACAGGATTTTTACTAGAAACAGTAGTACAAGTCACATTATTAGCAAATAATGGAACAGTATTAGCAGTACTAAAAACAATTGGGTCTTTCGTAAAACCCTTGTAATCATTTGGTGCAAGTGGTTTAGGAGTTGATGAATTATCCATTGGATTCCAGACAGTATTTGTTAGCACAGGTTTAGATCCTAATGTAAATCCTGGAGTACAAGGAGCTACAATTGGGGTTACTGGATTTTTTTGCTGTGTGGTTGGTGGTATTAATAAAGGTTTTTGGAATTGTGTCAAATCATGCTGTGATGTTGGTTGTAAATTAATATCTGTGGCGTTTCGTTCACTAATATTATAGTTTTTGTTCAATAATGTAGATGGTTGTGGTAGTGTAGGCACAAAATTATCTTTTGTCACAAAAGGTGTAAAATCAATGTTTTTTTCATGAATTTTGGATTTTGATGCTGATTTTAATGGTGTACTACACATTGGTCTACTGAGATCTATATTTGCATATTGAGATCTAGTTATTTTTGTGCGCCTTGTTTTAAAATCTTTCAACCATTCTTGAAGTTTATTAACTTTAGAATCTGAAAGTGCCCTTTGATTTGCAGACAATACAGAGTATTTTTTAGCAACATTATATGAATTAATAGCAGACACACCGTCTTTGTCTAAAGTAATTTTTAATAATTGTTCTGAAAGTTTTGATAAGCCAACATCACTATGGAATAAATGTATAAAACAAAAATATTATATTATATTGAACAATAAAAAATATTAATTTAAGCATTCACTAACCGAGATTCGTGTAATTTAGAAGTATTTTGCACAACATCAGGTGCTAATGACAATTTTTTAAATGTTCTATACTTCATTTCTTCTACTGTACTATATAGATAATTAATTTTTTCCTTTAGTTTGTTTACTATATTTGTATTTACGACCAATGATTTATAAATAGTTTCCAAACAAGGTATTTTCAATTCTCTAAAATTATAAAATAATAAAATAATAATTGACATTGAAGTTAATAAAAGCCATAACTTACTTATTGTTTGGATTATAACTATCATATCTAGCTTTCAATTGATCGTCAACATGTGTTAATTGAGTTTCAATGTAGTATAATGTACGTTCTATATTGTCAAACAGTGTTTTACTAAAAGGCTCATCACTATCATTCCTCAATAGACATTTAAATCTTAACAGAAAATTAAAAATATTAATCAAATTTAATAAACAATACATTTTTTTTCTTCATTACTTTGGGTTTTTTAAAAAGAATAAACGAGACTTTGAGTCCTCCACCCAAGCAATTGAATCCAACACTGCTTTTTGAAGAGATTTACATTCCACCCACTGTGAGCGATTTGTTTCATTTAATTCTTTGAAAAATGAATCTAATGATGTCCATTTTTTCATAAGTATTTCTTTATCTTTTTCATCACCAATCTAATATGATTGAAAAATAGATGTAATATTTCAATAAATATAATATTATATTAAATATGAAATCATTCTCACCTTAAGTGTACTAGTATTTAATGATAATTTCAAGATATCTTCTAATTGTAATTGAAATATTTGTACATCTTCTAACACTTCTTTTAACATTTCTTGACTTACAGTTTCATCTGTTGAAGTATTGTTATCAGGAAGATTTGTTTGACTTGAAATATTTTGTACAGGTGTAACAGTTTCAGTAGATACTTCAGGAATATTTGGCTTAACTACTGAAATTGTTGGTGTATCTACTAATATAAAATAAATAACAGAATAAATAATTACGATTTATCATACATATAAAATATATAAACATGGAATATTCATAGTAAGAATAAGCTTACATATTTGTGGTTGTTCGACTTCAGAGGTAGTTGACGTTTCTAAATAACTTGCGAGAACCGATTCATTATGATCACCTCTAGCTTTTTCATCACTACATAAAATATTTAAGATTATAGAGAACAAATACAAATTATATAAAATGTTAAATTAAAAATAAACATATTGAATAAGAGAAAATAAAATAATAGTAAAGTTGTTTGCTGTATAATAGTAGGTTTCAAATGTACCCCAACTATATCGATGAATTATTCAATAAAAATTATTTAAATATTTTTATCATAAAAACAAACAATTTATGGTACTATAAATAATTTTTTTTTTTTATCAGTATTACGGTTATTTTCCTATTTATTTTATTAAAATTGCATGTATATAAATAATCATATCTTATATCATAGTTATTGACTTTCAAGTTAACATCAACATATCACAAAACTGTATGAATAAGTTCACAATATAAATTATTAGTTTTTAAATGTTTGTAAAGCATAGACCTTGGTACTTTTAAAAAATTGTACCTTATTTCAATAGCTTTCATTGCAATACCTTTACTTTATTTTTACACATTATCTCATTCTATGTTTCCAGGTCACACTTACCAATAGAATCCCTAAGGACCATAAATTAAGAATCGTTAGTATTAACTATAAATAACTTACACCCTTATAATTAAACTATTTTATTAAATAAATCTTGAAATTAAAACTATATAATTAAATTTACTTACACAACATTAATTTCTTCTCCTTGTTCTACTATTTCAGTCACACTAGTTGGTTCAATTACTAGATTGTTCTAAAAAATAAATAAATAATTAAAATGATTAAGATGAAATAATACTTTATTTCTCAACATTTTTAACTGCTTATAAATAACTAAAACAAAATGTATGCGATAACTTGCAAGGTAATAGTTTTAATACTTAATACAGATTATTTTTGTTTTAATTGTGTATATTTTATTTATTATACAATTTACATAACTAATAAATTACAATAATAAAACTATCAATTTAACAATATTCTTATAAATCACAACATTATAAATAGAGTATGTTAATAGTCAAATATTTATTATATAACTTTTATTTTAATTGTTTTTTATATTTTAAACACATAATATTATATCATAAAAAAAATATATTAAAATAGTAATAGAAAGAGAGTATATGTATGGTGAAAAAAGTACTTTTATTACTAATTAACAAATTGAAAACGAGCAGATCTAAAATAATATAAATAAATAAAACAAGTTGAAATCTATATTTGCTGTATTCATTTTTCTATATGAGAGATAATTAATTAAGAAATTGGTTTGGTTTTGGGGTAAAAAGATTTTGATATGAAAGGAATAAGTTTTAGTCAATAGCTCTCTTGATGAAAAATTTATAATATTAAAGATAAAAGTAGAATAAATTTTATTTGAAAATAGTGGAGATTTCTTAAACATACACTTCATATAAAATAAATTACATTTGTCTAAAATTATTTATTTATGATTTTTGACACATTTGTTAAATATCTAATTTTTTTTTCTTTAAATTAAATAATTAATTAATTGATTTAAGATATTATTTAGATAAAATTAAAATTAAACCCTAAAAAAAAGCGATTTTGTGTGTATGTATTTTGTTGAGTGTAAACAAATAATTTTCTCATTTTTGGAGTAAACTTAATGTCAAAATATTTAGTTAATTTGTAGACTTTAACATATCCATGGATCGTGTAAGAGATGATTAAGATATCACTAGATTCAAAAATAATATTAGTTGTACTAATACCTAGGTAGTCTAAAAATATTTTTTAATTGTATATATTTAAAAAATGGTAAAACATAAAATTATTTAAGTATTTGATAATCATAATATATACTTACTATTTTAGAACTGGTAGTAAATAGCCGAGATATTATTTTATCCGATATTTCTGTTGGTGGTTTACATATATTTTTGGAATCAGCTAACTGATTTTCAATATGATACATAAATAATATACCATCACTTGATAAAACACATAATACTGGCATTGGGTCAAGAAATATTTCTTCATTTGATTTAGATACTATAACAGTTATCATTTTAATAAAATTAAAAATTAAATAACAAAATTATAGTTACATTGTTTTATTTGCATTTGAGAAGAAAGATCTAATGACATTCCAATAGGATACATTTGTTTATCAAGTCTGTATGGTAACTCTGGTCTTGTTTCTAACATCCAACATTGCCAATGATTTTCATTATTTATTCCCATAATACCAATTTCTGTACAATTTGAAGAACCAACAAATAAAAGATTCCTAACAAACAAAAAATAAATTAATAAATAATATTGAATTATAGAACTACATTATACAACATACCAATTTTGTTGAAATATTGTATAATATTGATTTAACCTATACTGTTCAGAATTCATTACAACATATTGTTCAAAATTGATAAATTCCACTGGTGCATTTTTCGGAGTATTGAGAATGTAAAGATCTATACAAAATAAATAAAAATTAAAATGTTTTTATCAAGATAATATATTAACTTACTTTGTTGATTATCTATGTTATCTACAAAATCATAGACGACTGCAAATTGAAAATTTGATATCCATTTTATTTTAATAGGTTTTACATTTCCTGTTACATCAGTTGGAGGTAAATACTGTTTCATAGCTTTGAGTTCAGGTTTGTACTGTGTCAAAGACCCATTTGAACTGCCAATTATTATTTGTTTTCCTTTAGGGCTCCAACTCAAACATCTAAAAAATATATTTAAGTAATTAAATGCATAAGATATACTTAAAACTATAAAAATAATTTACATACAGTGTACTTGATTGTGGCGGTAAACTGACAACACTGTACGTTCCACCATCTTTCAAATCTATAATATGTAAAGAACCGTCAGACAAACAACAGGCCAAAGAATTTTTTACACCAGGATTCCAGGACATATCTATTACATGCGATTCCTGGGTAGCTGCGAGTTCAACCACTACTAATGGAGATGGATAATCCTGAAATTAAGTAGTATTGATTAAGAATATGATAAAAATAATAAAACCTATTATTATATTTTACTTTTGAAATTAAATCTTCAACACTGTAAATAACAATAGAAGTTTTTGAATTCAAAATTCCTGCAACTGCTATATATTCTTCATCACAGCTAAGATCCAAAAAGTTTGGAGAATAATCTAATTCAATTTCACGTCTTAAAAAATCTGTTAATGTATTTTTTTCAACACCAAAATCACCAACTAGTTGACGAACATGTTTCATTGAAATCACTAAACAAAATTTAATATTAAATAAAGTAACAGATCACTAATGCAGAGTTGCATAAATATATTTAATGAAACAATAGTGAATTAATGATTCCTTAAAAATAATTGGTCCATTAAATTTTAGTGAATTAACGTAAGATGCAAATAGGCATTAATATTACAATTAAAAGGAAGTATTTTGATCATTTAAAAATGAAAATTAATTCAAATGAGCAATTATTAAATCAAACCAAAAAAGAAAGGTTTAATCTTTTTAAATAAAAAAAATAATAAAAGTACAAACTGTTTATTAATAGTTATTCTAGTAGTTTAAATCACCTATTAATCATTTAAAAAATTACTGTCTAAAATATCAGTGATAGAATTCAATTTAAATTTGAATGCAAAAAAAGTTTGCAATACATTATAAAAAAATTTTAATTCTCACTTCATAAAGAATAGTTAATCAGGAAGTTTTAATTGAGCTATTTAATAGTACTCTACCATAAATATAATTATAATTAAAGTAAATTATTATACTAGAGTAAAATAATTAAAATACCCAAGTTAAAAACTAAAATCATAAAATGTTGGATTTTAATATTAATCTACATACTACATTCAAATATTATTAATAAGTAATGTTTAAATAATTATAATACTATGAATTGAAAAATTAAAACTTCTAATAATAAATAAACCACAAGATTTAAATTTTAAAATCTCAAGGTATTCAACTAAAATGTTAAATTTAATTTAGATTATTATATAAAAATAAAATATTTATCGTACAACATAGCTGATTGGGAGAAGCAATAAATGTTATCCCAAATCGGTTAGAATTGATGATCATGGCAGCATATTTGTCAAATTGGTGTCCTTCTTTGAAAATCCGAAGATTACAGAATGCCGGACATTTAAAATCCTATAAATAATTATAACAAATAAATAATATAAAAATTGTATTTACATTAAATTATATTATTCATACCAAAACATCAACACATGATCCTTTAACGTGTGTACTCATTTTGGTGTTGCTCTTACGCTCGCTAAACTAAAGAACAAATTGAAATCAAGCTGTTGACATTTCACACAGGTTACGTACTATTGGAAATATTATAAAACACGAGTTGAACAATAAAAAATTAAATTAAAAATAATACTAGACAGTAACACTTATCAATCCAAAAACGCGTTGAACATAGGTAATAGCCAATAGGTATTAAAAATTAAATCTTAACGACAACAACCATCATTCTCACGGCCGGTTATTATCAAGTATCAACATTCAAGATAGGTATTCCAGAATATTTTCAATTTTGTACATCATAAACAAATACTTGGTAGTAGTTATACCACGGTCCGTAACCTAACCGTGAGGTATACTGTATTTAGTTCAGATACATACCATATACCATAAAAAAATACAATACATCGTACTTCAATCGTCATTCGTCGAACCGTTGTCATGGAATAGGGTAATGAAACGCTTAAGCATATGTTACTTTAACTATTTTACCCGCCATTTCAATCCATTTGTTCGTCTTTAATCATTATCCATCAATCATCATCCAGTATCCTACTTCGTTTTGTAATTGTTCACTTTTGACTTAGCGATAAATTAAAACTTCTAATCATTTGATCTATCCTTACGTCAGCTAATTCGCTTATTTTATTGTTATTTTAGCTATACTCGAGTTCGATACAAGTTACCAATACTACTTGTAATTCTATTTTTTTAAATTGTGTTTGAGATTTCAACATGACCACGTTATTGGAACTTTGCCGTAAATATTTCAGCACTGACAATATATATGAAGTGTTGAATACGACCAAGAATGCTACAGACAAAGAAGGTTAGATATCGTGCTCCTATGTTATTATTTTTACAAATTTATAGTTGAACCTACAAAAATGGACAAATATTTATATTTTATCGATTTTTTTAATCATTGTGTTTTAATATAGTTCGTAAAGCGTATTACGTGCTGTCGATGAAATACCATCCTGATAAAGTAACTGAGAAGGAAAAAGCTGAAGCTACTGAAAAATTTAAAATTATCAGTCGAATACATGCATTACTTAATGATGCTGATAAGAGGAAACTTTACGATGACACGGGTAAATTATGGATTATGGCATTTACATTTTAAATTATTTTTAGCTTTAATTGCTTATTAAATTATTCATTTATGATTATAAGTGATAATTGATTTATATTTATATTTGTAATTGTTATAATAAGCGAGTAACTAATTCAATTAATCATAGTTAAGTACAGTGACGTAACTTGGAGTCAATTCTGGGAGGGTAAGCAGTAATAAAACTAAAAGTGCATAAGTAAATCAATAAATAAATAATACTTAATAACTTTTTTTTTTTTTTTTTATTTACATTATAAAACTAATAAAAAGATATAAAACTCAACAGAATTATTATAAATTATATGTATTACAAATTAATTTAGTTTAACACAAGTTGATGACCATGAATGGATGCACCTTCATCAAATTTGTTAATTACTTGATCTATGTTAACTTATCCATCTATTTCAATATTAAGCACTCAAAACGATAAATCTATTATTAATTATTATACAATGCATTATGCTGTTTTATTTTTCTATAATAAAATAAAAATTGAATTATAACTTTTAAAAGGAGGCAAAACTATATTATTGCCCCCTCAATAAAATATTTGGAAGGGCAGTTGCTCCCCTCTTGCCCTCTTCCCCAGATTATGTCTATGGTTAAGTATATTCTCCTAACAAATTTTTTTCCCACTAATGTTCTTCCAATTTTTCAGGTCAAATATTTATTATAAATTATAATATGAACTACTATATGGTTAAAAGAAACATTAATTAGTACCAAAGAATAAGTGTATATGTAATTAGAATACAAAAACATGCAAGAAAAAAATTATGAATTTAGGGAAGTACAATAAATTAACAGAAAAATCATTAAATGTAATTATAAAAAATATGAACCAAATGTAAACAATAATATTGTGACTAGGAAACTTAAATTTTAAGTGATTTCTTAGTCAAATAATGTGTTGCATTAAATAATTATAATTCCTTTAAATTTAAAATGTCACCTATTATGTCTCAATATATTTTTATAATAGATGAACAATTGTTCCACATTAATTGTTTTAATTGGTGCATATTAAAGCATGTTATATATGAAAGCTACAATTTTCATAATTTTATAACTGGATTAAAAAATAAATAAAGCCTAAATTTTTTCTATAATAGTTTACTTTTTTTTTACGATACTTCCTATTTGTCCATTAACAAGTTCATTTTTCTATTATTCAACAATTTACATTCTATCAATTATGAACATATTTTTACTTTTTAATGTTGTTATTATGTGTATTAAACTAAAATTCAGTTAGATAAAAATTAAATAATTTTGCATAGTATTTTCACTCTTTCCAATCGCTATAGTATAAAAGTTTCCTATATTTAATTTTAGATTATAATGTCTTATATTTTTATTAAGTGCTTATTATAAAAACAAGCAGCTAATATTTATGTGCTCCACCTTTTAATTATTGATTTGGGTGGTGGAGTAAGATTAAAATACATTTCTCAAAAAGCATTTTGTTTTTGTAGGATGTGTTGGTGATGATATTGACCCCAACTCAGCTACAGAGGACTTCCCGTGGGAAACTTATTGGAGGTCGATATTCAGAAAGATTACTGATAATGATATCAGGGATTACGAATTAAAATATAAAGGTATATTATTTAAAATTTTAGTTATAATTATTTTGTTTTTTTAAATATCATTAAATTTGTTTTAGGTTCTGACGATGAAAAGAGAGATCTTAAAAAAGGATATCTAGCAGGGAAAGGAGATATGGAATTCATTATTAATATGGTTCCATTTAGTTCTGTGTACGAAGAAGATCGGCTCCGAGAGATTCTAGAAAAAATAATTGAAGAAGAAGATTTACCAAAATTTAAAGCATTTAGCGATGAACCTCCGTCAAAAAAAAGAAAAAGATTAGCAAAAGTAAGTTACCTCCTTATCTATGTTTAAATTTATTTTTTCTAGTTTGGATATATTAAATTTAATTTTAGGCTAAAAGGGAAGAAGCTCAGTGCAAAATAGATATGAAAAACGAGGAAGAAAATAATTGTAATGATTTAATGGTTGCAATTAAAAAGCGATCAGCCGAACGAGAAAAACAAATGGACAATTTCTTAGCTAGAATGGAAGCTAAATATTGTACACCCAAAAAAGCTAAGAAAAATGTCAAAAAAACATAGTAATATTGTAAATTTTCTTTTATATTATTTTCTGTATAATGTATATATAATTGCTCGCAAAATATCTCATAATATTCATTATTAGACCTATGAAATATTTGTGAAAAATTGAAAACACAATTTTTTTAATAATATTAATATTGTAAATACTAGTATTAAGTGACTGAAACTTTTAAATTATAAATTATAATTATGATTCTGATATATTTTTAAATCATTTCTAATTCATTGTATCACAACCAAAGCACCAAAAAAAAAAAAAAATACAAATGTTTTCTCAAAAACCATAAAAATTACAAATTATAGTAAGAAATTCATAAAAATTATTTCTTTATTCAAGATTTTAAATTAAATATAAGATTCTTTATGCTTTTCAATCTTTACCGGGGTGTCAACAATGAGTGTCCTCCTCTCTTCTGTTATACTCTTATACTTACTTTAATATCATTATTATTTTATTTGCTTATTGTATAGAATTTTTAAACACTGATTGTAAATAAACCTTTTAAAAATGAAAAAAAAAAAACAATTTGCAACCTACAAAAAAAAAAATGAACTGGAAAGTAAGATTAATCTTTTTATAACTAATTTTTGTAATAAACTTTCAAGAATGTTGTTACAGAAAAATCTTTTTAACATTTAAAAAAGAACCAAATTTTTTTTGTGTATAAATAGCTCAAAAAGTCAAAATATTCCATGTACCGATATAGAAATATATAATGAAAGTTGAAAAATCAACAATTATTAAACGTTTCTTAGTTAAAATAAAAAACAAAAATGTTTGTTAAGTATTTGGGATATAAGTGAATGTCCTGTCATAAAAATTTGAACACACAAAAAAATGTCCGTTTTTTTTTAAATGTTTAAAAGATTTTTCTGTAACAACATTCTTGAAACTTTATTACAAGATCGCACTTAAGTTATATTTGTAACTGAATAAAAATTATTAGAATACATAGGCACAATTTAATAATCGATCTATATAATGAAATGACATAATTGTTTTATTTCGATTTTTGAACCATTCGTTATGTTTTAGTGTATGATATTTTAACTTACTCATGACACCAAATTGTTAATTTTGTAATGATTTATATAATCGATATATTAAGTACGATAAAAAATAGGTACAACTTTTTTCATGAACAATTTTTAATTTTATTAATTTTTTTTAACAAACATTTTTTGAAAAAATTCAAAATGAATACATAATAAAAATAAATGTATTTACACCAATAAATAATGGTTATTAAAAAAGAAAAAAGAATATAAAATGTAGTTCAGACAGCATAATAGATTTTAGAATAATGAAATAGGTTATTGAAAAAAAAATATAGCATTTTATTAGTCTGGCTGAACGTGTAACAAAATTTAAACAAAACAAAATACATGTCAATAAAAATAAATAATAAACTGACTTTAGAAAAAGAAAAAAATAACATCGAACAAGATTACAAACAAATAAAGGAAAAGGGGGGAATAGGTACATCGGAAGGATGACACAATAAACCAGGATGGAGGGAGATACAAAATAGCGAAATGGGTGCAAAGTGCTTAAACAGGAAGTAAAGTATAGGCCACTGGTCACCCTCAGCAACGTTTTCACGGACTGTCCCGCTGGCGTCGACGAGTGTCGCTAACTCATTTGCTCAGCAGCGCGACGTGACAACCATGTCGGCAGACGATGTCCGATGGCTTCAGCCGCGGGAGCGACGGTCGACTGGCGACTGCAGCGAGCGGCTAGTGCGCGATGTTGTGTGCAGACGAAACGACTATGACGTTGAACAGCGGAACCAAAATGCACTGGGGAAGCGGCGAGATATTATGATGCCGTGGAATCGGCGAGACAACCGGAAGGCACGACTCGGCTGACGGAATCGCCGAGGGACGAAAAAGAGAGTCCAGCGCGTACTCTCCGTAGATTTCGTCTCGACGTCCGGTCGGCAGCCGAGTCTGTCGCATCTGATGACAGCCGGAGTCGCGCGCCGCCTGATCCTACAGGAACATCAAGTTCCCGCGAATCCTGCAGCGGCGCTGACGTCCGCATTACTCATATCGTCCACTCACCACGTGCAAGTCTCCGCCGCTGTCGTCACGAGTCGCCATCGTCGCGTCGTCGGTACCTACTGCGGCCGAGATGGAATCGCGCGGCCTGCGCCGATACTGCAACTAACTGCTGTGTCGCCGTCGTCATCCATTGCTCCGTGCGACCAAAGAAACCGGACGTCCACCAAGCCGCCAGAGGGTCGATCGCGCAGACTACCTAACATTCAACGCCTGCGAACCCGTCGCGCCGCGAGTGTCCGGAAAACGTGCTTGTGGGTGGCTTACCCACATCTCGTATCGCCCATATTCTATCGCCGCCGTCGTCCTGTCCGATGTTTTTGGTCAAATGAGGGAGGAGTGAGTTGGGGGACTGCGGACGCTAGTCGTATCTGGTGCAACATGCACACCGAAAAATCTGCTTAACGCTCCTCCAAGCCGCTGCCAATCGCCGACGGCAAGTGACGGATTTCGGTATGGTGACACCCGGTTTAAGCCAGCCGACCAGTTCCCCAAACGAATTCCGTACCTCCAGTTCTTTGGCCAGCTCCAAGTCTCGACACCGACTGCGCAATGATTTCCACCGATAGCGCTTCTCCGTTGGGCAACGGATTCTCGTCGCTGCACACAAGCGTTAACAAGTCTTCGAAGATTTCTTCCATGGATTCCTCGGTTGCAGTAGTATTATAAATATGTTAGCTATGAGGTGTTCAATAATTAGCTTACAAACTGCATCGATATCATTGGTAAATTCGGCCATGGTAAGTAATTGTTAAGTTACTATTGAAAATATGATGTGCGTGGGGAGATGGTAGAGTTTTGTTTGGACTCAGAATCGTTAATGAATTAGAATATTGTCCGACTACAAGAGGATCGAAAATCTCCCTATCGAAAATACAGAATTGTTTATTACTAGACAGCAACCAATATGTTCATTGTACTAGTCGGCTTTCGGACCCGTTTGGCCGTTTATCTTTCTAAAGACCATTATTGTTAATTATATAATATTAAATATATAATAATATTTTAACGAAAGATTTGACTTTTGTATAGTACCCTTTTTATACTTTTAGGTAATTCTTTTTTGAAATTTAGTATTATATCTCTTTTGATTTAATTCCATCAAATTTCCATATATTGACACATTTTTTAATTGAAAAAGTTTTTATTCAATTATTTTATAATACAATGACCATCAATAATTATACATGTGTTACTGTCGTTAGCATATTATTGTTTTGTAATATTATAATATGTATAATATTATATTATGACCATTACGGTCCCGGTCAAAACCATTTTTCTTCACATATTAAAAATGTATTATATGATGACTGACAATAACTGCAGTTGATAACTATTGCACATGGAAAAGGATAAATCGGTATAATTGATTTGAAAGCAACACCTAAATATCTAATGTTGGTAAGTGGTAGGGTAAACAGACAAATTTGCTTATAACGATCTTCAAGGGACCTAGAGAATCTGATCATTATAATAACCAATTTTCTTTTTTTCCGGATTATAAAAAGAAACTACACATAAGGCATAAAAACAACCAAATACATAATTGCTTGGAATCATTTTGCCAGGAATATTGTTATATGCGGCATGGTATAATAAGCGAATTCAACTGTAATATCACGGTAAGTAAACATTTATTATTATTTAAATTAATAAATATGCTAATATTGCTAATACACAAAAATAAATAAAATTCGCGGGATCTCATTGTCTTAGCTCGTCATTGCTGGTTATAATTAGTTTAAGTAGACACTAGGTACCCGTTAAGTCTTAGTCATATAAGCATAATAGATATAAAAATATATTATACCTATAGAACTGTTAGATTTTTGGGATTTTCACATATTATATTTTCATACGTTTAGAATATTTAAAAATACATTATAATATTGACTGATTCAAGTTAAAATTAATATAATCCTGAATATCTGTATGCTCTGTGACTTCGCAGGCAGCACGTGGCTTGTGAGATACATCAGATATATCATATATGTATTATAATCAGGAACATAACTAAAAAGAGGTATGGGTGGGCTCGTCCCACCCTAAATTCACTTTGGCCTTGGATCAGCCCACCCATTTATTTCCCCTTTACTATTTTCAAAAGAAAAAGTTAACTTAACGAATACAATTTTCAAGTATGATATTATTATATTTTTAAAATGTTAATTGCTTTTACGAAAATTAAACAGACAACAGTTGACTGAAATTTTACTTAAACTTACCAACTAACTAAGAATAGTCATTTTTTTTAGTATAAATTGGCCAATAATTATTGACTAATCCTAAGAATATTTTCTAGCTACGTGTTAGATTTTTATATAATATTGTTATTAACTTTTAACCTTTTAAGTCAACGTTGATGTAGTGGTGTACTATGCTTAGAAAATAATAATAAACATAATTTTTTCGAAATTTTAACTTTAAATGCCTATAAAATCCAAATCATAAAATTGATCTTACACGGTATAGATATGTGTAAATATAAAACAGTTACAATAAAAACATTTTTTTTAAATAAACTATAATTATTAATACGAAGATAATAAATATTGATAATAATAGGTGATTTATTAAATACTTAATTATTAATAAATAATTAGCATATAATGTACAAACGGCGAGTTAAATACCAATGTACCACCATGTAGTGGGTGTAATAAATGAAATTAGATAATATATTTTGTGAATTAAAATTATAATCAGCACCTACTTAAATGTGTAAAAGCAGATAATATAATGAGCATTTAAGTAGAAATTTAGTATTCTGGTTAATCAAAAGGCGTCTGTTAATACATATTACAAAATATATGTTATTATTATCGGTATAAATATTAATTTTAATGTACAATTAGGTATAATAGCTAATATTTATTTATTTTTTTTATTATTATACTATCATAATATTGAATCATTGACTTTACTATTATCCTACTAGCAGGTTGTTGTTGCGGTGACGGGGTGCGTATCGACTATCGCACCACTGCTTGTGTTATTATTTATAATGTTGCTTATTATTTTATTGATATTACTGGACAACATGGTGATAGTGTACCGATGATATTTTATCAAACAAAGTTTAAATAAAAATTTGAAAAAAATATAAAGTTAACGAATTTAAGAGTATTTCTGCAAAACATATTTTCTTTCTTTTCTATAAATACATAATAACAAAATTATTTAAACTATTTATTGTTTTTGTTTTTTGCATATACATATTATAAGATTTTAATTCTTTCGATTGCTAACTATTTTAAAAGTAAATTAATCGATACGAATAATAGCTATTATCAAGATTTTATACATTATTTTGTATTATATAGAATATAAGTATATAGAATGAATAGGTGAAATGTTAAAATATAGCATACTAAAAATAAAACTGAAATGACACGAGTGGATCATTAGTCCCAACTTAAACATGTTTTTAACTATGATATATAGGTAACTAAAATCTAGACTATTTATGCATAAATGTTATTATTATAACTTAAAAATTTGCGGTATACCTGTATGTATACAGTATATATTATACCTAATTGATCAAACGTGAATTCTTATATTATAGGGAATGGTACTTACACAATACACATATGAACATATGTTCATCCTGCTTGTATGCAAAGAAATTAGGTATTACAAAAGAAATCTTAATGAAAATCTCGTTAACTTCCGAATCGATTTTGGTCAAAGTTTCACCATTATTTAAAAGACTACATCCGCATTGGTTTCCGACATTTCAAGCAACACACATCCGAATTGATTCCCGATAAAGACTTTTAAAAACACGAAATACGATCTAGTAATATTATTAATATTATTATCATTATAACATATTTCCGTTATTATAAGTACATATGAAATAGATTATCATTTAAATAAAAGTGATAAAATTGATGTTATATTATCGATATGGACGGATATACATACGGTAATACATCGCAATAACCGCCGTGTGTACGTAAAGTGAATGAATATGTGTTTTTTTTTTCGTTTAAAACTTCTTAAATATGGATCTTATAAACAGTGAATAAAATAAAAAAAAATTGTAGTAAAAAGGTTATAAATTTGGGTTTAAAAAAAAAAAATGCAGACGACATTGACTATTGGATATTCGTACAAAGAACATGTAAATCATAATTGAAAAATGAAAATTTAATCATAATTGTTGATAAAAGTATAATGCATAACCATGAAAAATACAGCAATAAGAAACTTAACAACAGAAATTAAGCAACGGTTCAAAATGAAAAACTCAAAAAGTATTACATGAATGACCAGCAAAAATTATTTACAGCGAGTTAGCTAAATCATACTGTATTTCTTTTAAAGTTGCAACTACAGGCGACCACATTTGTTTCATTATAATAACCGAATCATATGACTTCGATCCGTCTGGTTGGACACAGTTGCTTTAATTTCATTTTATTTGAATTATAGTTGATGTTTCGATATTATGTTGAAGAACATTCTAACGATTCGGGGTATTAAAAAATGTATATATTTTTTGGAGAATGCCAAAAGCATTTCTAATCGGAACTACTTCAGCTGCATTTGATAAAGCTAAGTTTAAACTATGCGAAACGCAATGTACGTATAATGCAGTTGAATATTTATTTGAAATAAATGCCTGCATAATCAGTGCATACCTTTAAATAAAATTGTCCGTTAGTAGAAGAAGCGCCATCATAGCCTTGTCCACGTAAAAAGTTTAAATCAATTCTAACATTGCAGGTTAATGTTCCAAGAGAACATCTGCCAAGTTTTAACCTGTTGTAAATTGAACAGGAACAAATTTCAAAAATTGCTTAACAATTTTGTACTCATTATTGCTCATTAATTCAACAAATCTCACACATAAAGAAAATTATTCTACGGTTGATACGTCTGTAATAGTTTTATCAGCCAAGGCCCAAGACAGAAAAAAATTTAGCTTCAATAATTTGATTTTGTATAGTTCAACTTATATAAGTAGCATTTTTACCAAAAGTTTCAAAATGCTTCCTTAAAATTAAATTGCCTGATTCTATTCTAGTCCACAATATAACACAAAATTCCCCTCGTTTTTGTTGAGCTCTATTTTTATACCTATTAAAAACTCCATAATCTTTATGCGATCTTGAAGACAAATTTTGACGTCCACATAAAATCACTGTTTTTATAATTGGTTTAAGTTTCTTCGAATTCTCTAGTGCTTGTTTTTATAAATCTTTATCAATTTGTTTATCTATTGATAACAATTTTCCACCCATCATTTCAATAAAAATATCATATTTTAAAGTAGCAACTTTCTCTATTTTTTTTTTTTTTTTACTTACAAATAAAATAATAATATGTGCATAAAAGCTTTTCGTTTAATTTAAAATTATTTAAATTTGGATAAAATATATGTGGACTTTAAAAAAGCCATCCATGAAGAGATCTCTGAATTATGGCCTTTAGCTCAACTAAAAGGTTGTCGGTTTTACTTGAACCAAGCATGGTGGAGGAAAATACAACAATTAGGGCTTTCAGAGGAATTTAAAAATAACGATTCTCAATTAGGACGAACAATAAAATTATTTTTTGGCTTATTGTTATTAATACCCGAAGAAAAGTTAATAAATGTAATACTAATGGTTTGATATCATTAAAATCGATTAATGAAAAGCTTGAAGAATTTTTACTACTAGAAAATTATATTGAAAAAAATAGCTCATTTTTACCAGTAATTGTATAGGCTGAATATACCAGTAGTATAAAACAAACAACTAATTACTGTAAATAATTTCACAGTAAGTTTAACAGTTGCTTCAACTTAATAACTAATAACAGTTGTATTAAAAAGTTAGATTTGAAACATGTGTACAATTTTGAAGTACAAGTAAACTACAGAACCTTAAGTCTGAAAATAAGTAAATATTTATACTCGTATAAACAGAAATAAACAAATTTAAAAATAATGGAATTATAAAAGATTAGAATTTATAAAAATGTTTGTTATACCTAAAAAAAAAAAAAAAATAGATGAAATAAAAAAAAAGTATTCTATGTTTATTATTATTTATTTTATATTTTTTAATTAAAAATAAAAATTACATTTCTGATAAAAGTCACAATTTTTAACAACACGGGAACCAATTAGGACGTTTTGATTTAAAATATTTTAGCAAGAGGTTATATGCTACTTTTTATTAACCACATACATTTTTAAATATTGGCACATGCTTCACTTGATCATGTACAATTTAATACAAATTTTTCTTAAAAATACGAAAGTCAAACTTTATAAATTTTTTTATATCTAGTTTCCGTTGAATACATGGAAAATTAAAATAAATTATACAAATATATTATGTAACTAGCAAGATTTCCTTTCAAAAATTAAATTTTGTTCATAATTTATTATTGATAATATATGTATACTTCACCTATATAATAGTAAATAGATTATTATCATTTATAGCCTATATAGGTATTTTATATATATATTATTATAGGACTATAATATATATATCCACTGAGTTACTTTTTGTTAGAGTCGAGAGAATTGTTTCAAGATGGTATATAGAATCATTTAAACTAAACACATAAGATTGTATGTACAGGCGGAGTAATATGTCTGTAATGCGCGGTGTGTTAACTCATGTAAAAACGATCGACGAAGAAAAGAAAATTCGCACAATTATTATTATTCCTTTAAAATAACTTTTACCGCTGAATTCCACCACGGATATAGGTATGATATATTATATATGTAATAAGAGTCCATAAAATCTTATAATAATTTCTACAGAACAGATCGGAGCGAACAATGTGCCAAATCAAGCCTACCAATAACTCGGGTCAGCATCAATAGAATTATTATTATTATTATTATAATACACGTTGTTATTATATAGGTACGTTCGATCAATTTAAAAGAAAAAAAAGTTAAATCGCCTATACAAACACGGGAGATCAATATATATATTATATAAATCTTCCGCCGCGCGTATTATTCGCGTTTCATTGTATTCTAGATATTTGCGGTATTTAGCCCAGGGCTGGTATGGTCCACGGTTTGTCTCGGATCATCAATTGGTGGCGTTTTCCTATACATATATATAAAAAATATGTGTATATATTATACAGATTTATACGTAGTACGTACGTCACACAACCTAACGTATAATATAGAAAGATAGGATAATACTAATAATAATAATAATATGTGTCCGAGCCCTGCGGTTTTCCCTCGGCCTCCGATGCCTACTGTAATAACAACAACAATCAACAATGTGCACCGCGTATAACAATCACAATGGCTCTGTGACTCGTGGTATTATATTCATCGTACCTATATACATTATATTCGTATGTATACACACAGGTTAGTGCCCAATGCCCATACACATTATATACCTATGTATTATGTGTGTATATATATATATATATATATGCGTTATCCTATGTGCGTGTGTCGTGTGTATACACGCATTGATGAGTTATTATTGAATATAGTGCGTTAAAGGGACACAACAACACCGCTACGTGGAGGGTCTGACAGGTCATCGCCGAGTGTTTTGCAAAACGAAAGAAAAATCTCGTACACAAAACGTCAAAACGGGCGTAAATGTGTGTATTTTTATACCAGTTACATTGTTGTTTACAGCCAAAATTCCAAAAACGTATTGTGCACCCATACAAACGGACTTGTCGGCTCGGCGGCGGAGCAGAAGCCGCAGCAGCGGCCACGGACCGCGGCGTGAACCGACATCCGCCGCGGATATTTGAATACCTATTTCACACGTATTGTTACATTATTATTGTACCTACATCGTATAGATTAGGATTTAGAACTCAATATGACTTGTTGACATCCGACGACTTACTCGTGGTCGAATCTCGAGACCGGGAGGGGTCTTCAACATTTTTAGGCGACGGGTCTCCAATTATTATACATAGCAGTTAATTATCTTTTTCCGCTTTACTTTCCAAATTTAATTTTATGTATGCTAAATGCTTATATATCTAATAAGTTTGCTTGTGTTCTATTTCTATACAGGCACGGATATAATGAAAGCGATGGCCCCTCCCAAAAAATGTATTTATACGTTATAATTAAATTCATTTAAAAAATTATATAATTGAGTTTTTATTGTTGTTTTTATGTACATAATATATTACAGCATGTACGATATTTTCAATTTTGATTAGTTATTATAACTTAAAAGTCGATAATTTCTAATCGTGCTGACTAACGGCGTAACATCGCACATCATCGTTCTTGTGTAATCGTCTGCATTTATACTTTCAAACATGGTAATCAACTTTATTGTACGTTGTTGACAGGTTTTCAACAATAAAAATATAATTACATTTTCGCCTTATAATTTTGGATTTGTAAGTTTATACGAATACTTATGAAATATAATATTTTTAATTCAGTAATTCAAATAAATATGGTGTTAATTTTTTCATGTATTGTTGGTTGAAACATTATTTGTTTTCAATATAAATTATTATACGACAGATTACGTAGTTCAACTTCAACATTCCTATTATATTATAATTAATAACATGCAATTTAAAATATAAAAATCCCCTCCCTGATAAATACCCCGAGTCCGCGTCTAGTTCAATAATATTTATGATTTTTAATATTTTAAATTATTTATTAGTTACTTTAATTTAAAAAAAAGGGTTTCTATATAACTCTTAACTGAGTTTAAAAAAACAATAAGTTTTTATTAACTTTAATATTTTCAAAATTGTTTTTCCATTCTAACTTAATTCACTCAATTAAAAAATACCATTAACTTATGCAGACTAGCCTATTATTACCCAACTAATGCCTAGATGGAAATACGATTTGTTTATTACCACATGTCCATATTTATACATATAATCATTAATAGACATTCATATTTAATATTTATACTCCGTGATATTTTACATACATTATACATATTTGCATCCTGCAGGTTATCGTTTTATATTGATAATAATAAATATTAGTCATTATAAATTTGATAATATGATAAATCAATAGATTGCGTTGTGAATGTAGGTACATTACATAATATATGTAGTTGACAACATAATGATGTATACCATAAAATTATAAAGAGTTTATTGTGTAATGGAGTTTCAGGGCACTGCACTATATATACACAGCCAAATGCTGAGAATAATCTTAGTGCCCATAGAATAATATAAATTAATATTATATGTATAGTACGAGGTCCTTAATTTGTATGATCTTGATTTTAAGTAGATTTCAAAAATATACAGTTAAGTACCAATTTATTGATCAAAACTAAAAGTTTCTTACTTCCTAAATTAAACATAATGATACACATATTACATATGTACAATGTACTACACTTATTAAATGTAAAGTAACATGACAATGATAAATTTTATATAACATTGTCGTTTTACATTTTTATTTATGGACATTATAATACTAAATATTTATATCGTAATATATATGTATGAATAGGTTGGAAACTTCAACTAAAAATAAATTCAATTGAGTGTCCATAGCATTCGTTGTGATAAATAACTAATCGCAGTAATATCATCAGTTATTTATGAGTGTGGCAGATTTGAACATTAATTATTATTATACAGGTGTTTGTCCTGTTGAGCTATTTTGTTAAACCGAATCGCCTACATACGTTTTGCAACTGCAGACAATATAAAGCGAACACGACCCAGAGACAATATTATGACTCCACATAATAAATCATAGTAATAGCAATAAAAGTAATAATAATAAAAAGGGAAGACGACTCATCCGTGTATACCTACGTCTGAGACCAGTGCGCGCGCGCGGACACACACTGCACAACGTAATGGGGAATCTTGGTAATGTGATTTGTGAATGTTGTCAAACATACTCCGACGATCACCAAGTGGAAGGGAAAAAAAATCATTTACAGACTCTGCGAGCGGTCCATTTATTATTGACCCTTTAAAATTATTATTTGCCATGTTGAACCTGCGGGTTTTGGAAATTGGGTTTGTTGTGTAAAGAAAGACGGTGTGGGATGGAGAAATAGATAAGTATCGCGGCATCCCCTTGTACACGCCGCGTGTTTCACAAAAAATAATAATAATAAAAAGAAATACAAGAATAATATTGTTTAAACGGTTTTCATCTCTTTCTTCGTTTTTATTTTTTCTTACCGAAACCGCACACACGACGCCGCACCGCCTTTTTGGCTTCTTCTTTCACAAAAAACTCACCATATCCGCGTATTATCCCTCCCTTGTTACATAGCCAATGGGAAATTAAATTCAAATACATACAACGTCTTCCAAGGTAGCTCTACTAACGCCATTAATTGTTGCATATAAACGGCGCGGTGAGAAAGGGCGAATGATCGAGAGGAAGCTGCGTTCAATGAGATCAATGAGAGCCGGCGGCGGAATGTTATACCGCGGTATAAGTATAACAATATGTATAGTGACTGAGACGAAGGGTAGATCATTTTCACTATACGTCCGTAACGTATACGCATATTTTAGAATTCATATATGGATTTAGGGTTTACGTATTGCATTATTTTGACCATAGCCCAAATCGATTTATCAAATAAAATTTTTCATTTTAATAAAAATATATAATATATACCAATATTACAACTTATTGATGTATTGGACTTCATTTTTTGATGTATTCTTTAAATTATTGTTAAACTAATTATATTACAAAAAATACTTGTGAAAAATTGATAATACCACGTATTGCACATAGTTTACTTTAGCTTAAATTTTATATACGGTTTTAATAAATATAAATTATAATGGAAACGAAAATTAATCAGCAATAATACCACTTAAATGCGGTGTGTTAATATATTTTAATTTAAGAATAAGAAAGTAGGTATATTTACCGACAATGGGAATCATTTTCAATCGTGAAACAAATAAATTAACATATTACAAAATATTACGATTTTAAAATTGATTTATAGTTTTTCAAAAGTATTCAATACAGTTTATTCTGGTAACTCACTTAAAAGTTATAACAATATAACACATACGTTATAGGCAAATATTCAATTATTCAAGAAATGGTTATATCCTAATATTATTATTGGCATTAAAAAAAAAAACCACAACATGTACAATATTCAATATCTCGTTTACCGATATAATACCATCAAAATTTACTAGGAAAACTTTGCAGACAACACTTTAATTAAGGGGTATAATACAAGAGAAAAATTCCTGATAAGGATAAATGGTGAGAATGGCAACTCAATAAAAATAAAAGATTGTTTATGGAAGAATGAATGATTCAACATTTTGATATAATAAATTAATTATTTATAGTTTATAATTCAATAGTGTATTCATGAGTAGGTGATTTCTAACAAAAAGAACTAAAGGTATACAATAAAATATAAAGTAAATAGGTTTATTTTGAAATATATAATTAAAGCAAATTAATTATGAAAAGGACTTACCATTTATATGGTCACATATAACCATTGCTCATTGTACTAATTTAATTTCTTCATAGTATATTTAGTTTAATTGATTAACATATTGATTTGACACAAGTCAAGACTTAATATATAACCTAACCTATATACAGGCTAAATAAATTACTTTAAGTTATATTACGAATTTACATTGTATTTAAAGTAACTATATAATTAAATTTAGTCATTGTATATAATTTACATACCTAATGATTATTTTAATATTAAATAATTTATTATTGATATATTAATTTATAAGTTAAACTGATGTACAGTAGAACGTGATGTAAATAGGTATATGATATAAATAATTTAAAATAATTATAAATTTTTTTTTAAATTTCATCGTATAAAGAAAATTTGAAAATAATAGTTTACGAAATGGCAAAAAGTTTCAAGTCCTTCCAATCAATATAGTTTTTGAATAGGTAACAGCAAAAAACACTAGTATTGTTATATTTTGTTTAAATAATGAAATTTCAAATTAAACTTAAAATTAAACTTAAAATGATCTTGATATTTTTAAATAATTGTTCAATATTGTTAAATCAAATTATTTTTTTAGCGTAGTCAATTTATTAATTTAATCAAGATATTAAAAATTGTATAAATTTTACTAAATTTTGTAATTTTGTTGAATTTTGTCAAATCAGTTCCTAAACTTGACATACAATAAGAAAAAAATACGTCTACTTAAGTAATTTTGATATTTCTTGACTGCTATAAGAAAAACATTTCGGAATTTTATATTTATTTTTAAATTTTTATATTGTATTAATATAGATATTGCTTTAAGACTTTTGATATCATATTATAATATTTGGTTTTTAAATGATGCCATAATATATCTAGCGAACGAGTGGGACAGCCACCAGTCTTCACTCTTTGTGCCGATAAAATCAATTATTTTAACTCTGTGATCTACACAAGATGATGGTTTTTAAAACTGAGTCGTGAATATTTTCGCTTTGTTCTGCCTGGGTGAGTGTATAGCGAAAATTAATGTTGGTGATCTTGTAAAAACATGAGAGTACGTATAAGACATTTATACATTTTTTTTTTTTTTGTTCCACCTTTTTTAAAAGATTTAAATATCTATGTCAATTTCCAAAAAAAATAAACCAAAAAAATTAAAGAGAGTGCTAAATTTTATTGAATTTGTTCCAACGGTGTCTCTCACTAAGAAAACCTGTAACATTTCTGTAATAAAAAAACTTTGTGAAATGTATAAAAATGTTTGTAGACACTTAAAAAAAATTGCATTGCATATTGAACTAATATACCTAAGTAAATTATTTAATTTTTACTATACAGCTAAGAGTAATAACATTGGCAATTTGAGAATCATATTATATAAACAAAGTAAGGATATCTATATAAAAAAAATAAATATTTTTAGTTCAGTATTATCATATTTCATTATAATATTTTAAAATTTGAATAGGTACTCATATACTATAAATTGAATATTCACATGGTTTCATATTTTTTAAACTTAAACTTAACGTTTAGGTGCATTGAAGACTAAGTCGTGTTGAAAAGGAAAAAAACGTTATCGTGTTGTTTTCGTTTTATTATAATGTTTTAGGTAAATAACATACAATACTTGACTAACAAATCACATTATCTTATTTTTTATAATTTCATTGCTTAACAATTCATGGCTTATTATTTTAATTGTTATTTTCCTTTTTTTTGCTTGGTATATTATACGTTACACGATATCTAAATCGTTTGTATTTGCAAATTCTGGAGACGCGTATAGACAAAACAATTGACAAATTAGTTATATTATGTTCCAGCAACCAGTTGTAAGTTATAACTATTATAAGCTGTGGCCTGTGGTTGATAGCGTATCAGACAACTCAACACAAGATTTATGCAATACGTTGTATTATACCATAAACATTAGACAAACCTAGTATTAAATTTATAATGATAAAAGTTCTACATATCACTAAATTTATCTACACTCCACAACAGATACAAACAATAGAAAAAATTAAACGAATTATATAAAAGCTTTCTGTCAAGATACGAAAAATATAATTTAAATATATAGAATCAGTATAAAGTTTCTTTAGTAAAGCAGTGATATTAAAATATAGATATAAATTTGATGAATTATAAAATATGTCATTTAAAGAAATATCAAATATGTAAACAGTTTTATAATCGTATGACTCAGACTTAAATTTAAAAATGTCAAAACAATGTTCCTGAGCATTTTTACGTTATTTTTATTTATGAATAACCTATTATATAATACAAGCCATATTAAATTTGTCTATTTAAGGGTTTATTTTAAAATGATTTGTTAATTTAACCATTGATTTAGTGTATTCTAAAGTCTATGACTTACTAAAAAAAATTATTGATTTAACCAAACTTAATTTCTAATAACTGAAAAATTTACAGATAAATGTTGTTGAATTAAACAAGATTTTCAACAAATAATAATTGTTTGTTCCTATATTAGTAATAGGTACTTTTGTTGATTAAATTGTTATTTTTTATGAACTATAATAAGGTTATTCATTCTTTACGACTGATTCCGCTAATTTTACTTCAGAGATACTTGACACTGTAGCAGTTAATGAAAAGTAACACATATATGGACTATAATTTTGTACAACATGTAAACAAAGTACTAAATAAGTAGCAATAATTATACGTTATGTAGTTAAACATGTATAAAGGTGATCAAATTGATTTTCAATATGAAAGTAATTCGTTTTAGATATACCACGAGTTAATGTAATAATCTCAATTTTCAACATAACTTTAATACTTATAGACTATTCACTGAAGAAATTATAAAAGTGTGTTAAAAATATTCATTTGGCTTATGAATATCGTGTATTGTTAAATGGTGTACTATAAGTCTGTACATTTACCGTCGTAACTCCCACATAAAATTCTGGAGGTTGTAAAGGTGTATAAAAATAAAATAACTTAAAATACATAAAAATCAAATACTTTAGTCAACAATAGATGAGCAGAGTAAAATCAATAATACTTGTCTGGAAATTGAAAAGAAGAGATGTTCTTCACCACTGTTTGCTTGTATTTACAGGACCACAGTCGGTTCGATTAAACAACGATGAAATACACAGTAGGTACCGACATTTTTACCTTGATCCCAAGAATGTTAAAGGCTATTTATATAAATTCCCAAGGACTAAAACTTAAAAAGACTCTCTATATGACACTGGGTAAAATACAACATTTTAATTTATTATTATTTAATACGTGCGTATAGGTACATAAATAAGCATATGTGTATAAATATAACTACAAAGAATTAATATATTATTGTTTTTTTTTTACTTGTAATCAAACAAATATTCTATGTTTTTATTTTTGTTTTTTAATAAAAAAGTAAAGAAATATTCTTACTCGTGCATACATTAATAATTGGAAATCGTTTTAGTTGAGAGATGGGGTACACATACATGTGAGTGGGTGGATTACATTAAATTAAATAACTGGTTTTTATCATGTTTTATAAACTACTTATTTGATGTATTATTTTTTACAAAAAAAAAAAAAAAAATACAAAATTTATTTAAACTTAATATTGTGTTATAAAATAAAAACCTTTACTTAGTTAATTTTTTTATATAAATAGTTACAACAACTTAAAACGATGAAATTAAACTTATTTACAAAATACTTTATTCATTATACTTAACTTAAATTACCAACACCAACCATCAACTGTGAAAATCCATATGCTTATAATTTTAGTAATTATAATAAGGTAATCCATATTACTTTATACTAATAGTAAGTATTACCATATAAATTCTAATTGTTCGTCATTTTTAATACCCATGTATAAAAACTACTAAGATCCAATTAAATATATATATATATATATTTTTAAAAGGGCGACTAATAAAGTAAAAAAATATCATTAACTGTTAGGTTATTGATGTTTATGAAATATTGACCTCTTTACCAAAATAATTTAATCTTTAATTACCTAATATTTTTAAGTATAATATTATGTTATCTCTAGAAAACAAAAATATCATAATTCAATTTATAACATATAATATATTAAATAGGTACATTTTTACGAAATAGTTGGAGATCATTATAGGTATCCGATAGGCATAATATTTTAATGTTTTCCATAGAAATTAAAGTTTTTAATTTTTTCTTTTTAATATTTACTTAATTTTATACTTCACGTATAATATTACTTATTGGAGCCTAAAACCAGAAAGAAAAAATTATATTTTTTATCAGTATAGTACATAACAGTTGAATACATATGGTAGATACATAGTTTAGTTAATAACATATACTTAGTATAATATTATCTAGCTTTTAGACGTAAACATATATATATATATATATGATATAATTGTCGATTGTTGTATTTTGTACACGCTATATGTATAATTGTATACTTAAAAAAATGTACTTATTCAAACAATTTATATTCGATAAAAGTATACAAATGGTAATTAATGAAGTACATACAAATTTGTTTAAGTATGATCATTGGTTTTTACATGGTTACATACTATATGGACTATAGTATAGTATACTAAAAACTTAAAACTTAAGTGTATACATTTTAGAATACCTATAAGCATCTTACACGACTTAAATCTATTTATTAGTCGGCACCTTTTGATGTTATAAATAATGTAAGCAAATTTTGTAATAACTTACATTTTGACTGTGGTGTGTAAACAGTTCGGAACTCCAACGTCAACATAGGGATGTAGTTATGGTTTATTTTTTTCGTCTTCTTTTTTTTTATCTTTTTCTTTTGAAATGTATTTCTATATACGATTCCGGATTGAAATTAGTTACGCAGTATGGAAGCCAAACATACACAAATTGTATTTTGTCCCACATTACACCTGCTGCATTCCTCAATGGTCTATTATATGTATACGTATTATTATGCAGGCCGACTATCACAGTGATAATTGAATCTCGACATTATTGTGTAATAGAGGATATGTATTATGTATATTATACACTGTACAATCATATTTGGGCCGTCCAATCAAGCTGTATAACTGATCCAGCCGAAAGCAGCGCAAGTCCTTTATGATTTTGACATTATGGAAACCATATTAGATATTATTTTTAAATATAGAACTTAATTTTTTAAAATATTCCTGAGTTCCTTGATCAATTTTTACAGAATTTATGTTCTTTATTATTATTGTTATTATTTATTAAATCTTCATACAAAAATAAATTATTTTTAATAATGTGAATTACACGTTTAAGCTTGTACCTACTTATATATATGCTTTTATATTACTATAAGTACATCAATATATTATACAGCATAAAAACTATTCTTACATCATACGTTGAAATATTTAAAATATTTTATTACACATAGCCGTAGAGTGATTTTTTAACTCAATATAGACTCAACTTATAATACTATTTTTTAGTATTTTTATTATTATTCAAGTTTTTATTATTTACATTATATAAATATCATTATTTTTTTGTAGTAATATTAAATGTTTAAAAAATAAAAACAATTTTTATATTTTATATGGTTGTGATTTTTAGGGTTCTTAATTTTTAATTGACATTCTTAATTTAAATCTATACCTATTTTACATACCTAATAATTGTTCACTAAGAACAAAACTCGTTAACCGGAACATAACCGAAAATGTTGCCATTAAGTTACCAATTCTTTAACATACACTTAACCGGACATTGTAAGAACGGCCCTAAAAGGTTTAAGTAATAAACATTATATATTTATAAATATATATATACATATATATATATATGATAAATAAATTAAAATATTTTATCTAAAACTTTATATACATTTATAAAGTTTAAACAAGCAGAATCGTCTATGATGCAGAAAAATGTTACTACACTGCATTCGTCATATATTTAAAATTCATATTGTTAATTATTGTTAACAAACTAGAAAAAGATTAGTGATATAAGTAAGTCGAAGAAACTAGTTAATGTTATTTCCGAGTAAACCTGTGTATACCTACCTAATGCCTGTGTAGGTACTAGGTAGTACACTAGTACGTATACGGCAAACCGACGAAAGTTCTCGGTGAAGTGTAAAAATAATGCAACAATTACCATCTAAATTCCATAACTTATCGGTGTGGATAGAAACGTTATTTGTTTTCTAGCTCATTCGTTTTAATATATATGTATATATATTAGTGTATACCTAGTTTTACTTTGAATGAGTGTATAAATTGTATAATATATTTGTAGAAGAGACCCTCTCTGCAGGTCGTTATTACGTAGTGGTGGCGGCAGAGTTGACGACGACGGTCATGAAAATGACGGTGACGAAGATGATTATGATAATGATGATGATGCCGATTATGATTATGATGATGACGACGACGATGATGATGATTATGATGAGCAACTTTTGGACCACGCCCAGCTTCCAATGGGCAAGTGGTATGATACCGGGCGGCACACCTGTACCGCCCGGAGGAGGAAGGAGAGCGCGAGAGCGCGCTGTAAAAAGACGACGGCTGTGCAGCTATATATACACATAGCGGCGACGACGACGACGACGACGTCAAAGACGAAGATTCAGCTGCCGTCGTCGGGGAATATATATAACAACATCAGTGAGAAACCGACGTTTCTTCTGGACGTTAGTACCTACCGCGTGTACGTGCGTGTAATAGGTATATACCTGCAGTACGGTTTATACCGCATGCATGTATATACTGTAATATATATTATACACGTATATACGAGTACATCATATATATATATATATATATATATATACGTACATAATATTATGTATCTGCGCGGAGATACAGGTAAAATGTGGAGGGGTGCTGTGTGGTAACCATAGACCTCATACCAAGTCATATCAAGGCAGCGTATGTATATAAGGTCTACGGTATAGAAACATTATAATATAGCGAGCACCTGTGCGTGCAGTACATCGGCGGTCACGGTATCCCACGGGTACGACTCTGTTCTCACAGACAACTGCACCGTGTTGCGAGTACATCTCATGCGTATATGTGTGTGCGAGCGCGAGTCTACAAATACCGCCACTATATACCGCTATATACCTACCACTGCAGTGCGCAAGTGGCTTGTACTATGTAGACTACTACTGTTTGTGAATACCGCGGGCGCGTATAGACACATCAGCTGTAGTGCGATATATATTGTTAGAGCAACGATATTTCAGAGACGACCTCGTCGGAAACTTTTTATACCTACCCGCTTAATATGTTTCAAAAAAATGCCGATGAAGTCATCTCCTATACGCGGTCCTACATACATACGTATTATTGTTATATATATATATTTCATAATAAACGTTCTAATACTCTACGACCGATTCGTAATGCTGTTTTGTTTATTTTGAGTGGATATGTCTTTACTTCTGAAAATGATCGGTATAACGTCCTCTTAACGTATTATATGCATAATATAAAATAGTATACCTGTGTAGAATTTGAAAATAATAAAAGTTTATATCGCTGTACACGAGTTAATACAACAAATCTGAAGTAATATCATTTGAAATTGGTCGTTAATAATTTATATACAGCGTACCTATATGGGATATATTATGGAGTATGATTCATTTACTGGTTTTATAAAATGTCTGTACGCGAACGATAATATACGATATAACCATGCGAGTGATTAATAATATAAATTAAATGATAATACAATATTATATAAGCAGGGTTATTAGACCTTTTTAAAATTGAATTGAAAGAATCTCATCAAGGTAATAATATTTTATACGGGTATTTTGACAAAATATTTAATCATATACTGCCTCTTATTTAAAGACTTTGTAGCCATCATAATATGGTGTAAAGATGACTTATTAGGACTTTTATGATATATTATATGAATATAGTTCCTACATTTTAAACTATATATTACTGGTTCATTTTTATAGTGCTCATTTAACACACGAGGTGATGAGAAAATAATATAAATAATATTGTTTAACTGGACAAATCTTGAAATAACAGTAAATTTAAAATTGCGGAAGTTATCTGTCATCATAAATAACACACAACTTGTTTTGAACAGAATACAGTAAGATCGAAATTTTGCCATTTTTTATTATATTTTTTTCTTTCAAACATAAAAAATACACCCTTTGTATGCACATGTTTTAACGCAAAAATCCAGTATGGCTTCCAATACATTAAATACGCCTCCTTATTTGTTTCCATTATTTTTACTTTTTATACATCCATTCAACATCGGTCATCTTTGTTTGAAATATATAAAAAATTGAAATTATGCTTGTTTTATAATACAATACCTATTATTAAAATATAATATGGCCTATAAATAAATCATACATTATATTATTTTAGATATCTATTGGTTTTAAAATATTTGAATGAAATATGTGTATTTTTTACTAGTATTTTTTTTTTTGCATCTATATCATTAAGAAGACGCCGCACTCGCATAATATATTATCTCCATCTTACATATACATACAAGATAGCAAATTTTCGTTCAACAGAATTCATTTTATGTAATAAATTTTTTTTAATTTAGCTTTAATATCAGAATAAATTTATCTATTATCAAACTTAAAGGTAAAAATTTTATCTATGCCATCACACAGGCTTTTATTAATATTTTAATTTTAAACTGAGTTATAACCATATAAAATATTAAAACTTTAAAATGCTCATAACTTACTTAAATTAAAATGTATATCGCAGTAATTTCTGTAATGGTGTATTCAAAATTAGTAGTTTTCTCTGGATCTTTTAAAAATTGATTTCAAATAAATTTCAAGTCCGTCAAATTAAACCACTAAATGCTTTGCAGTGTGCACTTTTTAAGTGTACTTGCCACACTACTATATTTATGATTAAATTAATAAATACTATGAAGTAGAAAAGAAAACTTATGATTTTTGACATTACCTTTAGGTCTTAGGTCTTATGTATATTCATAATCTATAACGTAAATTAGTAAGTTTTGGTTATAAAGTTAAATTTAAAATATTAAAATGATTTATCAATTCAGTCTATTTACATCTAGTATTGAACATATGTGTTGCCGTTTAAATAAAATGTAAGAAGTATGCGCATGTTCACAATAAATAGGCTATAATAAGGCTACACATTTAAAAACTGTTAAAAAATGTGTATTTCAGTTGTTCTAGTAGATTCCTCTAAGAAATCCCATTTTAATTCCATGTCACTGGGTATAAATAGCTTATGTCATATTTAGTAATAAAAATATTTATTACACACATCTTATAAGTTATACCTCCGTTTTAGATGTTGTTTTGATCACTCAGGTGGTTCTGTCTTATTACCTTATTGAATGTTTCTATATTAATTATTGTGTTTATTATTTATAACGTTTTTAAATATTATTTTTCTAATTTATAAAAAAAAAATGTACACATAATGTATAATGTGTAGATTATAGATTAACAATCATAATATCTGTTTACTAATTTAATAATAACAACCATTTTAAAATTAATTTTTTTGTAATAATTAATTTTAAAGTTTAAATGGCTAACTGTAATACATTAATTTTTATAAAGATTTATTATTAAGTGCCTATAATATGAATTAACAGTTTTATAATTTTAAAATGTATTTCATGTCCTATAAAATCTAGGTACACTATATAATATAACCTATAATTAATATCAAATGTAATAATAATATTTGTGACTTATCAATTATAAGTTTCTATCTACATAGTATTTATACTCAATTTATTTTTTGTTCTGCTCATATGATTTTGATCTACCCATACAATATTATTTTCTTGCTGTATACTTTGTTATATGATAGTGTGATACAATACATTTACCCTATTAATCTTCCTAACATATATTTTGGTAGGTAAGTACCTGCAAATATACCTACAGTATAGGTACTGTATAGGTAATTCATATCTGTCAATATTGTAAGGATTATATAGTATACTGAGTCGTAAGTATTGACAAGTATAATAGTTTTGCAAAGACGCCATAAGAGGAAACGTCAGAAATCAATTTCAAGCGACAAGAATAAAAATAAGATAAAAGGGACAAACCCAGCATCTAAGATACACATAGGTTATATATAGGTATATTTTCTAGAATAATGTAACCAACGAAGCAATGTTATTTTTTTTTTTTACCATACGGTTTTATTATACAATGAAATAAATCAGAAAGTTATTGTAGAAATATTCTATCTGTCTACAGATTTTTCGCGAAATATATACGTATAATAGGTATTGTTATTTTTATTTAGGTACCTATACGAAAAAAAAGACCGTATATGCGTGTAACTGAATAGCATGCAGTTTGCTACACCTTTACCTTTATATTAAGATGACCAAAAAGGATTTTGACAAGATAAAATCTGTGACTTGATCCGGAAGCGATCGATGTCTCAAGAACAATTCACGGGATCACCATGCAAGGCGATCAACGAACGTTGCACCTTTGTTTATTGAAGTGCACAAAAGGCTCCGCAAGACCGCAAGAGCGCCAGTCGGGTTTGTCGAACTATTCGGTTTACGTCGGCGGTCGGGTACCGGCGGCACACGCGACGCGGTCTTCGTGTACATGGAGGCGGCTACGAAATGGGCGGAGCTCCATACACTGGGGTGGGAGAACAGTCGTGGCTCACACCCACAACAACATCATCGAGTCAGGAGTCTGGTTCAAATTCGTTGACCTTGTTAACAGGATCGGTTCGGCGCGACTTCGGTGTACCGAATTCGAAGTTTTCCATCATTTTTATACCGAGATCGGTTTTGAAAAGTACCATTTTGAAAAAAATGTCCAAACATTTTTAATTTGATATCGTGCATTAAGTTTCGTTAATAGTTATTATCGATTAAAAAATTAATATCTCGTTATTTTTCTCGTAAATTCGAATTGTGTAACGTGCGGTAACGGCTAGTCGCCGAACGCGCATTTATAGTGCGGCATACCACTCGGACTAATTTAATTTTTTCCTACTTGATATTTACAAAATATCAATAATCGGCATTCACAAGGTAAGTGAATTATTTAAATGCAATAGTATTGTATACCAAAATGATAAAATTTATTTAATATTCTATGTAATTTATTGAAAAAAAAAGTTAAATACAATTAAAAAAAAAAATCATTAAAATTGTAAATTATTATTTTTTATTCAATATAACAATAAATTATACTATAAAAGTTAATCAAATAAAGTATAACGAATTTTGAATGTTGAAAAAAATTTGATTTAATAAATTAGTCATAAACTAAATTAGTTCAAATTAAAAGATATGTGATTCATAAAATATGTTATCATTTTTTAATTAATATGATAAAATTAATATACTCAACAGTAGTTTAATACTCTATATAATAGTGAATATAAATTATTTTTCATCATCAATTTCCATTAAACAAGATTAATTATTTTTTCATATAATTATAAATTAATTATATACATTCGCTAATTTGTATGACAGATCACAATAATTAATAATAATGATACAATAATAAGCTTATGATTTCTTAATATGATCAAATAATTTCAGTTTTATTTTTGGTACAGAGGAATTCTTATAAATACATACGTAGGTACTTCGCATATATCGCAGTGTTTCTAGTGTCTAGACATAAAAAGAGATTTGAGATCACAAAATCACAAAATCATATATAATTTATACAATTATACCTAACCTAACAGATGCCTAATGCAAACGATTCTTTATAGGTACCTATATTTGCAGGTCTGCATATCCATAAAATAGATGATAAAAAAACCTTTCTCAGCGGGAACAGTTTTTTTTTTTTTTTATTGTGGATACAGTTCTTGGTAAAATCCCGTTACAGATTCTTTTATTTAATCTTTTACATATAATATCATATGATATGGCCTAAATCATTTAGGTAGTCAGGGTCGAAATGTTACCATTTATCTTATCTTTTAGTTGGAATATTTTTATAGTAAAAAAACATGATCTGTAATAATTGTTGATAGGTTCATTAATATTATTTCATACATGTGTTGGTTAAGTTTACTTTTTACCTAGGTACATAAAATAATAAAGTATATCTTATACACGTATAGCAATCAATTATATACGTATATTTATACGTGAGCGTAACTGGTTATATCTGGTATACATAATTGAAAGAATATTTTTGAATAAAATAAAATAATGTTAAATTTTAATTGTAGTATTATAAATGTAATGCATTATATAATATACTTGGTTGCAGTTTAATAAACTAAAATAATAACTTATACGATTATGGTGATCCTGATTTATTATTTAATAAAACAAATTCGATGTAAATAATATTCATATTTTTTCTAAAAAAATAGTAATATTTTGGTGAATTTAAAGTATTGTAACCTATACATTTTTCATGTAGTATTATATAAAATTTCATCAATTTTAATATTCAAATTAAAAAAAAAAACCCAGTCTGCTTAACTTTTAATATTTTTGACTTTTTAATTTAAAAAATGAAATTATATCTGTAGAATTATAATAAATATTTATTTATGATATTTGTAACATCATTTAATTCTCTTAAAAATATTTGAAAAATTGATAAAACATTAAGTACATACAGTTATAAGCCAGTATAAAATATATTAACAGATTATTCAATATTTTTATTATCATATATAAACTATTGTTTTTTATACTACAAAATTATATTATACTTTGTTTATGTACATAAATGGTGTTAGAAAATTGTTTAATAATTTCAAATTCAAAATATTAAGAGGAGCCCAATCAGTTATTTTTATAAATTACGCACTCATCTAACTTCATTCATCTTAATAAGACAAGATAATATAGCAATAATTATAGTATTATTTCTAGATAATATTATTATTTTTTGCCGTATGTATACTATTTCGAATTGACGTGAATCGAAGTAGGTACTCCAAAAATCTTATCTATTAATTTTAGTGTATTTCTTTTAGAAGACTTTATGTTCCAGTGATCTTGCAATAGTTTCTATTATAGCGAAAGAAAAAACTACGGACTTAATATATCACTTCGATAAATTTTCAGGAGTGTGTAATTTAAAATCTACCTAAAATAATTATTTATTTATTTAAATTTATGATTTACTATTGCTTATAAATTTAATATTAAATAACATCAACTGCAGCGGGTTTATATATGATCTCTGACTTCTTTTTTTTTTTTTTTTATTTAAACTTAAGTAGTTGCTATAACGATGCTCATGTATATAAAAACTATTCGTTGTTTGTTTTTTTTACGTACGAATCTCTAAATGACGTGTAGCAACCGATTGCTGTATGAGTAAAGGCCGCGGTAATGCGGTGTCTGGCAGCCGGATATGAGGAACGGCGGCGACGGCGGTGGCGTTGTTGCGGTGGCGTCCAGATATCGGTGGAGGTACACGTTAACGCTAATTGTGTGCATGATGATGGCTGTCGACGTGGAGGGCTGCGGCCCATTGCGCGGCCCGTCCAAGTTCCGGAACCCGCGAAAGATGAAACCGCTGGTGTTTCAGCAACACGAGCCCAACGTCAGCGAGTACTCAATCACCGCCAGCGGACCACCAGAGGGTCGAGTCCAGCGCAACGACTCCAGGTTCATGGAGCTAGTACCCAACTACAACGCAGACATCGAGTTCAAAGACGACGAGGGCACTGGAGCCGATCGACTGATGACTCAGGTAAGATTTACGCTTTATTATCACTCCATTACATTTAACATGTAATACGACGATTTTTATATTATAATATACACACACTTAGCACTTACCGCACTTACCCCCCCCCCCCAAGACTTTTACTTCATCAGCGCAGTTTTGTGTAAACTATAATAAAATATATTTATTCATCATTCTAAACTGTTATAATATATAGTATGATATGTATTACTTATTTAATCGATTCAATTTGATCTCGAAGTGATATTTCAGGTAAGTATCTACTTCATAAAGTCCACGTGTGAAACGTGCATGTTTTGTATTCAAACACTTCCGGTCGACGCAAGCTTAGAATTATTTTATATTCATAAAATATAACACATTATATAATACACAAGTAGAGTGCTGTCATCTCTTCGGTCGCCCGTTAATCGGTATAGAATTCCTTTTCGTCTATACTCTATGCGTTTTTTTATTCTTTATTTTTCACGAAAATCCTATAATCGGCACCGTGACCTTGTACGAATGATGTACATTTAAGTGCCCATAGGTACGAGCCACCCGCCTGCGCCGAGTGTCAACTATTACCTTGACCCAAATTTGTCAGCTGAGATTGCACCCCCGCGTTTTGGGTGACAACTCGTCGCCACATCGGGGGTTCTTCGCATAATACTATAATATTGGCCATTATAGGATTCCTCGAGCACCGCTGCACACGTCTCGCTGTTCTCGATACAAGATTTATACATGATATTATTATATTATATAATGTGTGTATGCAACGCGCTATTATCATAACGACGGAATGACACATTATCGGCCCCGAACGATAACGCCGTCGAGTGCACCGGCCATAAAGAAATAACACGAGTAACGAAATCCTTCGTTTATTTATGTATAACATATACCTACGTATATACGTAAATATTTTACGATAAACTTAGAGAAATTCTATATGCCTAGATATTGAATAATAAAATATAAGTATAAGGCATGCCTATACACCTATCGTATATCCGTATAATACGACGATAATATTGACGTATGACCGACCGTATAACGTATAAATACTGCAGTG
The DNA here is from genome assembly GCF_002803265.2 of Melanaphis sacchari. Lineage (NCBI taxonomy): Eukaryota > Metazoa > Arthropoda > Insecta > Hemiptera > Aphididae > Melanaphis > Melanaphis sacchari. Next base: position 541,970 of record NW_020271389.1, on the reverse strand, counting down.
TAGGTATATAATTTTAATACGTGCGGTGTTACGTGCACGTATATCTATCGCTGTAAATTACACTATCGTTATAAATTATTAAACACCGTACTATCGGGGCAGAGCGCATTATAGTATAAAATATATGAGAATAAAATAATTATTAATCTTTCGACTTGAAAATAATATACTGGCAGTAGACGACGGAGTGATATCGCGATAATTCATTTTGTTCGTTTTCACTAAAACGTTTTCAGCGTCGCGCAAAATAAACATCCGTAACACACATATTATTATTATTATTATTATCATCATCATTATTATTACACGCTCTTCGAGACCTGCACATTATTATTCACGAGCTGTTATGTCATTCGTATGCACAGATCGACTACGACGTGCAGCAACAGTACCTACGCCGCCGTACGCATTGTGCACCGAACGCGAGTGGTTTTTTATTTTTTTTTTTTTCTCGTCGTCATCGTCGACGACTATCGCGACGCCCGTCCGTCTAGCCGTCGTCTGCTGCGCAGCGCGTATTACATGACGTTACCTGTATTATTGTTTGTAGTCCATGTAATATTATCGATTCGGACGGTCGGAAACGGCTACGGCGTGTAGTGTACCCGTACACGCCACGATATCGTGTGTTGTAAAATATTTGATATCACATATTTTTATTTTTATTTTTTTTTTTTTATGCCGGCACACGATTTTCGGCAGCCCGTCGGACGTGGGCGACGACCAGGAGAAAGGTATATATCATAACGATACCGCGGTTATCGTATATAGATATATAATTATTGTAACACGCGTGTAATTCGATCGTTGGATGTCGTCGCTGCGTGTGGAGGAGGCGGTCGTGTCGAGGGGGCACGCCGCATTGTTTTCGAAACGATTTAGCAGAAGCACGAACGCGCGCGCATAGAGTAATGAATAATAATATTGTGATATTATTTTATTAAAATAATTATAATTATCACAATAATAATAATAATAATAATAATAATACGATATTGTATTGCGCTTTGCGAGTACGGCGCTCGCGTTTTTCAAACGCTTATCAAACGCGTGACGATCGACACGAAAACGAAAGATAAGCGCTCTATTGTTCGTCGAAAATTTGGGTGAAAAAAAATATCGCGTAATTCGCAACGGACAGCAGAAAAACCGTCCCCTCGCCCACACCTCGTCCGATATGATTGGATAATTCTTTATTTTCTTTTGTTTTTTTTTTTTTTTTGTGTTTTTTCTCGATCGCGCACCAACGCTCGTAATAATATTAAATATAATAATATAATACTGCACGCCGTACCTTTCGTATAATATCATAATATTATAATATTATTACGTTTTATACACACACACACACGCGAGCGCGTGCGCGCGTATATATATATATATATATACGCGTGTAATAAAATATTCGGGCTCGTGCCCATGTTTGTGTCTAGTCAACAATGCGAACCGACAAGCCGATAACATTGTTATTACGCGTTGTTTGTTCATTTGTCTGTGCCTGCGTACACGTTCTTCGTTCCGTCTCTGTCCGCCGCACGCTGCACGTCGGCGGCGGCGGCGGCGGCGGCGGCGTCGCATCGCGTTATAATATTATATCGTACATAATATAATATACCCCGCCACCACCGCCGCCGCACGACACGCCGGTCCGGGTGCGTTTAAATATTATTATTATTATACGAGCATAATATAATAATAATAATAATAATTTAGGTAGGTACCTATGAGCGACGCGTATATAGGTACGCACATAATATTATTTTATTGATAATAATATAATGTGATATTTTCCGTCGGTCGTCGCCCGGCCGCCGCCGCCGGCGCGTTCACGGCTGTCCGGTCTCGTTATTTCGCCATCGCGTATTTGGCGTTTATGTGCGTCACCAACGCGCCGCGCACCTGTGCCGCCGGCTGGCGCAGCAGCAGCAGCAGCAGCAGGGGACGACGACGCGGTCTAGACACGCGGGGATCCGCGTGTCATCTCTCCTGTCCGACCGTCGTGTGTGTGTGCGTGTATGCGTGTAACGTACACGCGTATGATATACCCACACACACGCGTTACGCATGCACAAGTGCACACGGGGTTGCACGGCGCAGAGCGACCGCGGCGGCGGTGGCGGCGATGCTGCGGCGCGCATGCAGCAGATACGGATCTCTTGGCAATATAATATAATCGCGTCCGTTGTCGCGTATCACGTGTACGTAATGCACAAAACAATATTATCCATCTCGCTTCGTGCGTGCCATCACGGACGTTTGGTATTTTATTTTTATTTTTATATTTATTTTTTTTATCATTATTTTTCCACCCGGTAATCAATAATAATAATAATAATAACAACATGTGCCTAACATGTACCTATATATGCGCTGCGACTACGACTTATTGATACCGCGCATTGATTGAAAAAACGAGTGATAAACCGCAGTCGCGCGTCGTCCTCAAATTCACCACCCTTCCCGCAGTCGTATTTGAGACGTTAAAACGTGTCGCAATTCTCGTGACTCTTGCGGTATGTATGTCTGTGCGCGACATATTATATTAATTATACGTATATATTCGCCAAGCACACGCACGTACGTACGTACTATGCGTTATTGCGTTTACGTGTATAGCTGCTGCGTTGACGTGAAATGAAATTCAAACTCTATCATAATAAGTCGAAATAGAGTGGTGTCGAGTTTCATTGAGAAAAAATGTTTCATTAATTTTTTTTTTTTTTTTATTATAATATAATATACGTAATAAACATTGTATATAATATAAATATATATAGCAATAACGACATACCGTTCACACTGAATAGTTATACATAGGTATTAGGTACATATATTAATTTTCAATGGTATATTATTATCTAATATGACGTATATATAATTTGTGTGTGTAGCTAAGATATCGAATATTATCAAAATTTAAAAAGAAGCCGATGTTAACTATAGGTATTTAAATAAATATAATATTATATATATTTAACATAAATGAGTATACATTGTATCGTCTATATGTATGTATAATATTTGTAAGCAATAAGCATATAGATAACTGAAGTTTATTACTAATTACAGTAATGACTTATGACTTATGAGTTATGACTATAACGACTAATGGAATAGTGACAATGAAAATGGAATTATTAATATTTAATATTATAGTAAGATACTTTAAAATTTAAATGTTTCATTTATATATAAATATATAGAAGCGTGTTGTATGTTGAGTACTTGGGTATCATTGAGTTTTAAGAAAGGAAAGGATGTCTATAAAGATTAATGGATTAAATATATTTATAAAAGAAAAATAACGTAAAAAAAGAAAAGATTCGATGAAAAATGGATATAAATGTATAGGTAGATACCTCGTTTGACTTCATATAGGACGCATTGTAATTGAGTCCACGGGAACAGAGTTTTATATCCTATATAATATATATAGTATACATGTATTAATAAAATGTATTATTTAATGAATTCGATTACCACATATAGCTCAATAGCTGACAAGAATCCATAAATAGCATTAAGTGATTGACTTGTTTCTCACGGTTCTTAAATTCAATAATATACCTACAATATTTTTTTCGGAGCATGAATGTTTAACACTTTTTTTCATTTTATGGCTATAACAACATAAAAATGAATATATACTATTCCTTCTTAAAAAAAAAAGTCCATGTTTAACATTAATCTATGTATGTATGTCTTACATACGAACATTTTTATTTTAGTTAAATATAATATGTATATAATAATATAAATACCTACGTTATTTTATGTATTTAAAAATAACGTTTAAAAGTTTAAAGCCATAATAAAATATTAAAATACGTAGATGTTGATTATATAAAACTTATACAGTTATACGTTAAAATAATATACAAAAACAAAAAGGTTTTGATTTATTTTATTTTATTTACATTTCTAATGAATTAAAAATATATATGGTCGTCAACTGAATAAAAACATCATATTCACTATAACGAATACATTTAAATCTATTATCTATGAAAGTACCAAATGTACACATTAATTAATATCGACATAGATACAGCTAAGATGATAATATAATTTGGCATAAATAATATTACGAAATACTTATAATACGTATGTATTATGTAATTCTGTAATATATAGGTATTGACGTATAGCTGAATATTCTTATAAAATTATGTACCTATACATGTAATCTTAAATGAATAACAAGCATACAGCGTATCGTAAATTATCATAACGTCTATGAGTTGTATGGCTCTGCATAGGCATTTATGTGTTGATGTTTAAAATTTTAAATTCGTTTTGTACGATTCATAAATCATATATGACCAAAATCTTTTCTGACATTAATTTCATTTCTTTTAACCTATTGACTCTTAATGGCATACAAAGTAGTTATTGTTTTCAGTAAAAGATTTTATAAATACATATTTTTACTTCTCTGAAAATTCTTTTATATTTTTCCGTTTTCATGGAACATCCCTATATACACGGAACACTAGTCCACCCTATTTTCCGATTTTTTCGGTTATAATAGCATAACCTGCACAGCACCTAGTAACAGGAAATCAAGGATATCTGTATAAGGTACTCACTACATGCATGTGAACGCAAAATTCTACCACGCCGTTCGATAATAAGTATATATACTATATAGCTTTTACTGTATCATAAAAGATACCGGTTGGTAAATATTATTGTAATATGAGTAGGTAAGTATTGTACGAAAGAACAAAACTTTTGACACGCTTGTGCCTCGCGATGTCATCGCCACGCCGCCGCGCGCTTCGCAAAACGCAGTCGCTGCAGCACGCTTGCACGCGTAGCCATACGCCTCGGCCTGGACTCTCGACTGTCGCGCGGCTGGCTTTCACCGGCCATATTGGACGGCGTCGGCGGTAACCGTCGTGGTTCGGATGGGCATATTATATAGTACGTGAACACGCGGGCGTGGGCGTGGGAACGACTGCACGATAAATCGTGGACGCGCACGCACGCACGAGGATCGATGATCGTCGTCCTCGTCGTCGTCTTAGTCGTCGTAGTCGTCGTCGTCGTCGTCGTCGTCGGCGAAGTCGTAAAAATAAAAAAAAAAAATATAATATAATAAATAAATAAAAAACCACACCAGAGAACCGGTTGCCTCTTCTTTTTTTCCCCTTCCAAGATCGGTCGCTCTTTCTATTGCAACAGCTCCTCGTGTATATATATATACAGAAAGCGGGCCATGTACGCGGTGCGTTTATTAGCGCGCCGCCGCCGCGAGACTCGTGTACCTTTTATTACATAGACCGATCGTACAGCGCGAGTTTCCCTTCAGGGGGCATCGAGCAGGGGCGGGGATGAGGTAAATCGATACCGCCATCTTGATGGTCACGAGTCAAACACCTCGTGCAGTCAAAATATTCAATCTACATATATATATGGTCCACCACAGCTTTAAATACATATATAATATACACACATATGTTATAGAGTTATCTGTGCATACGGTTAATAATATAATATGCTGGGAACACACTTTTTAAATACATATAGGCACACTCGTCGCCATAATGCCCAAAATCACAATACTTTATTAAGTGCGCCTCGTATTATCGTATACCCGCGTGAATTATCCAAGTATGTATATATAAATATATACCTGCATAGCGTACAGACTCATATTGTATATACGTAAGTACGAGAAGGTGTCCCTTGTGCGACTCCTTTATACATCAATGATACCATGTGTAACTTGAGCACATTTTTCTTTAACTTAGGAAGCATAAATAGTCAGCTTCTAGGAATTTTTACTCTTCATTTGATGCATCAACTGAAACATGCATAAGCTTACAAAAAATGTGGCTATTGCGTATATAGTATTTTATAATCGATGATAATATTTTGAAAATGCGTGAGAAACAATGTTAAATTTCTTATATAAATTACTCATATACCTAACTATTATGTACGGCAATTTGGGTATATTATGCACCATAATACTACACATTTTAATAAATCAAAAATTAAAAAAGTAAATTTTAAAACATTAGTTTATATAATGATATTTTCAATTTAAATAGTTTTAATTTTCTATACCTTATTTCATTTGGTAATTATATGATGGTAGGTTCGATGGAAAATGTTTCATTGTTTTTTGTTATGAGAATATTATAGTAAAATACTACTTCAGACGTTAATCTGTAATAAAAAAATGTAGGAAATATTTTGAATGTCGGATGAAGAGGGTGTTGAATAGGTAAAATAAGTAATAATACGCAATAATTCAAATACAATTCTATGCATTTATGTACCGTTATGAATTGAACACAATTGAAGTATAGGATACCTACATCCATAAATCGTAAAGACGTAGCACCCTGTCTTTTTGTATTGTCAGTTGGATATCATTGATAAATAAAAACATAGCTACTGAAAAACTACTTTGTTACATTCATTGTCACACTTCTAATAATATCTGAAAATAGGTAAACAAACATTATACACACACATTGAAATCTAATTTTGTTTTCATTCAAAATAAAGGTCTTTTTTTCATACTAAAACATAATTGAAATTGAAGACTATATTGTCCAAATATTTTAAAATATTTTATACATACCATTTATATTATTCTAAAGGACCAAACATAGAAAGAAGTTTTCGTGGGGCAACTCAGGTGTAACGTCTCCCCCGCGGGTGCATCAATCGTGAAATCGAAATTCGATCCGTCACCCCGAGGGGGCTTAAGGAGAGGAGGAGCAAGTCAAAACGCTAACTGTATACCCCATTCGATTTATGTGATATAAAATATAATATTATTGGGAAAAAAGGCGAAATAATAATATTTTTAAAACTTAGCGAACCGTATCAATTGGAATATGCCTTTGGTGCGCGCATCTTTCGTTCCGGTACAACAGTGTGTGTCCGACCGGTCAGTCTGGGACAATGAAACGTTACATTGCCTTCCCACCCGCTGGCCGACGCGATTCTTGCCAAAATGTTGTGACAATGCATTTTTAAGGTCAGCTCCGATTTCTTACGGAACATTAATAAAATTATAAATGTCTTCTGCGACCTTCGAACACATTATAAAAACGATACTACGATGGTTCTTAACTACCAAAATACGACTTCTCGTGTTCTTTATCCCCCTTTACACTCATACATACTAAGAAAACGGGGTTGGAATTGATATATTGGGCGTGTGATAGAAAGAGTCCAAACATTGAGAAATTATGAACGGTCTGGTCATATAATAAAATGTAAGTAATATTTATTCTTCCATAACGAAATTACTTCTGTATTATAAAGATTTTATTAGGGATATTTTAGTAAAATTGACTTAAAAAATTTAAAAATTTAACATGGGATATATTTTGATTTAGTCACTTATATGAATTTAAATATAACAAATATGTATAATGTTGTTATGTTAATATAATGATTACATAAATCAAAAGTAAAACATGCATTTTTATTTTATTAGAAATTAATTATTGAAAATACAAAAATAAAATATTAAATATTATTCTATTACAAAACCTAGAATGACGATTGGGTAAATTGTATCTATTTGTAGGTAATGTATAAATAAAAAATACTTTTTACAGAAAAATATCCCAATAATCTTAAGTTGAGATTACCCACTGTGCAATTTAAGTTTTTAAACATCCTTAAAATGTTAATTTTAAGTTACAATAATAACATAATTTTATAACGTTTATTTTATATAATATATTTGTTAAAAAAAAACATCAATATTTATTACACGAAATAAACATTCAACGAATGTATGTATTTCCAAATATAAATACATCAAATAAACATAGCAGTAGAACGTTGTAAGAATATTTGATAATAATAAAAACGCCACCTATTTTAGAATATAATATATTATATCAATTTTATGTTCTTTTGATGTTGATAGCAATCCAAAAATATATTAAATTATTATGTACTCCGCCATAGATATGGGTTTTATTTTTAATTTATAAATAGCGGCTGAAAATAATTTTATTATTATAAATTATCAACAATACCCAGAAACACCACCGTCCACCGATAACCGTCGTCACTCGTGACTCGTCAGTCGTACGTTAATTATTATTTTTCTACAGCAGATATAACAGTAAATGTGTTTTTTTGATTGTGGACGAATGTTCACATTTCTCGTGACTCTTGTTTTCTACTTGCAATAGTACGACAATACAGCAGTAGATACATGATACATGCATCACGTATCCAGCTGATTAGTATCCTATCATCGTTTTTAGATCGTTTTAAGACTTAAAGTGTATCATGGCAACTAGAAAGGTAAGATTCATTACTGTATACAATACCTACTTAGTAGTATATTATAACTATTATTAAAGTCAAAATGTGCATTTTCGGGCCATGCCCTTGTAGCACTGTCATCCGATATTTCTACCTCCATAATATGTATCTATATGGCTACATATTGATACTCGATATGTCAATATGTGACAACATACATGTGCATTAACCATTGATTATGTTTTAAGTTTTTATTTCGAACAATCAACAAATACAGTTCATGAATAACCAAGATGATAGTGATTATTTAGTTATGATTTTTTCCCCTATTTGTCCTAATGATTAAGTATATTATGTTCAAAGTTTCCTTCCAAAAACATTCCATTAAAAAAAATTCTTTCTGTCGTACCTATAATTTATTTTTATAACATATTTTTATTTATTATATATAATAGTTTAATTTATTTATTCTTTATTAAATTTAAATTTCTCATTAATTGTATTGCTTATTTTAGTTATAAATAGGGCTAGGATTTATATGCATTTGCATGTTTTTTTCCTTAAGTCCAAATTTAATGGTTGTCAGATTTGTCCACGATTTGGCTAATTCTCGTTTAAATAGAACCAATTTATTTTTGCATATTTTGGTAAATAAAATGCATATTTTACAATTTTTTATTGCATATAAATCCTAGCCCTAGTTATAAATAATACAATTTTTTACCAGAAAATGTGTGTAATTGTTTCTATCTGATTCCTCTTCCATAACTTATAAATATCTATATTATTTCAGTAAATCAGAAAAACTAAAGTAACAATCATCCATCTAAACTCAATATTATTACAATAATGTTACAAAGAAAGTACCCATTTCTTTAAGATTGGAAAAATAAATATGCACCTAGCTATCAGTGGCATAGCCAGTTTCATATTTTTGCCTATAACAGTAGATATTACCTACCTAATAGGTGCCTTTAATTTTTTATCAAGTTTAGTCATTAGGTATTGCTACTATATTTCAGATTTCTAGTGCATAATAAATAAGGTAGTTGATACTCAACTAAAAAATAAATGTTGAATGTTTTTCCATTTTAGATTAAAGTTAGTTGGGTTATTGTGGTATTTGTGGATTCGAAGGATTACAGTGTAGTACCAACAAAGTGGCTAGTTCAAAATGACACAAATAATCTAGAAAATAGTAATGTAAGGTTATGTAAATGGCCACTTGGTCGAGTAACCAGTACTGACATTCATGACGCCCTAGATCCAGATCCAACTTGGTTTGAGTATGGTATTAAAATAGTTGGTGGCAATAAAACATATGGTATGTAAAATAAAATCTATTTAATAGTTTACAAAGTTTATATTTATTATTATTTTAAGTATGTAGTATGGAACCTGTATGTTATATTTTAAAAAATGTAAACACTTATTTTAAAAATTAAATTTATTTAATAATTATTTTGTTTTGTTATAATTTGTTCTAATCTAAAATTTACCAACATTTTAGATAATTTTAAAAAAGCTTGGCATGTAAGAGTTGAAAAAGAATCGGAAAATGAGGAGGTTCATTTGATGACCAAATGTAAACGTGCATCAACGATATTTGATGTATCAAGCAGTAGCAGTGATGAAGGTAATTAATAACCTCAATCTATCCTAATTATTACAGTAAGGTACCTAAAGGCTTAGTAAACTATGGGTTGTAATATGTGTAAGACTAAACATGTTGAAATTATTGTGTACAGATCATTCTGGGTACTGTATAATACCTGAATCTACTTCTGCATTTAAGTTGCCCAATAATGAAGAGCCTGTACACTATACAGAACTACAACCAGTGATTATGTCATGAAATATTGTAAGCACAGTGGAACTTCAACTACTTACTATATGTTATACCAAAAAATGTTTAGTCCATAATTATCTATATTTCTTTCTTATATATATATTTTATATTGATTTAATATCATAATAAATGCTTAGTTGAAGTCTAATTGGTTTTCTGTTTTTTGTTAATCTGCATTTTAAGTACCTACCTATCTATTTTATTTAATAGGACTTACGAATAACATTAGTAGGTAAGTAATCAAGAGTCGAGACACATTAAAGGTATATTTTAATAATGATAGCATACTGAAAAATTTAATTGATGTTCACAGATATAATATAGATAATTAATTAGTATGATTTATATCTATATCTGTTATGACTATTATAGCCATTTATAAATGCATGGTAGGTATGTAAAATATGAGATACATCCGATATATCTTATTGCTGTTAAATAATCATATAATATTTATGTTATATTTTAGTATTTAAAAACTTTCTTAGAACATAAATAAGCAGTTTTATTATAATGTTTTTCGTCTGTTTCGATAAAACACATATTTTATGTTTAATAAAACATAGTTTTAACATAAATTTCATGTTTGGTGAAACAGAATTTTAACATAATTTTAACATCAAATTGACGTTTACTATTTTGTTATATTTATGTAAATATTACATAATTATCAAGTAAATTTTCGCGGACATTTGCAGTTCGTATAATGTTAAATTTACGTAAGTTTTACAATAATTTTTAACGTTTTAAGTAAACTTAAAACATTTATAAAACATAAATATTACAAATTTTTGCACAGTGGGATACTTACAAAGTTACAAATGATAAGTTATTCAATGACTGAGTATTACCATGTACCTAGATCGATTGATTGGTATTAGAAGTATTAATTATTCTTATTAATTTGAAAGATAATCAGATACAATTAACTAAATATTGTAAAGACTACATAATCTTCATTTATGATAGCAATAGTTATATACACAAAATAATATTATATAGACCTTAATAATTTAAAATATGAATACAATACTTTTTTGAAAAAAAAACGCTACTTTATAAAATATTTCCGTCTATAATAGTTTACATATATTACGTCTTATTAATTACTACCTATATCATACGTATATGGCAATATGGCTTTATATATATATATACATTATTTATTGTTTGATTAGGTATAAGCCGATTAATGTTTCATTGGCATAAATGTAGTAATTTTCAGTAAGCGTGTGCTTACAGCGCACTTTTGATAGACGAACTATTTGCTTTTCTCTTAATTTTGTTTATAAATATAAATTAATCAAATCGTAAATAAACACTCGAAAATCTTTTTTTACGTCTTACTCTGCAGCACGTGTAGAAAATATATAAACAATAATTGATACGTATCGATGTATCTAAATCAATTTATGTTTTTATCAATAGTTTACTTAAATAAATTGAATATATAGGAATTATACTAAATGAAATAATCGATATGAATGATTTATGTTAAGTATAAAATAAATGTCTGTGGCTACCGCGTGGGCTCAATAATACAGGTCAACCATATCCATAACATTCGAGCCATTTGAGGGGCGCCCGTGCCAAATATTTCGAACGAGATTAATGACATTGAGTGTACGATGCAGTTGAATAATAATTATAATGAAAAAATGTTTAAATCGTAAAGAAAAAACCGAAACAAAACGTTCTTAAGTATAACTATTGTTCTCCTAATGGACGGGTTATTATGGTAATGAGAAAGAGATCGTGGTCGCCGTCGTTGTGTGTTTTTTCTTTTGCTCTTTTCAACCTACTCTTTGGTTGTGCTTGTTGTTCTCCCCTATCGACAGTATATTGGACGCGCATTAGGGAGATGGCCATCTGAACAGTAAATAAATCAAAGCCGCGGTGAATGGGGCAGAGGCGGCGGCTGCAGCGGCAGCAGCAACGGCAGCAGCATCGCGGCGCGCGGTGACTACGTGCTGTGGACAAACATGCGCGAGGGGGCATCGCGGGGTAGAAGCCGTGGCGGGGGGTGGAGGAGAGGGCGGTAAAAAACCCACACAGGTCGACCATGTAACAACTTGTAAAAAACACACCAGCAGTTCATTTTGTCAGACTCGGAATTCTAATTGTCGTCGGACACACAGACAGCATAAGTTAAAACGCGCTATTAAATACGCATTCCGCCGGCTCTCTCGGGGGAGAGACCAGTTTACCGGTTACCATACACTGACAACATGACATTTAAACAGCCATAAAACACTTTTTATTAATTCCCCAACAGATCCGTCACAAGAGATCGTTGTTGTATGTTGTTGTTTTTTGGTTTTTTTTTCAATTCTTCCTCCTGCTCCTCGTCACCCTTATCCGTTCACCTAAACTTCATCATCCTTCCACCTTCTTCACCGCGCTCGCAGGCGCTCGCGCGCGTTCCATCGTGTGTAATGTCAACTGGATTCTCTATATTAGCTGCACACGCTCGTGTCAACACTATCAATTATATATTTATAAACATGCGTACGCTAGACGCCGCCGCCGCCACCGCCTCCGGGAGTTTATTATATGTATACAACTGCAGTGATTCTTTTATAGTCTTCCGAGACCGCGAAGGTAATTAAAAATACACAGTTGTACGGCCGACTTGAGGATTTTAATTACATGTTACTCCGTGTTACCTTTTTTGTATATTATCATCTATAATAACTAAGTAAATCGAAACAGGTCCTTATATGCCAATATATTTTTTATATTAATGTTATTTTGGAAAAACTTATAAACATTTTTTATTTTTACTCATCATATTTATACATAAAATCTATGCTATTACAGAGTAAGGATCTCATTATCAAAATACATGTTAAAGAAAATAATCTATGGTTAATCTGTATAATTATGATATTTATACTTATATATATTGTATCAATAAACATTTGATAAAAAAAAATTAGGTCAGCATTTTAAAATAATTAATAATTATTTGTTTGTACTTATGATATGTTAAAAAATCTTTTTCCATCAAGAAATATTTCTAATTTAATAATTAAAAAGCATAATAATCAACAAAAAAGATTAATAAAATCAATATACACAAAAAAGAAAAATAACAATGATATCAAATATTTGAGGAGGAAGAGTGAAAGACTAACCAGTGGTAAAACCCAATGTAATAAGTAAAATTTTAGAATATAGCGTTTAATTTAAATCTTTAATAATTAAATTATTATTTTATTAATTAAAAGTAAATAATTATATTGTAATATTAAAATTTAAGTATGTTAAGTTAGGTATATATTGACAAATGTCAATATTTTTGTGTGAAGGACATTTTTAAGTTGTAAAATGCTCAAATGTGAAAAGTCAAAAGTAATTAAACTTGTAGTTATATGAGTCGTTTGGTTGGTATTTTGAAGATTTATTTGCTTTTACATTTTCACAGTAGTTTTGTCGCAAAAGAATAACTGCTTAAAGAAAACTACAAATAAATTTGAATTTGTTCAAAAAATTGAAAAATTAAAGGAACAACAGTTTTGACAGTACTTTTTTCAGAATCTTTTCTTGAATTAGATAATTTATTATGACTTTGAAATTTAAAAAATCACCGCATACCTTAATGTGTTGAGAGGAAATCTCGGTTTTTGTATCCTATCCAGCTTTTTTATATTGTAACATGTAATATTGTACATGACATTATGATAATATGTTATACAATACTGTTTCATATTATTTGATTAAATAATAAATAAATATGTTTTTTTTTTTTATATATTATTATTTGATCTAGAACACTTCTGGATAAACGTGTTTTAACTACCTATATATTATTCGAAATTTGAGACGTTTTTACCCGTGTTGTAGTGTGTAAGACCACAAATTAAATATTATAATTTTTATGAATTATAGTGTTTTTGCGGAATACATTTTCTCACCTACTCAAATTTTTTCTTGGATTATACAAATTATACCCGAACTCGTATCAAAACATCACCTTTTGCATCAGCGAGCTAAATAGATGTTTGGTAGGTTTTTTCTCATTCTTGCTCCTCGTGTTTGTCTTACAGTGACGTTAACTTGTTTTTCGTCGGTTTCTAATTACACATGAGCTTGTGTTTATCGGATTCTAGGCTTATGTTAATCCCTACATCAGAATTTCATTAACGGATTTCTTCGCCACTATATAACCCAGTTTGACACGTCTCTTATTTACAATTTTTTTTTTTTTTTATTAGGTGATCGTGTCCTTGTCTCTTACTAATAGTTAAAATGTGTATACATGGTGATCGTAAAACAAACCCTTTTCCTGTGACGTAACTCATCCGTAGGCAAAAACGTAAATATGTCTAAAACATACTTTTCTTCAATTGAATGTCACATTGTTTTGTTAGACATGAATAAACAAATAAAAACTGAGAATGAATAACTAATATATGTATATACATAAATATAGCTATATGAATACATACTATACTTATTATACATTTTTAACCCATAAAGTCATCAAACAATATTTTGATTCATCATATGTTTATTTGTTCATTTTCCACAAATATTTGCTTTTTACCTTAGATTTCTTTGAACGTTCCCCACGTGCTCGGTTCATGATTTCGTGACGATAACACGGTATCATTGGATTTAGTTAAGCGCCGGCGCCAACGTCAACAGATTTGTCTGTCGGCTCATTCTTATTTTTTGCTCCTCGCAGTGCAGGTTTTCACACCTTTTTATTTGTTGGCCGTGAAAATCAATCCAAAGTCACGTACCGAGAACAATGCACGGTGTAAACGATTCGGCCAAGAGAAACGATTTATAATGATTATCATTGTAATTTTGACACATGGACGAATAAGCCGATTGATATCGTTTAACATCGAACGAGATGAAATATACGTATCAATTTTCTATTATAACTTCAAAAAAAAGTCAATGCCTCAATTATTTACAGCTGTTAACAGTTATTGTTTAGGTATCTATTGCATATTTTATTGTAGGTCAAAACGTATACTTTTCTACGCAATATGATTTTATTTTTATTAGAAATAAGTCCCGTGTTTCTGTGGTATTGGTTCTGCATCCATCTACAATATTATTTGTTTGCGTACGAATGCGCGCGTGTTAATTTGTTTTTAAACATATTATATTATACCACGGTAACGCACACACACATACGTATGAGTGTGTGTGAATATGATAACAATGCCGAAGAGGCAAAACGTGCTCAGACTGTGGGCAATAAAAAAATAAAAATAAATAAATATGAAGGAAAAAGAGAGAAGAATGAGAGCCTGCCGACGACCTATACGGGTCAAAGGCTGTCAAATTGCTCGAACGCGTACCATGAAACCGCTCATAACAATTAATTGCATTGTTTGGACTGCTGTACTATATACTATTATATGTATACAATATATTATACATACACACTGATACACACAATCGTATTATATACACACCACCACGTATTGACGTATGTATATATTATACTTCTTACCTCTATAATATTATGCATACGTAGGTATTATATGTAGTAATATGGTATATATAATATTATGTTTAATGCGTCCGTGTCTCTGTTCGGCTGTCCCGCCACCGCCGTTGTCGGCGTTTGACACCCGAAACTGAACCGGAGCGGTCAACCAGAACGGTTATGGGTCCGGTAGTATTCTTGTACGTAATGGTAACATGTACAATATATTAATATGTATATAAATATGATCGTTAAACACTATAAAATATACACCTGTAAACGCGATTTAATGCTCTACAACGATAAACCGCATACGATAGAATATTAAAATGTTTTTTGTTATTTTTTTTCTAATAGATATGGAGCTTAGGTTTTAGGTATGCAAATTTCATCATACAAATTTACGTAAACTTTATTTTATTTTCATATTATTACGAAAAGATATATCTATATTATATTTTTCCCTTTATTGTTTTAAAATTTTAAACCATTATTATATACACTTAAAAAAATAATAATTTTTGTGTATGAGTGATTTTTAGTGTGATAAAAGTTTTATAGAATAAAAAAAATTTCGATTTCTTAAATAAAATTTATAGATGAAAATAATATTATGTATATTATGTATTATAATAATATAGCGCACATTATAGTTTTCATTCATATATTATTTTATTCGTGACGATTCTCGCTAACACATTTATTATTATGAAAATTGAACTGCTTGTTCTTAGTCAATGTAGACACGAACAAAGCGTGCCATCTACCTATATCAATATAACAAATTAATATTCAAATTTAATAAATCATAATTAATTCAATCTCCTTATACAAGGAACCTATACAACCAATACATGATATTATTGTACTTACAGCCAATTGGTTCCATATCTCAACTAATTTCTGTTTTTCAAAGACCGGTTTATTTAATATTGGTCGTTGTTACGTTTTTTATCACGTTCAAAAAATCAAACTTCACCTAGTCCGGGGCAAACGGACTTCGTTTGATTAGCAATGCGGGCAACTAAGGAGAGTCGTTCGGCAACTGGTTTGAGTTCATTGTTCTCAACTATGGTCATTGGCGAACGATCGATTTGTAAATGCAGAATTCAGTTGAGCGATTATTATCGAGATTATCTATTGAAAGAAAAAATAATTTCTTATAAATATTATACTATATTTTATTTCTTCTATAGCATAATGCCATAATGGATCACTGATGTTTAAAATAAATATAAAAAAATTTTCAAAATGTTATAAAATGTATGACATATTATTTCACTGAATAAAGTATATTTCAAAATATTTGGTTTAATAATTTTAATTGGCTCTATCATAATGATTTTTGAGATGACATAAAACCGGATTAAATTGAAACCACTATCAATACTTGAAATGTACATAATATTCACCACGAATCGTTGATGACATTTAAAATGGAAATATGTACGAGTATTAACCATTTGCTCACATTTTGATGATATTTTACCTAAAATTAAACTTATCTATTTGTGAATCCTCACTTAGTCACTTATATTAAACTGACAACCCGTTTATACGCTTCTGCAATAAAAATATAATTTAATTGTTTCGGTTAAACATATTGACGTAGATACATAAAAAGATTATTACAAATTAAAATTCATAAACCAACAATGTTTACCACGTAAATATTAAAAATTTTATTTGAAAAAATAGTTATTATGTATATATTATATTTAACTCTTTTACTTCTTCAAAATTATTGGTTTACAAATTACAAATATACCTTAATTGAAAAAATAAACAAATATATCTACCATTTATGTACATAAATATTTACAACATTTATTACTATGATATATTATGGTACCTATACCTATGAAAGATGAATTATCATATTTATATTATAATTTATAATAATTATGAGTAATGTTTTAAAAATAATAGATGATAAATTATTTACGCATTAGTTATATTTGTAGTTAGTAGTTTGCTTATAAATTATAACAGTATCTCTTATTAAACTATTAAATAAAAACAATTTGATAGACAAATAATTATCAACTATAATATTAATAACTAATACTATAGAATATAATACCAAATATTTCTTAGTTAAAGCTTATAATGCTCATTTAACAAAAATTATTTAATAAATACGTAAGTAATAACTTATAAGATATAATTAAATATAGAAAATTTAGTTTGATAAAAAAATTATTCTGAGTTTGGTTTTTTTTTTTTAATTTAAAATTATGCAGCTATTATTTCAACTAAATTAAGTCAATTTTCTTGTAATATTCTCCTCCAATATATAGCTATTCTCAATAAATCAATTTGAATTCAAATTTTCAATAACTCGTGTTAAGGTAATGAATCATTTAAATTATGTCTATATATTATAAATGACTTTTAAGTGAATTTACTGTTAATAATTAATAATTATTAATATAAAACGAAAAGGTGCTATTTTTTTTTAATTTTGAAAACAAAAATATAAATAAATATTTAATTACCTATCAAAATGTATTATCATTTAAACTTATTTTGTCATACCAAGAAAAATTGTTTTATTAGTTCTTAAAAAAAACCCCGTAGAAATTACATTCCTGGATATAAATTATTAAATTCATTTGCAGAAATAATGTTTGGCGAGCAACGATGATATAATAAATAATATTATACTAGGTATTTAGAGTACAGAATTTATGGTTAATGCATGAATTATTAAATGTGAAATTAAACGTTAATCGATAAATCGTGGAAATTAAACGATATATTTTTTTATCACTTCGGAGAACTGGTAGGTACTCGAGAAGTTTTATGTTTTATGGGTCTTTATGACGACACGTCTTTGTGAACATCACCTATTACACGTGAATAATTTGTGTCGACTACCTCCCCAATAATAATAATATTATGTAGTACACACAATAACATAATATTATACACGCACATGCGGAGGACATATTATATTATATAGGTACCTACATGGTTACATAATATATCATAATTTATCCCTCCCCCCTTGTCATAGGGTGCTTAAACGTTTTGTTTTTTCAAATTAAACCGTAGGTATATTTTATCGAAATAGTTAAATAGCAAATATATAGGATAATACGGGATACAAACGGTTTTGTCAGACACTAAGACTACATGATATGGTACTGCATGATATAGTATATATAGGTACCTTTACTGATGTATTAAACTATAACGATCATTGTCATTTATACCATTAATGCAATAATGTACTGCAAGACTTACCTACGGTGCGACGCGCGTACAATGCACATTGCACACGTCGTACATGTCGTTGTATATATATATATATATATATATATATGGATATTGGATATATGCTACATCAGGTGTCGCTGGGCAGGCTGACGGATTGTTGTTGTACCCGTGTCCCATACCTAATAATAATAATAATAATAATAATAATAATATAATAACGACCAATGTTATACCGGAGATGCGGAATTCGCCACGAAATGACCCACCGCGTTGTTACCGAAAGGACATAAAGTAGCCGACTTCACACACAACACACACACACACACACACACTTTATAGCAGGCTTTAAGGTTACGGTGCGCACGCGGGGTGCGTGTATAATATGTATTATGTAGACGCGGTGTCGTATGTGTATTATAGGTATGTGCGTACTGCGTATGTACAAATGCGCTTCGCAGTGTTCGCGGGACCGAATCTGACCGTAACGGCCAGTGGATAGATGGTACACGCCTATAATATACGTACATTAATATATTATTTTATATTATATTGACGTGTATTATCTGACCCGAACGCGAACGCGTAATACAATATCATGTGTTTTAATCGTACAAGACGAGTAGGTACCTGAAGCCTACCTATACCTACACAGTCATATATTATATTATTACCGTACGCACCGGTTACACCTAAATATCGACTAAAAATACGTTTTGTACATAAAATATAATATACTGTGCGCACGGCGGGCCTATGACAAACGCCACACATCGCATAGATAACGGTCATCGATGACGACGATAACGTTCGTATCCAATTGTTAATAGCGCGGCGGTGCATACCAGCTCTGCACGGCACTGTTGGAGGTATGCGAACGCTATACGGCCCAGGTCGGAGGGAGTTTGCCCGGGGCGGGGGTGGAGGCGCGTCGTCTTCGTCGTCTTACTACGGTTGTGTCTGCTGCAATCGGGTGAGCACCGATGAAATCCGAGACGGCGGTCGGAGGCCAACCGGGTCCCGTTCGACACTCGCGGAGCGCATTACACGCGCGCGCGCGCCTCGCGCGACGACGACGACAGCGGCGGCGGCGGAGGCGGTGGCGGCTGCAGACGCCCGGAGGCGGTGGCGGCTGCAGACGCCCGGGAGGCGGAAGATGCCTGTATATAATATAATCTCCTGTATAATAGTAATAATATTATTCGATTATGACCCCCCCTCGGGATCGTGTGTAAACGATAGGAAGAACAACGTATATAATATATATATATATATATATTTTTTTTTTATTATTATTTTTATTTCTGGTTTTTTTTCCCTACGTTTCACCCTGTATAATACGTGTTGTGTGTAGTTGTTTTTTTTTTTTTTTAGGAAATTGATTTTGACGGCACCACGCGTACACAACACTATAGATACCGCTATTATGTGTATAGTTTACGACCGCGCGCCACACTCAATAATATTTATTATATACACGGACAATTGAGTCTCCCGTTTCGCGCCACACGGTACTTTTTTTTTCAACCGTTTTTTTCGTTGTTTTTTTGTTTTTTGCTCAACACTAGTAGACAGAGATCCCATATCTGTTCGTTTTTTATACATAAACAAATCCTAAATTCTGTGTAAGTACGCACGAATTAAAAGGTCGGCTGGGCATACTTGCCGGGTGTATTACCTATACGTACCATATCAATATGTATGTTTTTGTTAAAGAAATATGCTGAGGTAAGGTAAAAAAAAAAAAAAAAATACAAAAACGAGTTCTTGGTGAAATCGATAGTGAATTTTGTTCGATGAATTCTAGAAGGAGAAAACGACCTTATTTTTTTATAATAGTACACATTATGTGTTGTCGGTACATTGTACACATTTCCCGCATATATACATAACATAATATACCGAGATTTTTGACAAATTTTTATGATGTTTGAAAAATGAATTCACTATACCTACCTACACTTATAGCGTAACATACATGTATGCTTTTTTATTGGGTATAAAAAGATATATTTCCAGAAACATATTTTATGCTCATAATAATTTAAAATTTAATTTAACAGCTTAACGCGAGTTACACGTATATTTCATTCTTAATGTTCAACTGCGAAGTCAAGACGACAAAAAATATTGCACCTCACCTCGTTTGTTTATACATAATTTATAAATGAACCGTTTACAATAAATTTATAACACTTATATCATTTATCGTGTACAAGGTTTATAAATTAAATTTAAAACGTGTGTAGGCTGCATTAGGTACCTACTTGAAATACATATTTAGATTTAACGTATTGATATAACTGAGATACAACGATACAAAGTATATTAAGTAGTGTTTGTATAACACAACATATATAAGTAGGTAGGTTAGGTAAAATACTCGTTAGACTGCAGTACGCGTCGGACGATAAAAGAGGCCTAAAAAGTCGGAAATAATAGATTTAAAAGATACGTATTTTCAACTTGATCGTTGAAATTAGCGGTCTCCTTCCCGCAACACAACATAAAATATATACTTATAACACATCAGCCACACACGGTCTTGTGCGGACAAAGGGATGTGCTAAATCATTGGTTTATTTTACGTCAAAATAATAATTTGACAAAAATACGTTTCTACAATAATAATAATAATAATAATAATATAATAACAACAGTATAAAAGAACCACCCTGGTAGAAAGTGTATTTGCCGACACCGGCACCACCTGCCGCCCGGCATCCAGGGACAAGGTGTAAAGTCAAAAGACTAACAAGCCCGACACGTCGTATACATCACTGCAGGCCGCGGTGTGCGCAATAGCACAATAATATTATATACACGAGTACGCCGCCGCAACACACTGCAGCGGCGGCGGCGGCACACACGGTGCTGCAACGCGAGTCGGCCGCGGCGGCGAACGGTATTCATTGTTGTGTGGCCACCGCTTACACGTCGAGTCTTATACATAATATTATAATACGTATCGTGCGGACACGCCGCTGCGCGTTTGTGTGCGACGATAGTATAATATTATGTTATTTGTATGAGCGCGGCCGCTGGCGCGCGGGCGGCGCGTTCAGAATGCCCATTATATCAAATTGCTTGTCAAAATAAACCGCGCGAGGCGCCTGCCGCCGTCCCCACAAAGGACACGCCAACACCGGCACCCCCCCGTCGCCCGGGTGGCCCGCTCGGCAGCCGCTCTTTTAGTGTACCTGTACAGGGTCCCGCGATGGTTGGTCGTCGCCGTCGCCGTCGTCATCCGACGGATATGATATATGCGCACCGCACGTACATAATATTAAATATATATTATGATTATTATATTGTATTACGCACTACGATGTGTGTACGCGCTCATCGGGTAGATCATAATCTCGAACCTACCTATATATAATATATAATATTATACCTACTCGTCCGCCGCCGCCGCTCACCCCGCGGTGCTTACGTTCATTATTATTTAAGACAATGCTTTTCGGAATGCAGGCCGCACCGAACAAAATGGCCGCTTGTCGGGTCGGCAATTGGGTATATTAAGCGTGGGCGGGGAGGTGGAGGGGCCGGGCAGAGGGAAATACCAACGTGCACCGTAACGCATTCACCAAGTCAACTGCCGCGGCGGCGGCGACGGCGAATTCAGTTTTTCCCCTTCTCCGACGTTTCCGCCGCGGCCGTCGTCGTATTATTTTCATTCTCGTTTTCTTTATAGGTATATATATGATATTATATTATATTAATATAATAATAATATATATATATATATATTATTTATATGTAATATGTAATAATACGGACCGCTCTCGTATTATATTTTTCTTGTATACATATTATATACCTACCTAACGCAATATATATCGCCGCGTATACCTATATGTATATAATATAATATATAATACACAATATTATTTATACACAGCCCCGTTTCATTGCGCGCGCGCCCGACTATATATACAACGCGGCGGCGAGGCGGACACGACATTCTTGGTTTTCTCTCTGCCGCTTTTGACCTCGCCGCCGCCGCCGCAGTACCAACACCACATACACGTTTCGCCCGCGGTGATCACATGGCCCCGCCCAACGGTGCCACCTCGGCACCCCCGTGTAGCGCCGGTGTCTCATCTTTTGTTTTCCGCGCGACTGTGCCGTGTATGTGTTGTTTCGCCGCACCGCCTCGAGAGCGGCGTCGTCAGCGACCGGGGGGCGTACGGATGCTATGCATAGTTAGGCGCAAGCACGCGCGTCTGCGGAAAACTAGCTTTTGGGGAGGGGGGTGAAAGTCCGACTACACTTCGCCCGTCCATGGCGTTGGACATCGCGACGTCGAACCGCGGTGTTGCATATAGGTACCCCTGACCTGCCAGTCAATGATGTATACCTACCTCATATCACGAATACAGGCTTAAACGGTCGTTTAGCGTGTTTTAAACTCCTGGTAGTCACCATCGTCACACTTAGTACCTACGTATATGCGTGTTACAGAGCTATTTTCTAACAGTTTTGTTCAACATATCTCACTTCACTAATATATTATGTTCGATATATACCTATAGTGATCTAAGGCAACGTATGGCGATTGACGTTGTAGAGGTACCCAATAATCAAGTTTGAGTATTACTCACGGATGATGGCGTCTATTACATTATAATATTCGCCCCGCGTACATGTAAACAATATGTTCTTATTATATTACATAATATATAAGTTGAATAAACTCCAAATTGAAAAAAAAATCTATAAATGTAGATATTTGATTTACTGAATGGAACAAATATTTTTATATTTTTTAATTTTAATCACTTGTACGGTAAAATATTGTAAATTATAATGTTTTTGCATCGTGGAAACAACATCAATTGATAAAAAAAAAAAGAAAAAAAGTTCGTACATTTATTATTAAAATTTGTCTCTATATACCTACCTATACGTATTAAATTTTACAGTATAGATTACACAGATCTTTGTGATTGAAATTAGCAATAATTCAAATTTAAACACAATATTATATTGATGTATATAATACGCACCTATCACAATGTTATAGTTAATCGTTATCAGACGACTTGTTATAAATCGATTAAAAAAATAACAATAATAAGCAAATTTAACGTAAACAAAATCATTGTTTAAGCGCTGTTAAAAAAAAAAATATACTGATTCATGACTTGTACGTTTTTCGAATTTAGATCTGTTGTTGCGGTGTACCATAAATCTTGTCTATGTGGTACATTTCGGCGTATAGGGAAAAAAATATAAGCTCGTATAATGAAATCATAACGCGCGTAATATTTATAAACAATCCGACACAATAATAATAATAATAATAATAATATACACGTGGCGATTTCTCGGTAAACGGTTACGACCAAATAACGAGTGCAATTTTTCATGCGGCGCGAGGCTCGGCGGTGGTGCTGGCGGCGGGCTAATTTGTCGTCAGTTATCTTAAATAACGATTCCTAGAAGATCCGGCGGACGTGTGCATAAGTAGTCAGGTATATCGATGGCCTGGCGCGCGCGCTTAAAATAACAGGCATAACCAGAATGCGATAGTCGTCCAATAACTAACTCGCGCGCATAATTCCGTTTAACTGGTTGCCGGAAAGTAGCGACGAGTCGCCACCGCCGCCGTCGTCGTCATTAACAACGAAAAAAAAAAAAAAAAAAAACTATGGTCGTCGGGTCGTTGGCGATTGTTACGCCGCGGTGTGAAAATGGTGTATAATATATTACATAATATATATAATACCACGCATGTATAGGTATACATAATGTACACGGTACTTAGTCAAAAAACCTGCCTCCAGTCTCTCTGCCCTGCATTCTTGTGGGAAATTATTACGACGACACGCGGCGCTGCGTTTTCGGTCGTAACATATTATATTATACTGCAGCGACCGTCGTTGTTTTACCCGTATTTGTCGCGCCAACTTCTACGTTTTGAACACGGGAAACGTTTAATTAATGTCCAAGTGACACAGTGCACAGATGCGTTTCGAGAATGTTGCGTGCACATAATATTATATATTATAATTCCATAATGTAGAGCCTATAGCTGCAAATCGAAAACCCATTTTTTAAGCGTTTCGTCGTACTTTTAAGGGATAAACTATATTATATAATATATCACGTGATGCACTTGGCATGTCATTCTTATAAATTTTGTTTCGTTTTCAGAGGTGTAAAGAAAAGCTCAACACCTTAGCCATCAGCGTGATGAACTTGTGGCCGAACGTTCGACTGCGGGTGATTGACGGATGGGTGGACCGGGCCGGTAGCAGCCTGCACAACGAGGGGCGGGCGGTAGACATCACCACGTCAGACAGGGATAAGTCCAAGTATGGCATGTTGGCCCGACTGGCCGTGGAAGCGGGATTCGATTGGGTCAATTACAATCGTCGGTACATTCATTGCTCTTGTAAATCAGGTGAGTTCAAGATCACAATGTATTTGAAATATAGTTAATATTATTATACCTATCAAGGCTCCTACTGCTTACGTTTTTTAATTTGTTAACGTACTGCTGCAAACTGTATGTATGTACTATGTACCAGCAATATTATACGTAAGTCCTATGCGATATGTACATATATTAATAGGTATGTCAGGACGTCAGGTACACGTGTGCGTTATTCGAAATGAAATCGCTGTACAATAATTTTGTATACTGATTTGCTTTGTGCATAATTTTCGAATTTTTAATCGATTCAACCGTTATTAAATATTTGAAATGCGTCATACGTTTATACGCATAAATAAAAGCATGCGAATTTCAACGTCTCACAGTCTGTTTAATTAATAATAGGCATAACGGTCTATATCGGTTGAAAATGTGTTAGTAATATTAGGTTATAATAATTTTATTATAACCCATAGTAACACGTAGGTTATCATTTCGTATTAGCTAAATTGTAATAATTTATATTAAAATAATTAATTTAGTAATTATACAGTATAACTATACGTCTATACCATAGAAATATAGAATAACAATAATTGTTAATATACATTACACTTCTGACTTTATATTTCTACATTATAATTAAAATACTTAATTAATCGTGATGTTCAAATTTTAAAAGTTGGTTTACTAATAGTGAGAGACGAGAGTGATTGTCACAAATTATAAAAATACAACATAAGTACTTACGTATTATAAAATGTCATTATGTGACTATGTGAGCCACGAGGTATGGGGGTTGTCCTGTTATCTAAATTTCGAGCTGTCTTTTATAAAGAATCATTGAAAATAATATAAAATAGTTATTATTGTTTATAATTTAAATTTATATTTTTTTTTTTTTTTTACAATAAAAATCACTTTATCTAACTATATCATAATATATAACTATTAGTAAGTAAAATTTTTAATAAAACGAGTTTTAGATTTTTTTTAAGTTTAATTTAGTTATTTTTTTTTTTACACATTATATGTTGTAGAAAATAAAATATCAACATTTTATACAAGGGGTCATTAGTCTATTTAACATTCAGTCGTTAAGAAGAATACCGTCATTCGGGTAAAAAAACACTCCAACATTATAATAAGACACTGCATTATATGTGTGTGTGTGTGTGTGTGTGTGTGTGTGATGAGAAAAACATAATGTACATATTTGAAATAATTTTTTTTCCGCTCACTCGAAAAGTCCATATAAATATTATTTACAAATAGATACATGTATGTGGAGAGGTATCTTCGACGACTATGCTGTAGTCATTTAGCCCGGGTAGTTTGTTTAGCCGAATTTCTAAACGAGCGTGTGAGAAAACCTAACGTCGTGTCATAAACGCGGAACACGTATAATAATGTATATGATGTATTGTATAGTATATACATAAGTACATATTATTATATATAATATCGGTATGCGTATACGAGCGAGCGCGCGCCGGGTGACCGTGTGAACGACACAACTGCCGCGATGATGACGGCGGTGTGCAGCATAGTGCATACAATAATAATAATAATAATAATACCTATATAAAATCCGTACAAACAAAAAAAATAAACCGTCCGCCGCGTCCGTCTGCGGCAAAGGGACTTTCCGGTAAAATCGTCTCGTTTAGGAGGTTCGAAAAGAGATAGAAATATGTTTGCGCCGAGCAAACAGTAAATAAAACGTTTTGAGAACGACGGCCGACGACGACGAGTATTTACGTATATAATAATAATAATATATTAATACACGTATACACATGTATTATGTATACACAAGAGTTCGTGTTAAAATATTCGGAAATTATTGTTTCCGACCGTACATATATATATATATATATACTTTACTCGTATATCGTCTTCGTCATCTATATACCTGTATCTGTGTAGACACATAATAATAATAATAATAATACCCACGTATGTTTTATACGTATGCTCACTCGTCTCGGTGGACGATCGGTCAACAAGTCTCCCCGTCCGTGTCCGTGTCTGTCTCTCATCACGCGTTATTTTCTGTTGGTCCGACAAAAGGGCCGCGTATCGTTTTCACGCTGCGGCGGCGCGGACGGGTCTCATTAATTATCGCTTGCCGCGCGTACGCCTCTGCTATCCATCACATGCACATTGCACACGCACACTTGTCTCCGGCGGCGACGGCGGGACGGTGACGAGACGACGAAAAAAATAGGACGTCCGGTACTCCGGTTCGCTATATTATTCTATTGCTTTTATTATTATTATTATTATTATTATTATATACGAATACATAATAAGCTCGATGTTAACGAAATCGCCGAGAAAAAAAAATATATCGAGGAAACCTTTCAGAAACCATACCATATTACAATAGGCACTTACTATAGTAAACTATATTTTAACATAATATTATAATTTATAATTTATAGATGAATGCCGAAGAGAAAGAACTAGACAGTATGATATTATTAAATATTTTATACTATATATACATTATGTTTGTAGGTGTTGTAAATTTAAAAATAAAAATGTGATTAGTGTATTTTAAAAAACATTTTAAAGGAGCTTTTATAAATGTTAGGGGAGATCATACACTTATACAATTCTTTCCCCGAAACCGCTGACTTGGTTAGTGGAAATTATCAACGTTTGCATTTTTTATAATATAATATAATATGTATATACATATATTATTACAAAATATATAATTGTTTATTTCGAGAAATGCATGTGATCGCGTTATTTTTCAACGTATGTATAAAGTAATAATGTATATAGTTAAATACGTCGAAATATAGTAAATCATAACATTTGATTTGTTATTGGCACCGTTGTTTTAAAACAATATCACATTTCTTAATTACAAGGTCGTGTACAATAATGATGATGTCTGATAACGTGCGTACAAAAACTTATTTGCATATATATTTACAACACGATTTAAAAAATAGTTTATAGTTATAAAAATAATTAGTATACCTTTCTATACTAAACGACTAACGAGTACTAAACATATTGCGATACGTATAATATAATATAATGTACCTATAACCTATACTATTATATTATTTCCGTGTAACTGTGCAAGTACAGCAATGTATCGGTAGTAAACGTTATCGCAAATCGCATAAATTGGTTCCCGTACACGATTTGATTATTTTTAAATTAAAAAAATTAGTAATTGAATAACAAAGTGCCGATAATTATAATAAACGGCGTGGTTTCGCGAACCCAATTATAAACAAGAAGCTAGTTTATTGTTGCCAATTGCGTTTTACGTCGTTAGCTAACGGATCTACTTAAATTTAATCGAATATTTATTAAATTTAACCTCACAATTAAATTGTAAATAAAAATAATCCAGTGTATAGTCGTTAAGTCGTAATTAGATAATATAGGTAATTAAAATTTGCACATGATATTTCTTTTAGGAAATCCCAAATTTTCGACACCACATGTTTTCAATAAAAAATTTTTAAATTGTATTTTTAAAAGTGTACATTCAAATAGACATTGCTGAACCACCATATTATAAAGAATATTTATTTATTTTTTTATAATTAATTATATATTCATTTAACAATAATACAAAAAAATATAACTAATATTTGAAGATTTTAAGAGATATATCTATGGTAGACTGGTAACATCACAATAATTCGTGTATACCTACTACTAAATTTTTAATTTTTGTATTTGTATAAAAAATATACACATAGACGCATATGAATGAATCTTTATGCTCATTAGGTTCGAGTCACTAATACCTATACAGGTAGATAGTTGGTACAAGAACCTACACTTAAAGGTGCAATTATTCATATAATTATACATCTATTATTGTTTTACATGACAACAATGACATAATAGTAGCCACCCTTAATTTATAATGACAAACATGAAAAATGTTTGTCGAAAGGAGGAACCACCGAATTAATGTTATTGGTGTCGTGTTAAACAATAGAACTCGTACCGTGTGTTCGTGTCCATCCTATTTAAATGAACATACAGTTAGTAGTAGACAAATTTAAACAGTTCACACATATGTATTAAATAAAACCATAAGTCAGTAGTCACAACAAACTAGTTATTAAAATTAATTTTGTGACTATAACATTAAATGTATATATTATTATTTATTGATATATCATATCCATTTAGAGATATTCCAAAAATTTGTCTAGCAAGTAATTTATATTCTAAGCATCTAAGGCTTAGACTCTAAGCTGCGGTATACAAATTAAAAAGTAAAAACAAGTTTTCATATAATTTAAAACAAATTTATGATTTAAACAAAAAAAAAAACTAGGAATATCACCTTGCTGTATTTCGAAATATACCTCGTTATTAAGTACTTTATAGGTAACTAATGTAGTAACGTATACGTACAATTATTCATGAAAATCATTAAAAATATTTAAATTATAGCTAAAATAAACGATTCTGATCGGATACAGTGCTTAAAGATATTTTATAATTTATTTATAATACTAATTACTATTGTTTATTAGTACCTATAATATGAGTTAAACTAATTTATTAAAGATATTAACTATTATTTTAACTTAAAAATTATAATTGAATACCGTTAAACAGTATGAATTGATTCATGATTGGCGGGTAGAGCAGCTTAACGTCAATCTTTAAGCTATTAAAAATATTATGGTAATGTATATAGAAAATAATAATATATGTCACAATAACGAAAAATTTGTATTTTCTACGAAAAATATTTTTTTATTACAATAAAATTACTGAATTCGTTATTTTCCGTTTAAATATTATATTAATTGAAAAAATTAACTACAATTTATACGAAAAGAATTGTGCATGTGTATTTTCAATATTTTTAAATGTGTGTAAGAACCGCTTGAAAGAAACTTTGTATTACCTACATATTTTTTACTAAAATAAAAATATTTTATCAACAATTAGAGTAAAAAAAAAAAAAACTAAAATAAAATTGTCAAATTCCTATCAATCCTATCAATAGCTTTGAATCAGCTTAAATATTTTAAAAACTATATTGCGTATGTAAAATAACAATTCAATTTTAGTTTGATTTAATATAAATCGTATTTACATAATATTATAAAGTTGTAACAATTACTTAT
The DNA here is from genome assembly GCF_002803265.2 of Melanaphis sacchari. Classification (NCBI taxonomy): domain Eukaryota; kingdom Metazoa; phylum Arthropoda; class Insecta; order Hemiptera; family Aphididae; genus Melanaphis; species Melanaphis sacchari. The sequence goes on along the minus strand of NW_020271389.1, from coordinate 511,680 downwards.
AACGTATATAAGACAACGCTCAAATTGAATGATATCATTTTTAATGTAGCTATAGATATTAGATAATTATTAATACGACAATCGTAAACTCAAAAGTTAATAATAATCATAATAATAGTATAGATATGCATATATTTCGACACATTCAGTCATGATTAAAATATTTTAATGTGTGCAAAAACGATACAGACTACAATGATAGACAACTCGGCTAATTTTAATTACATTTTATCAACACTACAACTGGCAGTGACTATATTTATAAGGGTATCAGTCAAATTTTAATAAGTAATAACTATAAATTATAACCATTATTTAGGGATAATTTATATCTATAAAATATAATAATATATTCGCATAATAATTTGCTATAATTTATTATTATTATTATTATTTTTTATTATTTATTCTTCGAGAAGATAATTTAATTTCAGTCATAATCTAATAATAATTGTCATCATTATCTTATTCTTACGTAAAGATTTATTTTTATTATAATTTCTACTGTAATCTTATTATAGTAGATAATATTATGTATATTACTCATAATATATTAACCAGTAAATAATTTAATATCTATACGACGGCATACATGTTAAAAACGAAGCATTCAACCGAAATCGTTAAACATAGTTTAATGTATAATGCCATAATGTATTTACCATAAAATCGGTTAAAATTGATAGGTAGTCAAAACCAGTACCAAATCAGTTATAACTAGATCACAGGATTTTCCAATGCCCTTAAAACATTTCATAAATATGTATAAATTTAAATACTAAAAATAAATCTATATATAGTATGTATATAATATTATAAAATACACTATATGACGTATCTACATCACATTATACGCCCATTTATTGACCTTATTGCTTTTTATATAAATAACATGTATTTATAAAATATTTTGGTTTCTTTTCACTAACAAGTATGAAAAAAAAAAAATCATTCCAAAAACTGGTATAAGGAATGGGGAGTAAAAATTAATGAATCTAAATCCATACACTGTACCTTCACTCTTAGAAAGAAAAAATGTCCACCCATCATCCTTAATGAACAAACTCTACCTGTCGCACCATGCATTCGCTACCTAGGCATCACCATCGATCAACGTCTCACCTGGGCTCCACATATACGTAACAAACTCTTAACTCTAAACGATCGTTTTCGTCTTCTCCGTTCTCTTCTTACTTCTCATCATATAAAATTGTCCACTAAATTACTAATATATAAACTCTTCTTAAAACCTATTTGGACGTATGGAATCCAATTATGGGGCTCCGCAAAACCTACAAATGTCAACCGTATCCAGCGTTTCCAGTCCAAAGTCCTCCGCGCTATAACCAAAGCACCCTTCTATGTATCAAATCATACATTACATAACGACCTAACCATCTCTTCTGTCAACGATGTAGCTAAGACCTTCTACAGACGTTTTAATTTCAACCTACAAAACCACAAAAATCCTTTAATCAAAGAACTTGCGTCTATAAATATACCCGGCAACCCACAAAAAAGGTTGAAGAGGCGGTGGTGTAGGGACCTATTAGTCTAGATCAATCTAACTCCCCTGGTTCTTCTTCCATATCTACCTATTATTTCCACTTATCTTTCCTTATGATATTCTCTAACGTTGTATAACACTTTTTCTTTTTTTTTCTTTTTTTTTCATCTTTAACTGTAAAAGTGCCTTCACTGGAAGGTATCTTTAATCCGTCCTTCACGCCATAATTACCATTTCATCAATTTCACTTATTGTTTTTAAATTTATGTAACAGATTGTGGAAATATAAATAAAGTAATAAAAAAAAAAAAAAAATTCCAAAAACTAATTTAACAAAATTAATACGTTCATGTTAAGATTCCCCCTAAAATAACACAAAATCCGGGGCTTACATATACGGTGTTACAATATTTAACTAGACACGTGCAAATTAATACAGTTTGAGTATGATTGAAACGCAATGAAAAATTATTAAATTTAAAATATGTCAAATATGCTATTGAAAAAATTTAAAACAATAGTCATATACTATGTTATAAATAATTATAATATTATAATCCGTGTAATCAGTGACAGTGCCAGACTATTTTTAGTAGAGAGCAATATTTTTTTTTAATGGTGATTGGGGAGGCCTACGAATGTACGGTGTATCTATATATTATTGTTATCTCTCCGCATATAATATATATACTTTCAAAAATAACAAAACATAAAAAATATAATTTATAGTAGATAAATAAAAAATAGATAATTACTTTTTAAAAATACCGTGATTATATCCATGGTTTAAAATAATAAAAAACAATACATTATAACTACCAAGTAATTTTGTATTAAACAAATGTGTTTTATATTATTATTTAAAAATTTAAAATGTACATATAATAATATATAAAAATAAAATTATTGTCAATAATTTAATTTAAATTTTCTAGTTTATAAATGAGGCATACACGTATAGGACAAAAACAAAATATAAGGGGCAACTTTTAACTTGGCCGTCCTTGCGTATAATACATTAGTACTATTATATTATGTAAATATATAGAGAAACGCAAATAGAACGAGCAGATAAAACAGCATAATTATACCAATCACGAAGACTTAATAAAACACACGCATATTTGTTTGTAGACATAGAACAGTGATATAACTACGCGATTACAAACGTTGTGTGGTCCATGATAAAATAAAATCGTACGTTCAAAAATATGAAAAACATAAAAATGTACGTGTTCGTTGAGGTTCTTTTCTGAACAAACAAAGATGTTTCGTCCACTGACTTCATTAAAATGTATATTTTTTCAAATTAATTATTATCGCATTATACCTATATGCTAATTATTAATTAATATCGTCGGCCCACAGATATTTTCAAAACGAATACTCGGCCCCGTCCAAAACCTTAGCGATAACCGCTGCAGGTGTTATATTATAGGGCGTAGGCCGATAAAGTAATATTATTTATTACGCAATTTAAATATTATAGTTTATCGACAAACAAAACGTAGGTATAAATGCGTATTTTCGCAGTCCCGCGTACATATCATACGGGACTGATAACGATAATATTTTCGTATGTCTTAGGATTAAAATATCACCGATCAATGAAATGAAAAAACATAAAAACAACATTAATATTAAAAACAGAAGAATGGCTTGTGGAATGATCCGCGTGGAGGTACCTCGAGTAATACATGTACGGCTGTACGCCTATAATGTATCATTCGCGCATAATATGATATAACTAATTTTGACAATATTGTCACACGCGTTGTAAACATAATACATATATTAATATATTATATTATTACATTATATAAATTAAAAGTCGCCAGACGGGTCTGCGCGAAATCGATACGCACCGAGCACGTTTTTCTCACACGTCTGCGGCCCGCCGCCCGCGCTCTGTTGTACGTCGGTCAGTATACCTGTTGCCGAGCGTCCGGCGCAGAGTCAACGAAAACGACGACGGTTGTCGCGCGTAGACATCGTCGTCTTCCGCGTTCAAGGTACACACACGCTCAAGTCGCGTCGTCGCGCAGGTTTCACATTTCGAAACACCCAAATACACACACCAATAATTCACGTTATCGGGTATTCTCGGACTCGATCCACTACAATACACGATGTTTTGCACGCACATAAAGCCATTAATTATACATAATATGTATTATACATTTATAGACACTATTGGAATCGTTGTACGGTTATATTTTGTCATAAAAAAAAATTAATATACCTATTGTGTACAATGTACGTCACAAACAATTATATTGAAAATAATAAATTATTTGTGACAATGTAATTCGTCGTGCGTAATACCCAAAAGCTAAATAATTATTCAATGAACAACAAAATTCGAATAAAAGTAATCGAAATAGAAACCATTTCAAAGTATATGGTTTTTAAATGTTGTTTAGTAACCTTAAATTATATAATACGATAAAAGTATGATTTGACCATTTACCATATATTATAATATGACTCAATATCACAATATTCTACAAATAATTTCTAGCTAAAAAAATGTGTTATACGTATACACTATTTACACTGTCTATGGTGCGGCGGGGGTGGAGAATTCCACCAACACTACTAGCTGCTTCTATATACTACCTATATGCTTTTTATAATATATTCTGTAATAAGTGTCCCTCGCCTATGTGTGTGCCTGTTTTTCGGCCACAACTATGCGGATCGATGTCCGGCTTTCGTTTGTGTGTCACGCCAAGATCCGATTACACACAAAGCACATATACGCGACCACAAGACCGTCTCTCTGCGGGGCCGTCTGGTATGACACGGTCAGTGACGTACATTCAATTTTCTTATGGGGGGAATTAAATCTTAAATTAAAATAATATTTTGATCCTGGTATGTCGCTACAAAATTAATCACACTTATAAGCTCAATGCAAACAATAAACGTTACAAACGTCTATATTTTTACTTCTTCGCGCTAAAAATCAACGTTTTCTGTGATCCCATCATTTAGTTGACAAATACTAAATTTTAAACATACCTTGAAATCATCATAACGTATAGGTATATATTTTTTACTCTAACCGTTTAAAAACTAAATTTTTCAGTTTTTTTTTTTCGTACTCGGAGAGTGATTGTTCCGAACCCCTTCGCCCATTTCTACGCGCACCAGTGGACGCGGTAACGGCGGTGTATGAGCATCTATACTTATACGGTTATAGGGGAGGGGCGAGGAAACACAAAAACAAAATCACTTTTTCCCAAAACCTTCTCCTCCCCTCACCGGCCGTCGCTTATTATTTTACTGGAGAACAAACAATTTAAACGTATATATACCTACACACATACGACTCGTACACGATTGTATATAATGTTATGAACCTATGTATAAAATAATAATAATATACCTGTATACCGCATGTATATAATATATAAATATATGTATACAATATGCATAGGTATATACGCCGCGCGCGTGTGTGCCTACTCGCGCTATTATACAAATACACACGCGGGACACATACGCGCGCGGACGGCGACGTTACATAGTACAGAGAGAAGCGCGTACTATGTGTTTATGTAAACACGACTCGTGCGGTGAGTGTAAAGCAAACTCCGAACAAACTCGTACAAGGGATGATGGTGCATAATTTGTAGTTCTTTATTTTATCCTTTATTTTTTTCCAAACATCAAATAATAGGCGATCGTGACCTGTCCAAAACTAGAATCCCACAACTCGTTAAACCCAACGCGCGTGTACCTATATATATATATATATAATACGTACGACGTGTGAGCGTGTGTGTACCTACTGCCTTTAAATATATACATAATATACACGTATATACGTATACACATATATATATTATATGTGTATGCAACGCATACGATTAACCTTTTCGTTTTATTCCGTGTTTGCCCGTATAGCATATACTGCACGCGCGCGCGCATTGGTAGATAAGTATATAACTGCAGCTATATGTAGGTACATACATACATACATACATACATACATACATACATACATACATACATACATACATACATACATACATACATACATATATACGTACGTACGTATACGCAGGTTCTCGCGCAATAATAATATTAACATAGGTATATATATATATATATATATATATATATATATATATGTTCACTATTGCCGAGCGTACGCGATATATATAACACACACACATATATAAATGTATATAAATAAACCGTCTTCGCGGTGCGTACCTGTACACAATCCTTACATATTATGCCTATGAATGTATTATATTATTCGCCGGGCTCCGCGTACGTTATTATAACGACGATATAGGCAACTACCTACCTCTATCCACCAACCTCTGCCTACATATATATATATATACCTCATACAGTCATACCTGCCTGCAGTCCGCTCTGACTGCCTATCTGGCGTGTACGCATACACAAATACACAATGCGCCATCGCATTTTATATACATAATATTTATACATATTTTATATACCTTTATTCGTACACGCGTACATAATAACAGCGTTTTGAATGGGCATCAATATTGTACACAACACACACACACACACATATATACCTACCTCCGCGCATTGTACATAATATTTGTAAGCTTATTTCATAATATACAGCATCATATATGGTACTTATTTATATACCTTTACGCGCCTCCCCGCCGGTTGTCGTCACGTATATTATTACCCTTTATAAATATTATAATAATATAATAACAATCTGATGCATCCTTTCGCGGATTTCCACAACCGCGTATATATACTGTGCACATGATTACACGCACACACACACACACACACTTATACGCAGTTGCACACAATATGCTCACGCATGCTTTTACCCAATATAATATTCCAAACCAGAATTCCGCACTGCTGCGGTACGCGTTTCCATTATGTTATGTTATAATATTGTTATTACATTTATTATTATTATTATTATTATTATTATTATGTGATGTTTCACGTATTTCGATCGCCGTACAAAAGATAAATATTTACACGATTTTCAATTTTACAAGGGAAAAAAAATAATAGGTATGTAGGTACTACATATTATAATAATATTATAATCTCGACAAGAATTCCAAAAGAAATATTTAAATTGGATTTTCTCTTCATAATGACTATTGCTACAACACTTATATTATATTAAATACAATGTAGGTAGGTAGGTATATATTTATAGGTCGGTAAGATAATATACACTAATATACTATAAATATATATATATATATATATATATATACACACACGTTTCGGCCGCCAAGCTGTGTGGTTAATTTATTGTTTCATCTGTTAAGTATTTTCCGACAAACTGAAAGAAAAAACAAATAAAAATTATTGCTTATTTTGTAAACACTCATTATATTCATTCATATTCGTTTATCAGCTCCACAGTTGTTTTTACTAATGATACATATTATTCAAGATAACTAAAACAACTGTTTATGTTTTATTAGATATACTACACGTTATATTCTTATTTTTACAGTAATTTTAAAGTAGCTATTTTAATAATGCCTACACGTTCACGGTTCATTATCATATAATACTATGTGTTATGCCATAATATGTGCATAAAAAAAAAAAAAAAACCATTAATTATATTTAGCAAGTTGCAAACTATACCTATAATTGCAGCTTTATAGAACACAGTGTGGATAATACACCATAAATTCATAAGAAAATACCGTTGATTTATAAAATTTCAAATTTTTAACTAGAGGAAAAATGAATTACAGTTACTGTAAGTGGTTAACACTGAAAATTGAAAATGTTTAATGTGTCTATCTATATGTCTATAATCTATATATAACTAAATAATCTGGTTAATAAAAAACTAATTATTGTTGAAGTATATAATCGTCAATAATAATGTAGGTGATATACACACTTTTACATTTTAATATACTATTTATGACAAAAAATATATAATGTATTGGTATATTTATTATATAGTAAATTAGTAACAAACTAACAACTATAGTTTTTATAATAATAATAGACGTGCTTTTTTATATACACAATGTTAAAACATATTTTGTGTTGAAACTCGTAACCTATACGTAATATATATAAATATATGTGTAATATACTTATATAATATTCAAATATATTTCTGTTATAATTATACACGGAAAATTATTAATATTTTTAATGAATCAAAATAACGTTACCGGAGGTACATAAACATATTATAATATTATAAATTATGTACAATTTACATAATATACGTACATAAACTTTTCACAAAAATAATCTATATATGCACTGATGAAAATCTTATTACAACAACATAATATTATTTAACTATACTATAATGAATATTAAGACCTCGTAATGCATTGATTGGTATTCAATTCCGGAATTCAATATATAATTACATTCTTACATTCAAGAACGTCTAAATCATTATGTAGTACCTATAGTACCATTGATTTCAAATACTAGTATTTATAAATTATAATCAATGGTAGTATCTAATATCTACTATCTACTTGTAATAATAAACATGCACAAGACAGTACTATTTAATGTAATATCTCTCGTCGCCTTCTTCAACAGTTTAGTTTTTAAAGAATACATTGCATGTATATAGGTCCTACATAAACATGTGGAGATATGGGCCATAGGACGTTTAAAATGTCACTTTTGTGTATAATATAGGTACCTTATACGAATAGACAACTGCACGCCATATCGAAAGAATTAATACGCATTATCTCATATACGACGTATCAGTATCAAATACCTATATATATATAACTCATTATGTAGATATATGTTTACAAATCGGGGAGCGGTGAATCAAAATATATCATGTACAGGAAGGGGCCCAGAAGGTCAACTGACCCATTTAAGTTCATATTTTATACTCGACGGAGTGGTCATGGTCTGTTTGTAATTTGTACTGATAGAGAAGCCTCTGAATTACTTGATCGAATAGAATTTAAAAAATTATACCTTTGTCAAACAATAGTATACGCATATAGTAGATGGTATATGTTCATGTGTTTCATGAATGTATATTTCAGTATTTTACTCATGTGCCTATACAAGTCTTTCAGTTCGAAGATACGAATCATGCAAACAAATTTTAGTTGTTGTGCACGTATTATGAATGAGAAAATTTCTAGTAAGGAAACGTTGAAATGTGTTTTTTTTTTTGTTTTATAAATATTGCACGTAAATATATGATAACATAGGCAGGTATGTATTACAGTGTATTACGTATAGGTATAATACGTATGTATACTGTATATATATAATAATGTATCATTCTATTAATATTATATGAACGGACGTCGGTCGGTCGGGAGAAGAGAAAACTCGTAAAAAATAATATTTAATGCCTCCTCTCAACAACGTCGTATCATCAAGCGCGCGCGCGCGCAACCAGTTGCTGCAGTATGACCAGTATGTACGTTTCATCTTCTAAATCCGTCCCTCTCGTCACGTCGCCCAAGTGTCCGTTTTATGTTTATTGCCCCGGCCCCCAGGGCACCCGTGAACTATCCGTCGCAGCATAATATATTATAATATTATACTATAATAACACGCATTTAATGTCGTATAAACTCGATGTCCCTCTTCAAGCCACTACTCTGAACGCCGTGTTTACGGTCACGGCGACAATCCGGTTTTTCGGAAACTCAGAAGTGAATATCGTTAAACAATATCATTATTATTATTATTACTACCATAATACTACTATTATTTTTATTATTATTAATATTATTAGTATCGGTATACTTCTTCACCCGCAGCGGCAGGTCCCGAGGGCGATTAGATCACAGATGTTGGTGTGCGATGGCCATAGCCGTGGAAGGTGAACGTGGTCGTGGTGTATACGTATGATATATACCTACATGGAGGTATATTTATATATACACCTAAATGTATATAATATAATAGTGAGTGTACGCCGCACGGATGGAAAAGAATTATTGCCCTTTTTATCTCATTAACTAATTTATCGTGGTCGCACGACGGCTGCAGTGAGAAACGGAGATGTTTTTTGAAAAAAAACAAACAGAGCACCACTATTACCACTCCAAATCATTTTTTTTTTTTTTTTATTATTAGTGTTTTTTTTAATGGCGTTTAAAAACCAGACAAATCAGTGGCTACGATCTCTTCTCGTTCCCGCGCATGTGTGTATACAGCTATTAATATACACCGGGTGGGCAAACAATATATTATACTTGTATATATATAACATATAAGCAATTATTTTTCACTCGTTTGAATCGCTAATTTACCGCGCGATCACCGCCAAGCTCAAACGGATCGCGTGTGTATATACGAGTATTTGCGACCCATAGAGGTATTCCGCACAGCTAAACTCGACAACGCTCTTTTTGTACGTAATCGTCGTAACGTTTTAGGCCAATAATAATTATTTACACGTTAGTTATCGCGCGATTTACGAGGCTTTAACGACGGCGGCGTACACTATGGAATACGAATAACGATCACCGCGTTCAACCGCGAGGAACAACCGTGACCGACACCTCTAACCTATTTTATATTTATACACGACATACATAGTACATATTATACCTAGCTATTACTTGCCTACCCGCCTAAATCCAGTACCCTGCAGTGCAACATTATTTAGTAATCGGTGACATTATTGTGTGCGTTTTGCAGAGACGAAAATCAACACGAGGACGATGGGCTGTTTTCCGGGCGACAGCGTGGTGACGACGGGCGCGGGCGTGAAGAAGCGGATGAAGGACCTCCGGGTCGGCGAGTCGGTGCTGGCGCTGTCCGACGACGGGATGCTCCGGCCCAGCGAGGTCCTGTTGTTCCTGGACCGGAGCGAGACGGCTCGGACCGAGTACGTGACGCTGGCGACGGACGCGGGCAATTCGATAACGGCAACGCCCACGCACCTGGTGCTCCGGTGGGAGAAACCGGAACGGTCGCAGATCCGGCACGCCAACCCGGTGTACGCGAAAAGCGTGCGCGTCAACGACACGCTGCTGACGGTGGTCAAAGGCGGCGGCGGCAAGCTGCGATTGCGCACCGAGCGCGTGGTGGCCGTCAGCCGCACCGAGAAGGCGGGCCTTTACGCGCCGCTCACGGTCGACGGCACCGTGGTCGTGGACGACGTCGTGGCCTCGTGTTACGCCGTCATCGACAGCCAGTGGTTGGCGCACCTGGCGTTCCTGCCCGTCCGCGCGGTGGCCGCGGCCCGGGCGTCCCTGTACGGCCTCGTCTGGCGGCTGGGCCACCCGCTGCACGACGCGCCGTCGGAGCCGCCGTCGCGGCCCGCGGTCGACCCGTCGCCGCCCGCCGACGGCATACACTGGTATCCGCGGTTGCTGTACGCCATATCCGACTACGCGATACCGGCCAGTTGGATGGACACGCACTGATGATCCGACCCCGCCCTCGCACTCCATACAAACAATCAATACCTATTTATACCTTTATCGTTTGATATCATATTATATTGTTCATATTTTGCCAACTGTTGTGATTGTCATTTTTATTATTAATATTTATTCTGTACTGTATTTATGTATGTATATATAATATATATAGATATATATAAAGTGGCATATTTAAAAACATATTATTTTTTGGGGGGAGGGGGAGGCGCATAGATAGCAAAAATAAAGGTCAAAATGATTTTAGTCGGCAATTTTGAAGACTATACACCCCCTTACGATTTTTTTCTGAGATCGTCCTTGTATTATATACGTATGCTCTTTTTGCATATATTTTGGGGGAAACTCCCACTCCCACCATAAATACGCCACTGTATATATATATATAATATTTTACTAAGTTAGAGACGTTGTCGTACAGTAAGCCGTGAAGAGAGGTGGGTTTTTGCTCATTTTTTTTCCTGTTTACGTACATTAAACGTCGTCACGTGCTTAACAATATAACGGTTAGTCGTCGTGACATTCAGGACTGCGGCATGATAATAAGCGTCTATCGCGTGGTACCCAAAAAAATGTCTCCGGCCGAACCGTATGCCAAAAATTATTGAACTTATGCATTTTTTTTTCGCTTTTGTACATATTATTATTATTATTATTATTAATGTGTGTGTATATATGTACATAATATATAGTTTATCGTAGGTATTTTAAAATTACTTATTTATTAGCGGTGAAGTGTGTTTCTCGTACGTAATCACGGGAAACACGCGCATAATTAGGCACAATGTTATATTATTATTGTATGGGACCTTACGCAGAGACCGTATATGATAAAGTGCTTATAAAATAATTAAGTCTATCATTCGCGTATTACTATTTACTAAGCTTACGCTTGTACAACGTCCACAATGCACTTTGTACAAGCACACTCGTAGTCCGTACGTTCAAGCGAGTTCGAGTATAATATTATAACGGAACGCGTTCGGGGAAAAGTGTTGACCCCTCCCAACCCGTTGAAACTTTTTCGGACGTGCGTTAAACACGACTTTTGTAAAACAGCGTACACTTCGATTCTCCGATAATGTTCGCGCGGACATTCGTGCCTATGTGCCTTCGTGTCTTGAGTGTAACGTTTCGTCTTCATATTGCTTCAATCGAATACCACGCACCGGGTTTTTTAGTCCTTTATTGTTTTGTTCTAGTGATTTTTTTTTTTTTTTATCGAATCCCCTCGGAAACGATCATGATACAAATCTTACATTTACAAATAAACAGTACTAGTTAATAATAATTATATTTACTGTAAAATTGTTTTATTTTTACCTTTTGTACGTGGCATTCATTGTATATTGTCGTATAAACGGACGCATTGTTATTTATATTACACATTGTATGTATACGTGTAAATTGTTTTGTATTATATGACTATTTATTTTTATAGCTCCTTTAAAACCGTAGATTCGTTTACAAAATATTATAATTTTTAATGTGAAAAATATGTGCCGTCTGGCTATATAGACAAATAAAATTATATGAAATTGACGATTTGTACTTCTTGGATTATCCTTCAAATCACCATTCCACTAATAAAAATAATCAACTTCAAATTTTCTCAGGGTACTGTGCTATAATATTACTTATTATACTACCAATTACCAAATAATATAATAATATATAGTGCATTAGTGCCTACTAGGTAAGTCAATCACCCGTTAATACCAGTATATTTTCAACAATGTTCAGAAAAAACGGAATTGCTAACGCGTTTAAGTTCATATTTTGTGAATGATATACATGAACATTACAACATTATAATGGTATTCTTATTGCACGCGATCCACCGTACACGTCTTGTCTACTCATCTATGGTCATTTCCAACAATTCGGCGACGGTGACGATTGAGCTTTATCTCAAAGATGTGACTTCTATATTAATAATATAACAAAACCGAGTCTAACAATAGTCATGATTGTAATCAGTTACAGTTAAGTTCATGCTGCTGTAATACTTTTGATTTTTGAATGTTTTTTAAGAGACGTTAGATTATAATATACGCCCTAATGAGTGATGTAAATAATAAAAATAATAGTATTTTTTAATTTTTTATTCATATTAACATATGTTGGCAATTATTGTAATACATATTTTTTTATAATTATTTTTCTTAAGTACCTAATGTAAATTTTTTTTTAATTTTGGACTAAGTTGTGGCGCATATTATTGAATTACTTATTATTACAATTACTATAATTCTGAATTTATTTTTAATTAAGTATAAAAATATATATTAGACCACATAATACCTATGACTATAGAAACATGTATGATAGACCTAGACCATATATGATAATAATTGTATTAAATACCTATATAGAAAAATTGATATTATTATAAAATATCTTAAGATTTTTTATTAAATGTTTAGGCTATTTAAAAAAATAAGTTACTGTTCTACTTTAGATACAATATAGGTGTCGACTGTCGAGTGTACCTCGTCATTGGAATGTAAGTCACTTAAATGTATAATTATGTGTTAAAGTCTATACTATAGACTTTATAGTATGAAATAATTATAAAAATCTTGCTTAACATTTTTAATCTTTAGTTATAAAAATTGAAGACTTCATAAATATTTAATTACTAAACTCTTTGTACATTTTTATAATTTTGACAAATTTTGTTCAAAATTTGAGCTGTTTATGAAAAAACTGCAGCCCGTGTTTTTTTTATAACTTACAATAACAACTTATCTATTAGGAATCTTGTATAACTTTTTTAATCCTAGTCGAATTTGCGTAAAATTTCTTTTTTTATCATGATTATTTTTTAGATAAGTTGTATTTTATTTATTTTGACCTCCTATAAATTAACTAGATCCCATTTGTTATCAAAAACCTTATAAACTTTATGGGTAAAGTTGAAAGTCTAAATATTGTTTCTACTCAAAAAGAAAAAACAATGGCAAACAGATCATCAGGAAATAATACTGTAGAAAAATTATCTAATTATATTTTGACGAAATTCGTTAAAATCGTGAAAATGTAAGTAATAATAATGTATTCAATTTGTTCTTAGAAAAATTGGTTCAACCTATTGTATATTACTAATGGAAAAAAAACTAAAATATCAATAAAAATGTATAATAAAATACCTTTAGAAATGTCGACTGATTATTAAAATTTTAGCATAGAAATCGTTTTTCGTACCAATGCAAATGCAATGTTTTAACTTTTATTATTGAATTCAAATGTAACACATACATTAAAATCACTTACTCGATGACAAAATACACTGAATGGTATTAAGTTAATACCTTCACTGTATACAGCACAATTAAATATATATATATTCAATCGTGCTATACAGTAAAGCAATAATTATCAAATTTCTTTCTGTTTAAAAATAATTTATACCTTTCGCAATATTTTATTAGACGATTTAAATGAAAATTCAGATTAACTTGAACGACTTAATTTTTTAGACGAACGTCTTCTTCCTATTTGAGTCATTTGACTATAACACTAATTGATTTTTTACCGCTACGGACATTTTCCCCCAAACCATAGACATTATTCCATCCTTGAAATTAAATCTTCAAATGCATCAAATGTAATTGAATATTTCTATTTAGATCATGTGAGTAAATGGAAAATATAGGCAAGACATATCATATAATTTAAATTATCTACATTTTGTAAAGTCATAAGAGCTATAATACATTAATTATTAATACCATAATGCATTAATTTACGTAATTGGAATATGTGTTTCCGATCAGTTGGATTTTAGAATATACTTTAGTCTATGACTATAAGTATTATTTATTTTTGATGACTTGATGTAAATTTAATGATATACTTATTTAAAAATTTAATCAAGCCAATCATTTGACATTTCTAGAAGTTCTTCAAACAATAATTTAAACATGACAATTATTATGACATTATACAATCATATACCAAGGAATATAAACTCATCGATAAAATACTAGATAAGACTAATGATAATTAGAATTTTAATATCAATGGATAAGATAAAATGAATTAATAATTATTGTTATTAAAGTTAAATTTTTATACTTTATATTTTGATGATTTTATCAAAAAATCAAAAAAAATTTATAATATTTTTATCGAAATAAAATACTGAAATTAAATTCATAATTTTTGTATGTATAAAAAATAGAAAATGTATAATATTAGAGCAATAATAATTGTCTTAAATCTTAATTTAATTTAATCATACTATTCATATTACTCGTATACTGAAATATAATAACTAGTGGTTGGCCTCAGTCACTAATGTGTTCTGAAGTCAATCATCGGCCGGCGTCACTATTGTTGTCGGATGGGTGACTGCCCAAGTTCTTAGTGACGAATTCATCACACACACAAACGCACGTGTTCCAACTCCACTAACCAAACCTGGCTGTAGCCCATAAGCGTAAAATATGACCCAAACGCAACCCAAAAGCTCAAAAAAAATAATTAAATACCTTTTTAACAAACCATAAGCGTAAATTAATTTTACAAAAATAAATGTATTTTATAAGTTAGATATAAATTTATACTGTGTGTATTATATAGTTATCTTGAACGATTATTAACCCCTTCACCATAATTCGTTATGATAAAACATGATACGATAATACTAAACATCAAGTGAACTCGATCATCAGCTGTTGATGTATTTTTGAAGTATAAAAATACTATATATTTAATTAAAATTAATAATTTAAAAAAGAAACTTGTAGTGTAATGAGTAAAATATTTCCACAGCTAATGCCCTTAGTTGTCGGGCTTTTAAAATAAAATCAATAAAAAGAAAAAAATAACTAGTGGTTAGTAACTCTAACAATATTTATATATATATATATATATATAAATCAAAGTTCAAATGGGTACTACAACTACTACATAATATATTTTTAATTGAATGATATGTTACAAGACATTGTTTTTAGAATCTTAATATAGTCGAATGCACGAGGTTAAACATTAAAAAAAAAATGTTTAATTAAATTATCATGAGTAATTTTTTTTTTTTTTTATAAAAATAATATATAAAATATAACTTTTGCTTACTTTCTAATATAAAACATATGTTTTATAATTAGATTGCTTAATTATTACCTTTGTATATTATTTAAATTAATATGAAATAATGACAAACATATTACATAATATAATGAAAAGTTTAATGTTTATAATTTTATTTAAATATAAATTGCAGAATTGTATAAAAGTAAATATTCAAAAAAGTATACTATTCCATACTAACACAGTTATTCTTAATTTTAAGGATAATTTCAAAAGCTCTAGGGTTTGTGATATCAGCAACTAATAATTTACATCCGTCGGAAATACCTAATTGTTCAAGTGTCATTTTTAGATTTGGCCTAGTTTTTAATTCGATGGAAGGCACATTCGGCATGTACAGCGTTTTCCTTTTTCCATCTAATTCCATAGTAAGTGCAGGATTTTTCATCTGATATTGCTGGTGTTCACAAAGTATTTCAATTATTTTTTCCAGCCGCACATTTGTATCATCAACATCGAGATATTTGGCTTTACATGGACTACAAGTAATACAATCCGGTTTGCGTTCGGCTTCATATGTATACGTGTATATACCATCAGCATCATTGAATACAGCATAATTATTTAATAATGGACAACAACTGGTGGCTACTTTGAATGCTTCAGTAACACAAGCTGCAGCTATGACAGCATTTGTTGACGCTACTGCTGGTATTATATTTTTTATAACACCTTGGACCAATCGATAGTTAACGCCATTTATTCCTAATTTAAAAACAAATACCGTATGATTAATAATCAATTACTAAGATGTAATCAATTTAAAATTGAAATACCAAATTGATCAGCGCGTTCAAGTGATTTCTCGTAAATCCAACTAATGTGAACTGGATCATCTGTATCAATGTTGGAATCAAATGGATTTTCTTTTGGCCATTGTATTAATTTCACATACTCTATGCAATGTTCGGGTAAACGAGGCGTACTTGCTATAGTACATAATGGATAAGTCACCTACAAACAAAATTAGAATTAATATATTATTTTTAGATATCTGATAATTGATCAATATTAAATAATAACAAATAGTTAAGTTTAAATTGTAACCATAAAAAAATGAAAAGATAATAACTTTTTTTTTATAGAATAAGTTTATTGTCAACACAATATTAGTAATTGAGATATATTTTAATAAATTAATACAATAAATTCAATAATATACTATAAAGCATCGAACTTATGCAGAGTGTATAGTCTATGAGAGGGAGACTATTCATAACCCAAACAAATAAATTCATTGTATATAAATCCAACATAAATGATCTATGGGTCTATATTTAACTACATTTAATAATTTTACCTACAAAATCCTGACCCTGTTATAAAATGAAATGATATATAAAAATTACATTTAAGATTCCCGCACTTAGCGATAAAGATAACAGCACTGCTCAAGGAGATTATATAATACTACAAATATACACAGATTATTAACCAATGAAAGATGGAAATTCATATCATAAGAAGATATATTTTAAACCGTGGTTATACGCATAGAAAACAATATAATATTATTATGTCTGTGATATCAGTCCACAAATTTAGTATAACTTAATCAAATCATTCAAATCCACACTGTATAGCAAATAATAAAAATACTAGATGCATGATATAAGTTATAAAATAATTATTATTCATTACAATATTTAAAAAACAATATAATGTCTACCAGATGGTATGTATACAATGTAATTAATAAGTAAATTTATAATCAAACGAGTAAAACGTTTTAATTTAAAAAATCAAAATATTATTTTTATACTAACTTTGATTTACAAAAATTCCTTTTAATAGTAAAAAAAATATTGTAGGTATCCAATTTATCAAAGAGGCAATCCTCAACTACGTATTTTTTTGCCTAATTTTTGGATGAAATTAGTACGACCAGAAGAAAAACAACCAAAAAATGTGGTTCAATTTATGGTACCTACCGGAATGACAAATTATGATATAGAAAATTATTTAACAAAAATTTATAAAATTAAAGTTATTAAAATTGAATCGAATATTGAGAATGGTAATATCTAAATAAAGTATTTATTAATATGGAAAATTCTTTAATACTAATATATGTTTATTATGAAATATTTAACAGGTAAACTGAAAAGACCGATTTATAATAAATATGGACCTATTGTAAAAGAAGATGATTTCCGACGAGCGTTTGTAACAATGGTAAGCAATTTTTTCAAACAAAATCTATACATTTAATTATGTTCTTAGTATTAATGTGATTTTAATTTTTTTAGCCTAAAGATCAAGAATTTGAATTTCCTAATGTGTGTCATACAGAAGAATTTAAAAAACGTACTTCTGAAGACGAAAAATCAAGCAAAATTAGTCAAGATATGTATAAAGACTATTTGAAAAAACAAGGTAACCGTCCTGGGTTACCTGGCTGGTTTTCTTTTTAAAAATTCAACATATTTTTAAGCATGTACATAAATAGAATATGTTTATTTACAATAATAAGAATTAGAGATTTTATAGTTTAAAAATTTGTCATTTGAATTTATAGAATAAAACAAATATATTCAGAATTCAGTTAAATGATAAATTTAATATTCATTTTTTTTCTCTTGCTCTAATTTCCTTTGTTGGTTCATAATTAAACTTAAAAAATTTTAGCACTAGGTAAGTATATTTAGTTATTATTTCTATTTCAAAAAATACTTATCCTCTCTGTTTTTGTTCTTTTTAATTCATTCATATATTAATCCATAAAGTTCTAGCCTGTTCTTAAAATTTAGAACTATAGAAGTATTATGAACTTGATGATTATAATAATTTTATATTTTCAATTAAAAAGCTGAATCATTGATAAGATTTTATTAACATAATACAGATATTGATAGTTATTTATCATAAAAGAATATCACAAAAGCCCATTAATTAATATAATGCAAAGTTAGGAATGCATCAAAATTTAAGAAGATTAGCAATAAAATAATTAATTATCAGTAGTAGTATGTGTATAGATATACCTTTAATAATATAGGCTAACTCCACTGTCTGAATTATAAATAATTTTTTTTAGTGTGGACTAGTATTTATACATTTTATGCAATGATAAAATAGTTGAAATTTGTACTATATGAAATACACACAAATAATTGTTTATATTCATTAATATATTTTGTTTTAAACTAAAAATATTTTTTTTTTTAATTAAAATTCTTTTGAAAATTAATTATCACATTTTAATTTTTCATCTTTATTCAGTTAAATAAAATAGTATCCATATCTTACTTTAATATATAAAATATCTTTTCAAGGTTTATGGACACAATTTTGATACTTAACTCTTTGTTAGCCTTATGAAGAATGAAAAGACTTAAGATTGTTTCATCAGAAAAAAAATTATAAAACTACCATAAACTCTTTATATATTAAGAAACAAATTACCTACTTGAAAATCAACTGCATTTTGCTCATATAAATGTAGTAACTAAATAACTAGTGATTATATTTTTAGTGATAATCAAATTAAAATATAGGATTATAATAATTAAAAATATATTACCTGTGGTGGAAATAAGTCTAGAGTGCAATCAATGCATGGTGTAATTCCAGGTAGTATAACACGGACATTGCCTTTAAAACCTTCAGTGCCACCATCAATCAATGGTATTACAGTGGAATTATCTAGTTGCTGATTTTCATCGTATGATAACAAGGATATTAACATTCCATTAATCCATCGACGAGCAACTACAGAATCTAGACCACACACTACAAAATGAAAGCCCCTGTAAAAATCTTCGCTCATGTCTTGAATTTTACAATGATGAGGTGTAACACGGCAGGTAGGCACACGTTCGTTAATAAATTTTGCTGCAACTTCAGCTTTGGAACTGTTAACATCTTTCTTGCGGAACAGAAACTGACGGTTCAGATTAGACAAGTCTATAGTGTCCATATCTATGACATGTACGTCACCAAATCCCATCATTGCAAGGTCCTTGAGTAATTCACAGCCTAATCCACCAGCACCGACCACGAGCAGTTTACAAGAATTTTGTAGAAATTCTAATATGCCTGAGCCAGGTTCAAAATCAGGATGACAGAACGGACTGGAACGTTCCAAGATCTTCTTCAAATGACTCCATCTTTTATGATCATTGTCAGACATTGTGATGTTTTTAAATTAAATTGCTAGAATTCAAAAAAAAATATAGTTAACAAACGATTTAAATACTTTATAAATATAAGAAAGAGAAGGAAATTAGTTAAAAAAAATATTTTATAATATGAAATACAAAATATTGGAGACTGTAGTTTTTGTGATTATTTATTTATTTTTTATATTCATCTTTGATGTGATAATTCAAAACCGGTATTTACTGATAAAAAATATTTGTATTATCTGATAAAAACTTTAAATATTTAAAAACAATTTTCTGACATCCTCAATCAAATAACCTATCTTTAGCTATAAAGTAAAAACTAAGGGTGTTGTTATAGTTAGTCTTTAAATTATTGATGTGCGTCTCAATATATTGTTTCATTAGAAAATTAAATTATTAAATTTACATTTTATCAATAATTTAGTAAGCTAAAAAAAATATGTCCAAGAGATATCCTTAACACCCTTAATATGTGTATGACCTAAGCTGTACTTAATTTAATTGTGTTTTAAACAAGCTAGGTACCTTGTTTTAATATTTTAAATTTTGAGAATAGTAATGAATGTTCTATTTTTACAATGATTTATGATATTTTTAGCAGATAAACACGAGTAATTATTAATAATGTTTAATAATATTTTAAACATCGACTATAGAGGGAGGTTTTGAATAGTAAATTGGATCTAGTTTATACTTTGAAGAGGAAAAAATTAAAATTTCCCGATAATTTTGTTTGTAATCGAGGAAAACAAAATATTATAACTTGGTATTTTTAAGCTATCTATGAGAATTAAGAAATTGGAATGAATGCAAGACGACTTTTTTTTCTATAATTGTCAATAAAATAATATTCGTTAGGTAAAATTTCTTAAAAATATAATACAAGATCTCACAAAAGTTATCTTTATATCTGTAAAAAATTATTGGCACAATTTTTTTATATGCATTTGAATATTGAAGTTAGAATTTTGACAAAATTTTAAATAGCTGCTTTGTAGTTAAAAATGTATAAAAGCTTTTGTCTTTAAATTTAAAGTTTGAAAATTCAATACAAGATTTCTCACAAGTAGTTCATACTGAAACAAAATAATTTAAAAATGATATAAAGACAACTTTAAAAAAAAAACCCTTTATAAGTAATAAGTAGGCAATTAAATATGCAGTATTGTGGTTATCACCTGATCAGAAGGATATTAAACGTGATCATTATCAAATGTATGGAAGGGGCAACTCGTAATCACAGCTGTAGTACGCGGAGTATGACATGACATATTATTGAACTTTGTTAACGTCGATGGCAAAGTAGGTAAATGTTTTCTTCTTCCGGGTTCATTTATATTTAATATCTTATACTGTAATAACAAAAAGTACTACAAAAGTTATAAAAATGTCGTGTCTTAATGTAATTTCTCGTAATTTTTCAACTTCTGTTGCCCGTGCAGCGATTAAAAATGTCACCGTTGTCGGAGGTGGTTTAATGGGCTCAGGTATTGCTCAAGTATCTGCTCAAACTGGTCACAATGTGACAATTGTTGAGCTCAATCAAGAAGTTTTAGACAAAACTCAAAAGAGCATTCAACAGAGTTTACAAAGAGTCGCTAAAAAGGTTTATAAAGAAAAACCTCAAGAAGGTGAGCAATTTGTTTCAGAAACTTTATCAAGAATTAGTACTTCCACAAAAATAGCTGATGTAGTGCAAGATTCAGATTTGGTGTTAGAAGCCATTGTTGAAAACTTGTCTATCAAGCACAAACTTTTCAAGTCTATCGATGACATAGCACCAGCAAAGACTATTTTTGCTTCCAATACATCATCCTTGTCTATTGGTGAAATTGCAGCTGTCTGTAAGAGGAAGGACAAATTTGCAGGGTTACATTTTTTTAATCCTGTACCAATGATGAAATTATTAGAAGTTGTCAGAACTCCAGAAACATCTGATGAAACTTACGAACAATTAATGGCTTGGGCAAAAGCTATTGGTAAAACAGCTATTACATGCAAAGACACTCCTGGATTTGTAGTCAACAGACTTCTAGTTCCATTGCTGGCTGAATCAGTTAGAATGTTGGAGAGAGGTGATGCTTCTCCTAGGGATATTGACATAGCTATGAAGTTAGGTGCAGGACACCCAATGGGACCTATTGAGTTGGCAGATTATGTTGGTCATGATACTACCAATTCAATTTTAAACGGATGGCATGAAAAATTCCCAGACAATCCATTGTTCAATCCATTACCATCTTTACAGAAATTAGTTGATGAAAAAAAATTGGGTGTTAAGACCGGTGAAGGATTTTACAGCTATAAGAAATAATGTTCTTGTTTATCAATGTTTTTTTGGAGGCAGTAATATAATATTATTTTAATTTTCTTTGAATCATACTTTTTAAAATTGTAGTAATTATTGAAAAATCAAAGTATTTGTATATACTTATTGTTTTATTTAAATAAAATTTATATTTATCAGTTTTTCAAATATACCTATCTATTTTAAATAAATTAATTTGTATTGGTTTTTAAAAAACATATTTTACAATAGTACAGTACTGAATTTATTAGTAGAATAATAATAGATATTAATAATTAGATAGAATATTAATCTATACAATAGTAAATATTTAAATTTTCAATCAATAGCCTAACTACTAGAGTGATCGCATATTTATTGTAGATTTATGCTTATAAAATAGTCAAACAATTATATTTTAAGTGTAAATTGAAACATTATTCATTCTTTTATTTTTGAGTTATTTATTTTTTTATAATAAGTAACTGACAAAATGTTGTATAATATCAGTTACTATTGGAATACAATTTGGAGAATCTCAAGAAATGTGAATTCCTAATAATAACAAAAAATTTACTCAAGCAATTTAATTATATAAAACTAATGTATATTAAAATTAAACGAACTATTACCTGGTAGAACTTAATTATAACTGGAGGGATGTGTGTAATTCCATTTGTATTTTGAAAAAAATCATCACTTTTTATAAGTTTCATAAAATTTGTTGTACATAATTGCCTAGTCAGAGAAGTGGCACAAAAAATAAATCAACAGTAATAAAATAAGAACTCATATCACCAATTAACTTAACTCATGGTGTTTTTTATAGGGAGTATAGTACTTGGCTAGGTTAAATTAGTGTTAATAAAGTTTTCAATATGAAAAATGACAAATTAATTCTAAAGATTTTTATTAAGTCCCTGTATTAAAAAAGAACACAACATTGTGTAAATCTAAATATTTTAAATCATTAGTTTACATCATAGATATTAAACTCAGACCAGCCCAACACCCCTGCTTTATTACCATCTAATATATATCACGAGACCAACTATATGATGCGACTAAGTGACTAATGTTCGAGCAACTATATTTATATTTAATTACAGTAATAGTTTATACTATCACAACCTCTCTCAGTCATAGATTCTCACAGGGCTGATTTGACATTTTTTTTTTAAAACAAATTTTATTGAAAAAAAATTAAATTAATACAACAGTTTTTTTTTTATGCTGAAAAACAGCATTTATATATATATATATATAATATTAATACTTTACAATTTTGAAGCAAAGTTAAACAGAAATAACATAAATAAGAAGTTAAACAATGATATAAAATAAACATTGTCTTATAAATATAATTTTAATAATAATATACTTAACACATATACAATTGAATGCATTAAAAAATAGTGTTTTATAAATATGTATGTATATATTTTTATCTAATATAAACAGTTGATTTTACTTTATTTCTACCAAAATAATTTAACAAAACCTTTATAACAATAACAAAACGGTTTATCCATAATATCAACTATTAAGTGAAAATCATGATAGTTAAAAATAAATTCTAATAATTTGAAGTGCTGTTAAGACTTAAGTTATGACACAATAATTATTTTAAGAGTGGAGTTCTGTAATATTATTTTAAATTTAAATTATGTATATGAATATATATATATAAACATACATAAGACAAATCAAATAAACTTATTACTAGAAAAACAATTATCTTAATAATTGCTTTCTTTATTATACCAGTGTTTCCCAACCTTTTTAATTGGTTGCCTACTATTAGAATCTCCTGCCAGACTTTATACAATAACATAAATTATAGTTATGTTAAATTATAAATATGCTTATGACTCATAAAAATAATTGTTATCAAAATTTGGTTTGGAAACACTGTTATACAACATATACAATTTACAAATTGAAATTATTATACTCAACTATTCTTCAAAATACTTCTAAAAATTAACAACATCCAATTTTCACATTACAGTAATTCATTAAATATATTAATTTAATTTTTTGTGTGTCAAAACAACATTAAAAAACTTCAAGTAACAGTTGCGTCAGTAAATTGTGAATATCATACATGAAACACAAATTTATAACATCAACATTATTACAATATCCAAATCATAAAGGAACATTTTGCACCATACATTTTGTTTGGAATATATCAAGTATGTATAAACAACTATACTATACTAATTCACTACTTGTGATGAACATTTAAGAATTGGTTCTTTATTAATATGTTGTTGTAGAGTTAACAAAAGGTGAATTCACTAAAATATAATTGTATTATTGAGCTTTTTATACAAAATACACATTTTCTTATGTTATTCAAATGTTAGAATTTATGATAAGATTACATTAAATAATATTTCATCTGATATATTTTATAAAAATATTTATATACATTCAAAAACACTCATTCCTTTAATATTATAATTTGTTTGATTTTAATACATAATATGTGAATAATTCATACATAGGGTGTAAGAAAAAAAAGAGCATAAAAAAATAATAAAATAGTATTAACACTGGGGTGGTGGAATACTATGCACTTTTCAAATATTACTTTAAATTATTAGATCTTATAAAATTGTTCAAAATATAGATTCACTAATTGTTAAGACGCCCAGTTAATGGAATGCAATTATCGAGGTATAAATAACAATAATAATAAATAAAATAAACAATTATTAACAATTATTTATGATGCAGCAGTCTTATTATTAAAATACACTATACAGAAATAAAAAAATTTTTTTAAAAAAAAATGACAGATAATGAAAACCATTATTGAATGTTATGAACTATAATTTTTAATATTCCAAAAATTTTGAATAAAATTACTAAATATAGCATTTTATATATAATTTGATACGGATATAAATTGTATACTAAAACAGTTAAATTATTTTAAATATAATATATAATCATATATTAGTACAAACGATAATTTTTAATAAAAAAAAAATAAGAAAGAATATAGAGTTATCAATAGTTAAAATATTTAATAAATGTATAATTTAATTATTCCACCAACCAGAAACTATTAACTTTTAAATACTCAATAATTCTTATACCCTGTACAATTCTACTTATATTAGCTTATTACTTCGAGAATTTTAATTTTTAAATTCATACTGACAACAAAAATAATCAGTCACTCAGAGTTAAATATAATAATAATAATAATAATAGTTAATAGCTTAATTGTGACAAATAAAAATATATATATATATATATATTTATAAACACACAAATAACTTAATATTTGGTCTTCAAATACAATTAAATTACAACAGGGACATCAAGTTGTATTAACATATTCCACAAATGCTCAAAAATATGAGTAAAAAAATATTCTCTAAACAATTTTGAAGTAAAAAAAAAAAAGTCAATCTAAGTAATAAGAAAAAACTTGGTAAATCCATAGTCATAGCAATGTCAAAAAAAAAAATAATAATATGGTATAATATTATTAAGTTCAAAAAAAGTTAAATGATTTGTGTGGTACACAACATGATAATATGTCTATTAAAACAATCAATTTACAAATAAAATAATAAAAAGGTTTTAAGTTGATACTTAAAAATAAGTGTGGGACATTTACATACAATTTGTTCCACTTCACGTAACAGTAATAAAAAACTTTTAACATTATTCATCAAGTTTTCTTTTTTTCCCTCTAGTATCTTGTGAATCTGTAAATATTAATTTTTATTATAAGTAAAGAATTTTACAATTATTACATAATGAGTTGAAATATAAAACATAATACATAATTAATATAGCACAATAACATAATATATTAGCTAAATGTTCTTAAATAAACAGTATTAAATGATATTAATGAGATATTTAAATATTAATTTTATTTGATTTTATTACACTATGATATTGTTAAGTATAGGCGGCTGCATTTGGTGCAGATTTTATTATTATACATACCTAATGTGAAAAGCGTATGAGAGCAAGTGCTATTCAAATAATTGAAATGTTTAATGACAAATACCTTATTGTTAAATAAATATTTTTTAGTGATTTAACTTTGTTTTATGTAATCGAAATTATGCGAAGGGGTTATTTTAGAATACCATGATTAAATAATAGTGATGTAA
This sequence comes from Melanaphis sacchari, assembly GCF_002803265.2. NCBI lineage: Eukaryota > Metazoa > Arthropoda > Insecta > Hemiptera > Aphididae > Melanaphis > Melanaphis sacchari. The sequence goes on along the minus strand of NW_020271389.1, from coordinate 485,110 downwards.
CTAAATTACTTTAAAACTCAATAATTTGAAAACATAAAATATTGTTCTTAGTCTTTTGTATTTTATTTTCCTATAGCCATTGATCTTACAATATAATTTTAAAATTAATATTATAACTAAAACTTTAACATATACTTCAAAATTTAATAGAATAAATATTTTAAATATATTCTACACAATAATAATGAAACATTATATGAACACAAAATACAACAAAATATAATATTTCAAAACATAATAATACAATTCGCTCAACTAATATACTAAAAATTGATTATTGGGGAAATTAATAAAGTCCTATTGTGCAACGAAGTGAGATCATTATTAAAAAGAAACAAATATCACCATATTCATAAAAAATATTTATATATATTGATTTAATTTCTGTCCATCTATGATCTTGTTTGAAAACATTTGTTCATGCCTATACAAATATTGGATAAGACAAACTTAAGTTAGCTAATACAAAAGTAAATACGCACCATTTGCAGTAGCATCATCAGCTTCATCATCATCACTTTCATCAGTAGATTCTTGATCTACACCATCTTCCTCATCTAATACATAATCATTTCCTTCACTTTCTTCATCAATATTGTCTTTTAACAAGTCTTCTAAGCCTACTTCTCCATTCTCATATTCTTGATCAGATGATTGTTCGTCACTATAAGAATTTCCTTTTTCAGCATCATCATCATCGTCATCATCATCGTCGTCATCGTCATCATCATCATCATCATCTTCATCATCATCACCTTCTTCTTCAGCTAAAATAATTAATTATCCATCTTAATATACATATATTATTAATGAATACATATTATGCATTTCTTAAGATTCTACCTTCAGATTCTGAACCATCTTCTCCATCTTCATCACTGTCACTGGCAGATTCATGTTTGCCATTGAAATAGTTATCTCTAAAATTATAAATATTTAAAACTAATATAATAAAAACTCTGGTTAATAATAACCGAATCATACCCATCTAAACATTTAATTGTTTTGGCAAAATACTCTATGACATATTCTTTGTATCCTTCTTCTTTGGTTACTTCATTATTAGATAAATCCAAATATTTAAGATGTTTTAGAGATTTCTAAAAAAAAAAATTATGTATATATAAAAGTATTTTATTTAACATTCCAAACGTTATAGGTACAATTTTTGTTTATTGATATTACCAATGGATCAATCGATTCAATATCTTTCAATTTATTTTGGCTGAGATTCAATGATCTGAGATTCAAACAACCGCTGAGGTTCTGAAGACTATTAGAAATTCGATTTTCACTGACATCCAACTAAAAATGATAAAAATGATAAAACAATGGGCAATTAGAAATCTTTAAATCAGTAGCATAACTTACAAAGACGAGTGAAGGCAATGTTGGAAAACCTTTTAAGCTTGTTAAACCAACATTGATTATACTAAGATTGCGCAAACCAACATATTCATCAGTAAGACCAACTATTGCAGTGCTACGACAATCATCCAAAATTAATTGGTCTATCTAAACAAATTAAAAAACATAAAATTTATTAAGAATAAAATTTTTTATTGTTACAGTAAAATCTAAGTATAGGTAAATACAATAAATATTTGGAACATTTAATACAAAAAGTAATCATAATCTAGCAATAATTAAATGGTACATATTTATTTTAGTGAGGTCTAGATAAAATTAATTGGATTTTTTAGACCCTTCTCTAAAGAGGAAATTTTTTGTAGTGTTGAGTACTCTTTGTGAAGAAAAACAATGATTGTTAGAATGGTTAAATGATATAGAGGAGACACACAGTCACAATAATAAAAAGTTATAAGATGGGACAATTTATTCAGTTTTTACATAGCACCAATTCAGACTATTGGGTCATCAAATAAAAATTATTATTTTTATTATGTTATGAATTAGTTCAATTTGTATAAGTAATTTTAGGTCGTTTAAAGGATAAATTCAATTAAATCTTAGCCTAAGAGTACCATCTAGAGGAAATGTTTTTAGAAACTTTTTAACCTACCTAAACATTTTCAAATAATTAATTATAAAACCAATAAATTAAAAGAAACAAAACATATTATTCAGTTTGTTCAAAGCAACCGAGTTAAAATGACCATTTGAAAAGGGCAAGTATCTCAAGTTATTGATACCTAGACTTTGTTCTTCAGACATTGATTGACAATTCAAGTGAGTTTATACAAACAATTATGATTTATTTAAAATTATCATCGGACAATAAATCATAATACGACAGCAGATAATGGTATTCACGAAAATTTATTAGCCTATAAGGTTGCAACAGCCAGTAAAAACTGAACAGGCATAAGGTGAAGCGGATAGGAATATAATATTGTTGTGTTATTGTTTCATGTCACATATGTATTATAATACACCGCATTATCATTATAATATGCGTACCAAAAAAAAAGGTGGAATATTATTTTCATTTTGCAATAATTCTAAATATTAGATTGATTTAATAAACGTATTTTAGATGAAAAAACGCTGAGAGCAGCGACGAGGTATTTAAAATTTAAACATGGCCGCGGGCCAAATTACCCCCTTACCACTCACCCACAAAATCATACGACTACACGAGCACATGCGCCGACGCGCACGTAGCAAGTACACATTACAGTCACCCGTGAGTCGCGGACTCGTTGCTCCAATACTCGATGGCGTTTGCGCGCCCGCGCACGGCGCAACACGCACACACACACACACATAGACACCTGTCCGTCCAATCGCTTTCGTCGTTATATCGATAGCTTAATTAAAACCGCCGAGGCGGAGGCGCATCGTCGATTTATGTTTTATAATAATAAAAAATAAATATAATACACAATACAAAAACATAGGTCACTCCTTACTCGTTACGTACAAGTATACGCGACCACAAAGCGGTTAATCACGATTTTCAAATAGTGTAGAATTCAACTCTTTCGACCAGAAACATCTGGTAATTGCTAAATAACGACCAAACCACTAATAATTTCGAAAACAAAATGATCAATAACGCTGTAATAGTCTTTGTACCTCAGTCTAAATATTATATTAGGTTTTGTAATTATTATTTAAGCGGGAAGAAATTATATTGTTAATAAAAGTGTTCTCGTCGATACCATTTCAATCGATTGCGCGCGGTTCAAGTTCAACACGCTGCCAGCAGTGAGCACACGCCACACACACACACACACACACACAAGCACGCCGGACGGCGGCAAGAGATCGCGCGCGTAGTACGAATTTGAAAAACATCTATTCGACAAGAATTTCTAGTCGTTCATTTTTTTACCTCTTCGGCGCTTCGGCCCCGTTTCTCCAGTTCAATTCTCTTCTCCATACCGGTGTCGGTGGCGTCCGTCGTGATGATTATTTATATATTACGTCGACACACGCGAACCGGCGAATCGCGGACGAGACGACGGCTGCTAAAAGGACACGGTGGGTACGAAATATGCGTCTAAGTTGAAGACGACGGGAGAATGAGAGTGCGCGTGCGACCGAGTCGATGGATCACAAAAAGCTCGGCGACGGGTTCACGCGGGTAGACGGGCGCTTTTCTGATTTCGGGAAACGGGCGATTTTGACAAAAAAAAAAAAAACGTTTTTCTTGTGACCGTCGTGGAGAGCACGAAATTGTTGTGGTTTTTTTAAACGGTGATCTGAGGAGTACAAGGAACACAACACACGTACACGTACACTCACACAAGCATGCACAAACACACACGGACTAGGGATAATAATAATAATAATAATAATAACGCGGCGGTACCTACTACTGTCAACGTGCGAGTGCGAATGCGTAAAACACGACGTTCACTCGCTCAGCCGCGTCACACGCACACACATCAACAATAAATACGCGCTATAACCACTAGCGCCGGTGGTGCTTTCGAGTTTCGACTACGACGCTACGGACAGCAAACATGTCTGGGCGCAATCGTAATAATCGTACAGTGTACACCACACGCACCACGGTTTATGCGGCACGAAATATACGTATTACGTACGCAGTGTGTGTGTGTACACCGGAAACCCATCGTGTTTCGCGTGATACAGGCACAGCAGCCGCCAGCCTGCCTGCATCGCCGCTGCCGACGAGCACGGGCCGCGGTTACGGTTAGCCGATGGTTGTACGGTTAACCGCGAAACCGACGGACGGCGATAAGCGACGAGTCGTGATCACTGTTATCAGATGATGTATCCGAATATTCCGAATCCCAAACGTTCGGAACATTAATAAATTTTTACAAATAATAACTACTATCTACTGTGTCATTTATTTATATATAATATATATAAAAATTATATGTCGTACGCGTTTCGTTTTCGAAGTCTCCGTAGTTCCGAACACTGCTATGCATTGTAGTTTGTAGACACAACCGTGGCCGTTCGAATACTCTGAAGGTGCTTTTTAATCTTTGTCGCGGAACGTCGACATTTCCAGTTGACGTAGTCGATAGAGCGTTGAAAAGTAAATAAACAATTATTGTTGTTATTAATAAACGGCGGTTTATTTTCCATCGCTGATATTATGTCACCTTAAATGGTGTTTAGTGTTTAGTTGTACATTGTCATGAATTCATGATGGCATACTGCTTTTATGGTATTTGAATTGCTATTCATCAACTTTTAAAACTGTCCCACAACATATATTTTCATTTATTTTAACTTTTAAACAACATCACTATACGTGTTGATATTGATTATATTATTGCATTTGGTTAGGTCGAATAACTAATAGTTATTTTAACATTCCTATTATTATTCTGTACTAAATAATAAATAAGACTTTCTTAATTCTCAATACTGCTATAAAAAAGTCTATTATGCAATATGTCTTTAACTTTTAATAAAATAAACATTTACACCTTACAAGAATCTTACATAATTTTGTATTAAGTTAACATCAACAGTGGTTTTTAATATAAATTGTTGAAATGGTAATTAGACTAGTGTTATAAAATATTATATTTATATTTTATTATTTAAAGAAATTTCAGAATATGGAAGGTGACAAAGTTTCAATTTTAGAAAAATTGGTTTCTGCTTTAGAACTGAAAGTATATGGTACCAACAAAGATACATCAACTTCTCTGCCAAGTGGTAACCTTCTGGAAGAAGTCAAACAAGTTGACAATAGTATTGGTAATGCATGTATTGGTCATCCATATGCTACTGCATTACTCAGTCATGTAAAGCTTTTGGACAAATTGATGGATCCTTTTTATGAAGACTATCAAACTGAATTATCTAAACGAGAAGTTATACTTTCTGCTGAAGCTGAAATAGTTAAATATGCTCAACAACTCCAACAGCTTAATGAAAAATGGCCTGCTCTAAATGATAAGTATTATAGCGAAATAGACAAGCATACTGAAGAAATTGAAAGATTGGTTGAGAACGAACGAAAACAACATGAATTAATTAAAAAACAAACTGAACATATAAATACATTATTATTCAGGTGAAATGAAAAATATTACCTATACCTAACATTCATAACTATTTAAAATTTTCAACTAAGTTTAATTGTATGTTTGTTTTTGTGTGATTAATTTAGGTATGAACAGGTTATGTTAAAATTTTCAGTGGCATTTGATGCGTTAGAGAAAGAAATTACAGTATTAGAATATAAAACTTCTAAAAAACCAGAAGAAGATAGCGAGGATGATAAATAATTCAAATACTTGTATACATTATTTACATCAACGATATAATTATTTATTTTCAGTAACATAAATAACATATTTGTATATATTATAACTTGTTAATAATTTACCTAAAGCATTTTTTAAAACAAATACAAATTATTTATTAAAATATTGTTCAATGTATAATTCATTTTTTTGTATCACTTATACTAATTCACAATCAACACTTTACCTGAAACTTCTTATTAATACCAAACAATTTATTTTTAAATCTAGAACAAAAGTTCTTCACTTCATATTAAATAAAAACTCAAAGCTTAATATTAAGTTTCAATGAAATAATTAGGAATTAAGATTTTCCCACAATTTACATAAAAAAATATTTTCACTTCTCCAAAATGTAAACTGCAAATATGGTAATATACACATAAAAAGGATACGTTATAAATTTATAATATATTAATATCTAACAATCTATTACTCAGCTTAATTTAATAAATGATTTATATTTATAAGTTATTTTCACATAAAGAATACATTTATTCAAATAAAATATAAAAACATTTGTGTTATAAAGTATTATGTTATAATATTAAAGTATCAATTGATTCTTTACATTTTTACCTTAATAATATACACTCATATTTTCAATTTCTTTATGATAACAATTTTTTGTTTTTGAAAAATATTTCAATATTTTTATTTTTGATTCCATAAAACAAATTTTAAAGGTTTTAATATTATAATTTTAACTTTTGAAATAATATGATAACACAATGGTAAAAGAACTAATAAATATTAATTAACATGATATGAGAATCACAGAAATACAGCATAGACTGGTTCTTATGTACATTTTCCTTCACATCCACACATGCTTAAAATGTTCCAATTTTTATTTAAACAAAATTATAAATACACTATATTAAATTTTGTTCAATTGTTATGAAAGTATTTAATTTCAAAATTGAATTTTTAGTTTTTGAACATTGTCTACATGACACATAAAAAATAGAAGGTAGTTTTTATTAATAGAATATAATATTATAACAATAACTATTAAATGAAACAATATAGGTATCCTAAGTTCCCAATTTAATTAACTAGTCTTAAATGTATTCTATTAAAATAATATATGTACATCATGCCAACATAATGATTTTTAGAATATTGTATTTATTATAACTTTTATTAATACAGCTAGGTGGCTAACAGAGTTTATTAATATTAAATTATATAAGATTGTGATAATTGGACACTACAAATTATATTGCATTTTCTATGTGAAATTTTATCCTATAATAAAATAAAACAGGTATAAAATTATGAAATATTGTCTATGCAGTATTGCAGTGTGTACTAATTTAAAATAAAAAAGTTTTACTTTATTCCCACTTACAAATGAAACTTTTTAAAATTTTATTTTAAGATGGTGCATTTATATATAAATTAAACAACAAATAATCTAGCTGAAAATGACTGTTTCTATTGTCATAATATTATATAATATCTATTAAATATGCTTGTTATTTATTGTTTTTTTTTTTTTACAGATTGAATAAACTCTTCATAAATTTAAAATCTATACATAATATTAGGTGTTTAAATGGATATTTATTTTTAGCAGTTAAATAAAATTCTATATTTTGCTTTCATTTGTATGCAAATAAATAAAAAAATAAAAAACGAATACATAAATTTAAATATTGGTTTAAGTTAGGAACAGCATACAAAAATAAAATTTAACTATATAATAACAATTATGTTGCTATTTAGATATTGAACTAAAAATAAATTTAAATAATATTTGATCTAATCATAGAAAAAATTGATATTTGAAGGGAGCGTGCCTTGTGCTTTAGCTTTATCAACATTTGAGTTAAATTCACTGAAATCAACATATGGCAATATAGCCTTGATTGAACCACTAGATGGATCGGTTGAAGTGGATGTTGTAGTTTCAGTCAAGTTAATAGCTGTATCTGAAAAAAACAATTTCGTGCAAATAACTTATATAGCTTACATATTTAATTTCAACCTTGATCATATGAGCCATTCCAGCTATGTTGTTGTTCAGTGATTGCATTAGGCATTGCAAAATTGAAATTACGTATCATTAACATAATATTTGGACGAGTAATTCCAGTAGCATTATCTTGTGCTTCATAAGTATCATGATATATTCTAGCTATATGATCTACAACAGCTTGAGCAACGCCAGTTAATGTAGATTGTACTCGTAACTTAAGAGGTAAAAGAAAATTTAAGTAAATATATTTTATACAATAATTATATTGGATGCTGGATCAAATTAATGTGTTTACTTGTTCAACTACTAATAATGCTAATTCCTTGTTCACTTGATTAGTGCCTGTTGCAGCTTCTAAAGTTTTCAGGAGACCCGGAGAAGCAATCATCATAAATCTGTAAATTTAATATTTTTTTAATTTGCTTATTTTAAAAACTACTGAAATATTCTACCTGTACGATGAATCAATAGAAATACCCCCAACAATATGTGGCTCAGCTATAATTGGTTCAGCTGAAGCTGCACTTAGTTCTTCATAGTCTTTGTAAGCACCTTTTATCATGTAATTACATAAACATCTTGTCGATGATTGATTTCCAATAGTTCTATTACCTAAACAGTTTTATCAATTTGTGCATATTCTTAGCTATTCATTTAAATGATCCAACCATTGATCTTTCCATCAGCTATTTTGAGTCCAAGATTTGTTAGCCTCATTACTTCATCTAAATTTGTCAAGTTATGATCAACTGTTGGCTGTATCACTCTCAACACGTCATCTTTATCAGTTTTACATAACAGTACGCGACTTTCCCCAACGTTAGCAACATATAAACGATCATTTTTTAGTATTGCTATGGATGCCCCAGTACCACATGATAATTCTTCTTCTAGTTCTTTTAATTTTTCAATCTGAAAAAAAAATCTGTTTTTACTTCTAAGACTTACAATGAATAATATTGAATATTATCAGGATAAAATTTACAATTTGAGGATATTGTTGATAAGCATCGTAATGCGATATCCCTTCAGGAAGTTGAAGTAATAGACTTGCTCTTTGAAGTAATTTATTATCAATAGTTTCAAGATAAGTTCCCTCAACAGAAAGAAAACTTTGTCTATAATTTTATAAAAATTCTTTAAAAAGTATTTAAATAAATGTTAATGATATTAATGTTAATTGCTTACTGAATTATTTCTTTAGTAGTTTGGTCTATTTCTGTAGTAGGCAATTGACCTAGTAAAACTTCTGCAGCAATACGATCTCGAGCAAACCGAGCTGCATCTGCCCCATTATGACCATTAAAAAGTCCGTACAACCATACAACACCTGCATCATCATAACAGCATCGAAGACTAATGTCTTCGGATTCCAGTTCTTCTCTGCGTTGACCTAATTCGTCATATCTTTGACGTGTCAAGTATCCTACACCTAAGACATACTTTTATATTTAAACTGTTTTACAGAATTGTTGTCAAAAATATTGTATTTATTTTCTGCATACCTGATACTTTACAAACTGGCAAATCATCAGTCCAACTACGATCATAATTAAATATAAGTTTATTGTATTCAGGACCACCTTCGAGTATAGTGGGCATTTTTGAAATAAAAACTAATAACCCACAATTATTTTTGATAATAATATATTAAACTATAAATATCTAAATTATAGAAATATTGAGAAGCTTGATATTTAAACTAAAAGTGTAGGTATTCATGTTAAATAAATAGAAGAATAACAATAATGATTAATGAATACCTATTGATATTTGATATTGAATAACATAATAGTTTCACGAATTACAAATAATACAAATATATTTAATATTTATGCTTTATCAATGATCATTGCTTTTAAAAGTCTGATTACAAAACAGATAACAAATAAATATTGGTAAATACCACCGTCCACCACAGAATTCTATTTATTCTATGACCACAGCTAAATACTGATTGCCGTTATCGTTTTAAAAATAAAAAACGATTTTCCAAATTTGTTTTTTTCATTGATTTTTAATTATTATAATTTATAAATTATTAATAAATAATAATTAATTTTATGTATTTGTTAAAACATTGACTTTCCGCTGTATAGAAATTGTACTATAGTGTATATTTTATATGTAAACTATTCAAAAACATTTTTTAACTTATCATTGAACTTACATTTCTATGAAATATAAATCATAACATATTATTATGGATATAAGTATTTGCAATATTTATCGAAAATTATGTTTAAAAAACAAAGTAATACCCAATGAATTTATTACATCATGTTTATACAATGCAAGGTAATTTTAATGATAATAGAAAAAAATGATTGTTTATTTTATTAATTTTGATTTTAGTGTTTATGGTGAATTCAATTTGAAAAGTACTACAATTACAGAACATTCTTGTTCGTTAATAGCTGAAACTTTAAAATATGAACCCACTATTAATATTTTGAATTTGTCTGATTGTCTACTACCAGCTGATGGGTTGAAAAACTTTTTAAATTTGGTCAATTATTTAACAAATTTAAAAATACTAAATTTAAAAGGAAATCAAATTGGAAATAATCTAACAACATATATTTCTAAAACATTATTAAATAATACTAATATTACAGAGTATGTTACTTGTTAAATTTTGATTTTATAAACTTAATTTATTATGCACAAATGTATTGTTTATAATATTTTAAGACTACGATTGGATTGGAATAACATTGGTGATTCAGTTGATACATTTTCCCAATTTTGTCATAGTTTAATGTCAAATACAGTATTAAATACCTTAATTTTAGCAAATAATAACCTGTGTCAAGCATGCGGATTTTATTTAGCTAGTATGTTAAACATAAATAAATGCTTAAAGAATATCGGTAAATATAATCACATTTCTTGAATTAATATAATATGTATATATATATATATATATATATATATATATATACAAGATACATTATAATATCTTAGAGGCTTTGAAATTTATTAATATTTTTAAAAAAAATGGTTAAAATTAAGATTACATGTTATAAAAACATAAATTGTATTTTATTATGTTGTATTGATATATTGCTAATAATTATGATTATTAAATATTCGTTTTTATAAACTTTTATATGACTAATAGCTTACATAGACAAAGTTATCATGTTAACAACACATAATTGAACCTATATTTTTACTTTTAAATTTTAATACTAAGTTTGATAATTTCAGATTTAAGTTGGAATTGTCTAGGTGAAACAGGAGCAGAATTATTAATGAAATCATTAAAAAACAATGAAATTCTTTTAGAATTAAATATTCAAGGAAATTCTGTATCTATAGAAATGTCCACTATGATAGGTATGTCAAAAATAAAAGCAATGCATTTTAAATACATTTTTAACAAATTTATTATTGTTTGTAGTTTATTAATAGTTTTACCTTAAGCTTAGAATAATACATACATTTTTAATTTTTAATTGTGCTATGTGGTCTATATGACAATTTTAAAATCCTTACTCTAATAACATTAATAATAATACACATTTAAAACAATCTAATAAATTTGTTATTTTTTTGATTTTTCTTTGAATCTTAAGTATTTATATTCTAGAAATGTTGTCTACTTCAAAATATGTATATTTTATTTATTTATAAATTAAATTAAATATTTTTTTTTAAGTTGACTTGTATTTATAAAAATTAGTTATTGATTTTAATGTGTATTTAATGTATAATAAATTATTTACTTTTTTTTTAACACTATTGATCATGTTTCATTTATACATTTTTTGTAATAATTATTACAATTATAATTATTTTATTTATAGCCAAAAAACTAAAACAGAATAAATCATGTAAAATTAACCAAAAAGAAGTTGAAGTTGGTAACTTAAATATCCTTGAACATGTTAATAAAAATTACCAAACACAATTGAATATTCTTGACAATCAATATCAAAATCGTGTCGAGTAATATTATGTCTATTTAATTACATATTTGTTATTAAAATTAGCAAAACTTATTAAAGCATTATAAAATATTTAAAGTGAACTACAATCAAAACTACAACTTCTTCAATTAAAAAATCAAGAACAAAAACAAGAACTTGAAGAATTAAAAAAAAAAAGTTTAAAAGACCAAGAAAATTATATACTTATTTCAAACCAGGTTAAGAAGATAAAATCAGAAGAAACTTTTAATAAACAAAGTTTAAATTCACTTATAAAAAAAATAAGCAATGAAATTCCAAATTCTGATCTGGAAAACATGAACTATTTAGAGGTTTTTAGAATTTTAGACATCACAAAAAAAAAATAATAATATTAATAAAATTATATTTTTTTATTTAGGACTTAGATAAAATATTTTATATTATATCAAAAATAAAAAAAAACTGTACTATTAAAATTTTACAAGAAAAAGAAGAATTTCAACTATTAATAGAAGCTATACCAAAGTTGAAATATGAACTAAAGACATTAAAAGGAGAATGGGAAAATTTTAAATCTTCAACAGAATTAAACATAAAAGATTATTTTGGTTATAAATTACAATAGTTATCTACTTACATAAAAAAATAATGATAAATAAATTTTGTTTTTAGATGAATTAATAGCTATTAAAAAGTTACTTGTTACAAATGTGTATCATATTAAGATATTAAATAAAATTAGTAATGAAATAAATATGAACAATTTAATTAGACAAGAAGAAGAAATAAATATTTATGATAAACAGGTTGTACCTATACATTTGTACCTATTTATTTATTTTAAACTATGTTTAATTTTGATTTATTCTAGACAAATGTGTTACTTTTTTTAAACACTAAGATAAAGACTTTACATAAAGAAAAGACAGATTTAGAAATTAAATTAGCAGAAGCAGAAACATATTCTGTTGAAGCTACTGAGAAAGTGAGAGTACTTCAAAACAATTTGATATTAGCTAAAGATGAATTGACAAAGTTAAACAAAACACAACTATATAATAAAGCTACTCAAACAATGAATGCACAACTAAACACTGATAGATTAGCCAAGGAAGTAGATATTTTAAAAACTAATCTCAGTGAAAAAGATAATCAATTAAGACTCTCTAAAATGGAAATAGATCAACTTAATATCAATCATAAAACGGAATTAACAAATTTTGAGAAAAAATTTCAATCAGAATATCAAGTGTTTAAAGAAAAAAGGTAAGAAATTATTAATTATATTTAATTTAATATTTTTAAAGATCATACTAGTAAAATATATATTAAAAACTCAATTGAATTGTGTTAATAAATTAAAGAAAGCTAACTACTATATTGTAGGTAGGTATTGAGTAAATAGTAAACACCTATAATTAACAGATTCCACTTGTAGTTTAAAATTGATGAATATTTATTAAACTTGTTTTTACTCACTCAAGGATATGTAGATTTAAATTGATATTAATATGATTACAACTTTGAGCTATGGAAAGACATAGCTTTTAAATTTAATCACGTAAATAAAAAATTCAAATTAAATCATTATTCATGATTAATTTTGTTTAGTATTATTTTTATTGGTTATAAAGTATATTATTAATCTTTATAACATCATATTGAACCATGTGAGGAAATAACAAGTGACAAATTTTATGAATTTGTATTTATTTTGATATGAAAATGAAATTTGTAAATTTTGAATTTTAGTTATAATCTTTATAAGTTTTAATAATGGGCTAATAATAGAGTTATTTTATGCTATATACTGCTAACTACTTTGACTATAATTATATAGCATCTAAATTTCTATCATTTTTTTTTTTTTACATTTAGTTCTATATATTATAGGATGGTTTACTAAAAATTAAGGACTAGAAATTAAAATAATATTCAAAGAAATTAAAAAAAGAAAATAGGCATTAATTTTCTTTATTATCAATGTTAGAACATTTTTTCTTAAAAATATTTTTGTTAATTTTCATAAAATTTAATATACCTATCACATTTTAAAAGTATAGATTTTTCAAATTTTATTTAATAGGAAAGAAGAATTACACCAAAGTGAAAAAATATGTTTAATGTTTCAAAAACATGTTGATAAATTGAAAAAAGATAATTTTCAATACATGAATACTGATCAGTAAATATATATTAAAAGAGTATGTATTCCAAGTATTAATTCTGATGCAAAAATAATATTTTATTTATTCGATTTTTCTGTTAAAATTATTTATAAAAAATGTTTAAAAACTAAATTGTACTTGTTATTTAAAAATAATAAAAAAAAAAATAATCTAGGAACTTATGTAAAGATTGAATTAATATATATAAATGTATTTTATCAATATTGTGTTATTTATTTTAAATAGAAATATTTTTTATAAAGATTTTATGTGAACATTAAATTGATATTTAGAATTTAAGTATTCCAGAACTATTGTCTATTACTATATCAGATATCTATTTTGTATTTACTAACTAGTTTTAGGATATTTGACTATAATTAATAAGATAATAGGTGTGAAATAATCTAATTTACAATATATATAATTATACTATGGTATAACTAAAATGTAGATATTTTGAACTAAGTAGTAGGTACCTCTTAGTTGACTTGTTGTAAAATATGAAATCCATTTCAATTTGAATCCAAAAGTAATCTCAATATTCAGTTTTTATAAAAATAACCAATAATATGGATCCGGTTTATTACTATTATTTTTTAATTCGGGTTATAGTTTACACATTATCTACCTAAAAATATATATAATTATAATAACATAAATATATCTATAGATTTCATATTTATTTGCTCTAATGAGTTTATTATTATTATTATTCATATTTAAAGTATTTTATAACAACAAATACATTTTGATTTTATCTTATTAAAATAATATTATAATATTTATTATCTAATAAGTAATAACAGTTTTATTTTGTAGACATTCTTTGAAGCAAAAATTAAATTAAATTTGGCGCCCAATTGTAAAACATCTTTGCATCTACCACAGTTCAGTGTAACCAACGAAACACAAGAATTATGATATGATTTTTTTGCGATAATGAATCTTGGGTATTATATAGGATCACTCATCAGTATTCAGCAATCTTTACAGGATGTGATATTTATTTCGTTTTTACATTGCTTCCTATTATTTGTTTTAACTAGATAATAACTTTTAATTTTCATTTATGTTAGATTTAAATAGTTTTAAATACACAATTACGACAGAACATGGTTGATTATGATTCTTTAAATGATTATTTTACATTTTTTACACACCTATGGACCCAAGTATTTTCATGTTTAAGGTAATCTAAAAATAGTGAATAGTTAATGTTTATTTAGGTGGAGTCAGAAACAATAAATATTTAAAAAATAAATATTAGTGGAGACTAATTATGTTTTTCACCAAAATATTATGTAATTTTTTTTTTTTTTGTCTATTGTTTTAGTACAATTTAATGCCAATCAGTTAGTACCTAGTCATTTTTTTTTACATAATATATAAAAATGTCAGATGATGATGACAAGCCACCAGCTCCTCCGGTCCGTCTTACCAGTAACAGGTATCTACAATGATAAAATGTATTATTTTAATTTTTAAATTCTACAATGATGTATAACAGTTTTAGAGTTGCCCGTGGGGATTCGGTACCAAACTTGGATATTATGCGACCCCTACCTAAAGAACCAGATTCAGACCACAAAAAGAAAACTTCTAAAAGCCGTGTTACTGGTAAACTAAAAACACGGGGTACTGGATCTGAAGATAAACCAGAAATATCTTATCCAACTAATTTTGAACATACCATGCATGTAGGATTTGATGCACATACTGGCGAGTTTACTGTAAGTATCATAATTTTATAATGTAAATAGATATATGGTCATATGGAAACAAAAAATAAGCTAATATATAGTTTAATTTGCACATATTACTTAAAATTTTGCTGAGATATTATGCTTTGCTATGTAGTCAAATTGAAAATAATAAATGTTAATCTAATTAGAATTAAACAAACATTTGAAATTCATAATTGGTATGATATTTAGTATATAGATTTCTCTAAAAAAAAATGTATTAATATATTATTTCTGTAATACTAAAACAGATTTTACTTCAAAATAAAAGTGTAAATATAAATTAATCATAATTAAATACCTATCAATAATTTTCAAACTTTAATATTTTTGCAAAATAACAAATTTTGTAATATCTTACTTGTTTATTTTTATTAAAAGTGTGTACAAATTTAAACTTGTGTAGGTATTTATAAAATGGTGTAAATAACAAATGTTTTGATTACAGTTTTTTAAAATCTTTTTTATCTTGTTAGTATTGGTATCTATTATTTTATAAATTTTTGAAGATACCTTGTATAATGTTAAATTTTATTTCATTGTAAAAATCAAGGGGTCAGACTTTATAGTGTTAAAAGTACATAATATATGCTATAATGTGCTTTCTAAATATAGAATAGTATCAACATATAAGTTAAAATATCAAGGTCACTTACTAGGCTGTCTAAGGCTAGGCTATAGGCTAATATAAGTATTTTAATTAAAATTTAAATAACCATAAATGTTCACTTATTTTATTTTCTAAAATTTTTTAAAATATGTTACATACCTGCCATTTTGTATTTGAAATCTATGGTGCCTAAAACAAATTTATTGTATTACCTGTATTCCGTAATAATTATTAAATACTGTATCGTATTATCTAAACCTTGGTAGTAACATAGTTATCTATTTTCTTTTACATATTTAAAAAGTTATAATGCTTTACATTATACTATTATTAACAATAACAAGAATCCTGTTCAAAAGATTATTCTATCTTAAAACTTATTACTTTAATTAACATAAGAAATTAAATTAATCAAAATATATAAAGTTTTTTACTGATAATTTAAATAGTCCTAGTAAATGAGCAACCCATATAATAAAAGTATAATTATATGTTTAGTGTAATCAATATAATTTTGTTATATTTTAAATATTAGAATGGGTTTAACAAAGTCAATGACAAAAACTAATATGATTTATAAAAAAATTAAATTATTATCAAAATAAAATTAAAAAAATTTATCTTGATATCTTGTTATTGGTCAATGACCAATGTTAAAAATAACAATACTGTATCAATTATTCATTATTTTTAATCTAAAATTTATTATTATAATATATGCATGATAAAAGTGAAAATGTCAAACTTGAATTATACATATAATTTATTAATAAATCGAATATTTTCATATTATATTATGCTTTAGTGCTTTAATTTAAAAGAAATATATCCATAAATTTACTTATAGTTATACATTTAATAGTATATATTTTTAATTAAATATTTAATTTAAATAAATAATAATCTTATAGTTTATGAACTTCATGATACAATGTTCATTTCATGTTACTAGATATGTCATTATTATGAAAAGTTGTTATTTAGTTGTATATTGTATAATATATATATATGTTATTTTTTTATTTAACACTGATAAAGTATAATGTATTGTGTTTGTACTTGAATAATGAGCCAGGATATGTTTAGCGTGATTGTTGTTTTAGTGACATCAATATAATGATTAAAAATACTAGATAAATATAAAATGCTTTACAAAAATATTTTAAGATCATATTTATAGTTTAGTTTTAAATGTATTATCTAAAACCTAAAAATGCCTTTTCTATTCACTGTTCTCCTGATAATATCTTACTCTTAATTAATTGTTAACTAATTTTCAAATTTCTTATGTCATAAATCTTTTAATCAATGTCTAAGCACTCTATAGTGGTTTTTTCTCCTCTTTTGTTTTATGTATTTATCTTAAATCAACTTACCCATAAAAAATATTTTAGTAGTTAATTATACTAACAATAGAGTCATAATCTTAATTCATAAAAATCCAGTTACAACTTCAATTAGTATAATACAACCTCAATCCCATAATTATTTAATAGCAGAATGATAACATAGTTATTTAGGAGTTAAAAATAATCAGTTTTTACTATCTTCAAACTAGGATTTGATTACTGTTTATTCATAATATCATAATAATACCCAACCACAAAATTATAAATCAAATATTCTGTTATGCATTGTACATGTAGATAATGTTATAGATAGGTTCATTTCTTAGTTAAAAAAAATAATTATGATAATACATTTAATAAAATAAATTTTAAATTTTACTATAAAATATTACTTAATTTATTTTATTTCTTAATATAACTAAGTATTTTTATATTTCTATAATTTATTGTGGTTTTTATATAGATATGATGAAACATATAATTCAAAATATTTGAAAACTTAAAATGAAAATTTTTCATACTTAATTTTTTAGATATTAGGTATATTCTACTTATAGAATATTATTTTAATTAGCATAATTAAGTTCAGTTAGTTTTTAGTTTTTTTATGTATCAATATTTATAATTTATTTCAATCAAAATATTTTATGTTTAAAGAAATGAAAATAACCATAAAATTAATGTATTAGTTTAATTAATTTTAATACTTTTATATGGTATACCTATAATCTATAAACATTCCACCAACATTTGAAATAAAATTATAATAATAAACTTAATATTTTTCATGAGTTTTCTCTACACAATAGGCTTCTTAACTTTCTGTTTAAATTTTAAATAAACAAAATAAATAGAATAACATTTACAAAATATTTAAAAAGTGTTTTTGGTTCATATTTTAACTATGTGTTAAAAACTATTATAGGTACCTATATAATATATTTTAATATTTTGTATATTTGGAATAATTGATAAAATTGCTAGCATGCATTAATTTAAATCACTAAACTAATACTGATATATAGACAAATGTCTCTAGAATTTTGTGTTTGTTTTTTCTTGTTTCAAGCTGCCATACAAAGTGAGTAACATCAACAGCTTTGTGAGTAGCATAGATGGACATAAAATGTGTTTGATGTTTTAGTAGTTACAGCATATAATCACATTGCTTATTATTAATAAATTTAATAATATAATTATTATTGTTGAAAAAATGAAAAAAAAAATTAAGTTATTGATTTATTATGAACAATTTAGACTATGAACTATGTTTAAGTCTAAATTAATTAATAATAATTAAAAAATATAAACTAATATTTTTTTAGTATAAATTAAAAATATTTTTCTATAATATTTACTATCTTTATTTTTCATTATTATTTAACAAAATTATATATTATTTATAATGTATAATTTATTTACTCTATTTAAAATAAAGTATATTATTTGAGGTGCATTAATTATTTTTTTTTTCATTACTCAACATATTGGAACATATTTATAAAATTTATTGTTATTAATGTAGGGTATGCCAGAAGCATGGGCTCGACTTTTAATAACATCCAATATAAGTAAACAAGAACAAAAAAAGAATCCTCAAGCTGTTCTTGATGTACTTAATTGGTTTGATAATTCTAGTAAACAATCAAAAACTTCCAAGTATATGACCACAGCCACAAATATTGGTAATTAATAAATTCTGTTATGATATTATTTTGGAATATTAATTTTATATTTTATACAATTTTTATTCAGTACAAAATAGTACTCCTCCTACTGAAGTATTAGTGCGTGGTGCACATAGTGGTGGCAGTTCATCATATTCTGGTGTTAGTAGTAGCCAGCCTTCTTCATCAACAGGTAGTACTAGTCCTTCATTGACTACAACTCCCACAACAGATGAACAAACATCTCCTCCACCACCTGTATCTGTACGTCCTGAACGTACAAAATCTGTGTATACTAAACCAATAGAAGAAGATGAGCCTAGGTCCATCACTCAAGAAGAACCTAAAGTAGTTTCACCGGTTCCACTTCACCGGCCTAGTCAAACAAATGGTATTGTACCAGTATTGGATAAAAATAAAAATAACACTACTGCTACTAGCCGTAAAAAAGTTGCTGATAATGAAATATTAGAACAACTTAAAACAATAGTAACAGTTGGTGATCCAAATAGAAAATATACCAAGATGGAAAAAATTGGACAGGGGTAAGTCAAAGTTTTCTTTTTTTATTGTGTAGTTAATATAATCTACACAATATATTGTAATGATAAGTTGCCTAATGGTTATTACTGTTACAGAGCATCTGGTACAGTGTACACAGCTATTGAAACATCAACTGGTATGGAAGTGGCTATAAAACAAATGAATTTAGGTCAACAACCAAAGAAGGAGCTTATTATTAATGAGATACTAGTCATGCGAGAAAATAAACATGCAAATGTTGTTAACTATTTAGATAGTTATTTAGTACAAGATGAACTCTGGGTAATAAATGAAATAATTAAATATATCTTAACGAATATCTTTAATATATATTAGAGTACAAGAGAATTAAGAGTGTTATTGATTTAATAATA
Source organism: Melanaphis sacchari (assembly GCF_002803265.2). Lineage (NCBI taxonomy): Eukaryota > Metazoa > Arthropoda > Insecta > Hemiptera > Aphididae > Melanaphis > Melanaphis sacchari. Next base: position 465,048 of record NW_020271389.1, on the reverse strand, counting down.
AAACATTATTTTAGGTTTTAAGCCGTATTATGTATTGGTTTACATCTTTTTAAGCTGTAAAAATATTTAAAATTTTAATTTTAAGGTGATTTTTTATAGTAAAATAGATTAAATTGTCACTATTATATGTGTTCAACAATAAATAATATTTTGTACAGCTTTTTTAAAAATAATAAGTGTGCAAAAATAAAATTAGGGAAAACAGGAATAGTTATGCAAAACTAGTTTTTCACTACATTTATTTGGTTTTTTGTTGTACTCAAAAATGAATAACTACTATAATTTACATTTTTCTTGCAACATTTATGTTAGTATTTCCTAGTTGTAATATAATTTTCTAAATGTTTCTAATTTTCTCATATTATTTATTGTTGCTAGAATTTTCAACTTTATTTAATTCTAATTTTTATTTATGTTTGACAAATTTGTTCACAAATTGAAGAACTTAATATAATGTTTTTAAGTCGTTCTCTCCTCAGTTAACCCAACCAGTTGTTGGTGACGTTATTTTTATAACATCGTTAGTGATGTGTTAGTGAAATGCTTACCTATTAAAATACAAGTATGAGCCTACAAATTTATAAATCGCGGTATTGATAAATATCAATATTAAACTGCTAAAGCATAATAATAAAACAATATAATGAGCTAATAATAAAATAATATAATAATATAATAATAAAATAACTAGATAATATAGTAATGCGAGCACAACACTAACATAAACGTTATTATTACATGTACGGCAACATTGGACTTCAATAACTTTGTTAGGTTATTTATAACATTTAATGTTTTCCGTATTTATTTTTGTGAATAACTCAATGAAGTATTTATATAATATTGTCAAAATCAAATGAAATATAAACCAATGGTTCTAAAAATACTAAATGTGTGAGCGAAATACTCATAGTGTCACCAACAATGGGTTAAAAAAAATACATAATCATAAGTTTTTTTATAGGCAATTAAAGTTTAAATTTTTTTCAATTCAAGAATAAATTACCAATGTGAAACCTTTTATTAAAAAATTTTTAATTTTTAGTTACGTTATCTGCAAATTTTGTTAAATAATGAGAATTGTTAACTTTTGACCTCTCCCAACACTTTAAAAAAAGTATTAACTTGATCCAGTTTTTTGCCATAAGTTATCCTCTAAGTTGAAAATCATAGTATTTTTACTACCCCAAAATGTGATGATAGACAAAGAAATATAAAAAATTAAATCATTATAGAATCAGTATATTTATTGTTCTGTTGCTTAGAATCTAAAATATATGTAATATATGTTAAAATGTAAAATACCTTAAATATGTAAAAAAAAAATAGTAAAAATTAATAATCTTAGATCATTTATAACAAACAGTTTCCTTAATGTTTTTTTTAGTAAAATGTATTGATTATATTTAATCATTTTTATTTAATTATTTTTACTACTCTTTTATTTTATTCTTAAATTTGTTTGTAAAAGCGAATAATTTTACTTTAATATTATTCCTTGGGTTCTATTACTGGATAGCCTCCTCCCTCCTCATTGTTGTATATTATTATTTTCTTTTATTTTTAAATTTACTTATTATGCTTTATTATTGTAGCTTAGATTATAAACATTATTTCAACTTAAATGGTAAATCATATTTTTCACTTCATTATTCAAAGCTATTTTACTAATAATGTTGATGCATAAATGTTAAATGTTAAACAATTGATATAAATTCAGGGCTTAGGTTAGAAGAGTAGTACGTTAAAAATTGTTTAGGGTATCCTTGATATATCACTCTACATATCTAAACATTAGTATTTAAATACTTGTAAATAAAAATTTATTTCATAAAATGTTGGTCATCTAAAAAAAATATTGAATGTATTGTAAAATGAACTAAATTTTATACTTGTCATATTTTTTAGGTTGTAATGGAATATTTACCAGGCGGTAGCTTAACAGATGTGGTCACAGAAACTTGTATGGATGAAGGTCAAATAGCATCCGTATGTCGAGAAGTTCTTCAAGCACTTCAATTTTTACATTTCAATCAAGTTATACATAGAGACATTAAGTCTGATAACATTTTACTTGGACTAGATGGTAGTGTTAAGCTAAGTAAGTATTTATTTAATGTATAAATGTTAATTGTTAAAATTATTAATGATAATTTTAATATAGTCAAATACAAATCTTTATTTTCAATATTTTTATTTCAATAACTTATTTAGTAATCTAATCTTGATTATTTTAATTTTCAATAATAAAAATTTATTTTATTTTCCTTAAAATATTACTATTTTAGTGATTGTTATTCAACTGTATATTAAAAATGATTTAAAGTTTAAAAGTTTTGGACTAATATATTTTTTTAGAAATTTAATTGATGTCCAAAACAATAAATATCAATTAAACACAATTAGATAGTTTTAAATAATTTTATGAGAAATGTTTTAATTTTAAATTTATGATATTAGCTGATTTTGGATTTTGTGCTCAAATTTCACCTGAGCAATCTAAACGTACTACCATGGTTGGTACACCATATTGGATGGCGCCAGAAGTAGTTACACGTAAACAATATGGCCCTAAAGTAGATATATGGTCTTTAGGTATAATGGCTATTGAAATGATTGAAGGTGAACCACCATATTTGAATGAAAATCCCTTAAGGGTATGAAAAAAAATAATATTAATTTATATAATGTATATAAATTAAATATAAATATTTATTTAGGCATTGTATTTAATTGCAACCAATGGAAAACCAGAGATCAAAGAAAAAGAAAAATTGTCACCAATATTTCAAGACTTTTTGGATCAGTGCCTTGAAGTTGAGGTTGAAGATCGTGCATCAGCCTCTGAACTTCTAAAAGTAAGATAGTGAAATTTATTTTTTATTTGAAATCATTAGATGTTCAAATTTATTAGTCAAATATATTTGTCATGTATTATTATTTCTATTATTTGAGTTTACATTGATTTTACATCTATAAGTATGTTATCTGCAGTGCTGAAATTACATGTTTGGTAGTCTGTGTGTAAAGTATAACTAGAAGTTTTTAACCAACTATCATCAACTAATTATAATTTATAAAATAATTTCTTAACAATACATATATCATATATAATACTGATACAAATTATTTTTATCTAAAATATTTTGTACGTAAATGTCCTGTCAAGATTTTCCTATACTCATATTGGGGAAAGTATCAACAGGATAAAAATTAGTTTCTTACAATTTTCCTAGAAACTAAAATACTATTAAAAATCATGCAATTAATAAAAATAAAATTACATTTTCTTTTAAAATCAATATTTTAATTTAAAATTACTTGCCTTAATATAAATAACTACAAATTAAAAAATGTGTTAGATTTCTAGTTAGTGTTTTTTTTTTTTAATCATATGATAATAATATTTAATTTTATAATCGCTAGTAGTACTTTATAGAATATAGATCAATGGATAAATAGTTACAGTAACCAAAAATTGAGAATAAATGTGGGTGGTTTTAAAATGTATTATTATAATTGAATTTTATTATTTAAATACTTCTGCTTCTTAGATAACTTAACTGTTAATTACTGTAAATAACTATTATTTTGGATATTATTATTATTTTATTTAATTAGAAAAGATATAGTAAATTGTTAAAAGATACTTAAAAATTATCTGTAATAGTATACAATTTAAAAAACAGAGAAGGCTCTTTAAAATTTGGAGGTCTGTGTGTGGTGTATACCTTGCACACTCAGTAGTTGCAGTATTGGTTGTCTGTAATAATAAACAGGTATTTATGCTAAAATATTTTATTTATGTTTTGGTAAACCTAAATAATTTGAATAATTAATTAACTTAATATTAAAATAGTCTTAGTGGCAAAATTTATTTGAAAAAAATATTTTACTTTATTATTATCAGATCGAAAAAAGTTTTAAAAATTAAATCATAGAAATTTTGTTGAATATTTTTTAAACTAAAATTAAGATAAGATTTATTAATTTTTAAATTTTAATAATAAAAATATTATTTTATAGTTAAAATTTAAGAATATTAACTACATATAGTATATTATTATTATTCAATAGAAATAACATTTTTATTTTTAAATTAAAAGTTTGAAGATCTATATAAAATAAATAGTTTAAATAGTATTTATTTTTTCTCTCTACATAGTATACTAAAATAGTAAAATTTATCATATTTATGAGAACTGGTAGGTCAATAATCTAGAACAGCATTTAAAGGTTTTAATATATTATTATCAATTAAAATCATTTCACAGTTTTTACACATGTTTTATAATATTAAGTTGATTAGCAAAAAAAAGTATTTAAGATTAACTTTTACCAATATTTGATAACATTTAACCTTTTTTTTCGTATTATTGAGAATCTATTTAATAAAAAATAATATTTGTTAATTGATAAAACTATGTTTGAAGTATCTAATGCAATTAAAAGCAAAAATTGGTTAACTATTATATTATTTAAATATTGCATATAATTAAGAATCTAATATTTAAAATTATTAATAAAATGTATGTTATAAATTGTTTACAGCACCCGTTTTTGAAGCTTTCCAGACCTTTAGCCAGTCTAACTCCTTTGATAATGGCAGCTAAACAAGCCGCCAAGGGTCATTGATATTTGTGATTAAATATAAATGGTTTTTCTTTGGTTAAAATGCAGCCATAATATTTTATAAAACAATGTCAACTATAATTGTATTGATTGTTTTATTATTTTATACTTATATAACATTAATTAACAATTATTATTATTAGTTATGATCAGAAATAATGTTTGAATATATTCTATTTTTTACATATCTTCAGCCTATGGTGCTTTATCTTCTTCTTCTCTATCTAAAACATTTTAAATGTATTATTGTACAGTAATTTTTTGTTATTTGGTAATTTAATTAACATTTCAGACTATGTTAAAATCATCATTATTTCTGACATAATAAATAATATGTATTAAAGTGTTTAAAATACACCTAAGTTTATAAACATTTTATTTATTTTATTTTTAGATATTGTTTGTGAGTTTTATTTATTTATAATTTTAATTGTTAAATTAATAGTATTTTTATTATTTATTCTCATCTAATCAAAGCTTTATTATATATTCCGTACTGAATTACATTTACATAATATATATATATATATTTTAGATTTATTCAATTTTTAAAACTAAATTTTATTTTATTGAATCCTTAGTTTTTTTATACAATCATGTATAATAATATCTAAATTACATATATTTATAGAAATAGATAAATTTTAATGTTAAATAAACACCGGACGTTCGATAACAGCAGGACATTAAAGTGAAATAATCACAAACACATATGTCTGAACTTTGTGTATTTCTTAAATATACCCAAAGCCTTAGGACTCATTAACATACAATATTGCTCAACAGGTCAAAAGGGAACTGATATTTAGATTAATATAATTTTGTATAGTTAATATTTTAGACAACTGGAAATGTTTGTTGTTTTGATATTATTTTAATCCTAGTAAAATTCTGAACAAATAATATTTCGCAATATTATTCACTTGTGTTATAACATTATAATGGTATAAAATACAGCACATTCATAAACAATAATCTTATAAAAACAAAGCTTATTACTATGGTTGAGATTTGAATGATATTTTTCCTGTCTTACCTTATTACATAATGTCCGTTTGTTATTTATCTATCTTGTGATTTGTTGTTGTATAGATATAATTCAAAATTTAATTTTTAATTTTTATAATTTTTTGGAAATTTATATATAAATTTGTTACCCTCTTGCATAAATACATAAGATTGTTAATTGGACAAATATATCCAAACACTGTAAGTTTCAAATGTACATACAATGTATCACAATTTGTTAGATTATGTCACAGTGCTTGCTACATATTAATCGACACATTTCACAAAATTGTACAGATCGTCATAAGTCGTAGCTCATACAAATACTTGGTACTATGGACCCCATGGGTCAGAATCTTTTATTTAGTTATCGTTGTTGGTAACAGCTGTCTCGTTACATAGGGGATTTAACAAATAAAATTAAAAAATGTTGATTTCAAGGTTCTAACAAATTTTAAATGTATTCTACTATCAACAAAAACAATTAAAATTAATTTAATATTGCTTTTTAATTCCATATAACTAGTCACGAGGTATTAAAATCGATATAGTCAAAAAGGGCAAAATATTATAAGTAAGTATTTCTACCTGTGTCTTTAATACTTTTAATATCATTGTTTACTATTAAACAATATTTAACATTATCAAAACAGATAGATAAATTATCATGTATCTTTGTGTTATTTCTTACTTTATCGAGTAAAAATTTGGGCCACTTTGTGTTCGACTATTATTCTATAAAGTTATAACTGGCTATATAGATACTTAGCGAATTTGTATCTAAAGGTACCTATTTTATTGGATAAGGTATGCTTGTATGTCTATTGTCTACTAATAAATGTATACAATTAAGAAGTTTTAAAGTTGAATTAAATGATAAATCATCCCATATCTACGAAAATTGATTCTGAGCGAAGACTCGGAATATCTAGGTACTTAATAATATTTTAGCTATTATAGTTATTTATTTTTTTTTTAATTGAACTTAAGCCCGACAACTAGGGCCTTTAGCTGTTTGTAGGGGTTATGAACTGTGGTAGGGGGTAAGGTTGGTACGGTATGTTATATTTTTACGATTGTTACGGTTGATAGCAAACACGTGTATGTGTGGCAAGGTTTTTAACCACTTTGATGATCCCGAGTGGTCACCCATCCGGAAGTTAGAAGCTGTGGTCGTTACTTACTCTCAGTTGCATTCCACAACTAGAATCAGCCAACGCGCTACGCCAAGCCTCTTATTTATTTTATTATTAGTTTAATTGTTATTTGTCGAAAATATTGTGTTTGTTTAATTATAAATATTTAATTATTACATAATATATTTTTATGTCATGAAGGTAGGTAATAGCTTGTAAATAATTAAAACATTTTGAAAATGCAATTTCGATATACCTAAAATATAATAACATTCGTAAAAACTATGTCCTCACGAATAATATTTATGAAAAAAATATAAACATTTATTTATTTAAATATCTAGTTCCGTCTAAATTTGAACATATAATGTCAATATAATAAAGTTATGCTTAAATAATTTTTTGATTTTAGATTTCAGTTCGAGCTACTTATGAGAAACCTTGTAATAGATTTTCAAGCATGTCTATGATAAATTAATATTCAATGAATTTTTAACTACAAAATAATTTTTACGTTTTGGTGATTTTCCTAAAAATTTAAACTTTTAAACATATAATTTTAGTTTTTATATTGAAACTTTAAATTTAATTTAGTTTAAATTAACTTTTATTCTTCTTGAGTTAAATCATAAACACAAATAAATTATGAAAATAATGTTATGATACATGAATATTTTTAATATAGTTACCTAATCTATTGGAAATTGAAACCATTAATTATAAATAATTATGCTATTATGTACTTATTAATTATTACACTAGTGTTTTGATCAAACGTTCTTGATGAAAATAATATTCCATTGATTATTTCGAATTAAAATAATTAATGGATTATTATTACTATTACATACATTTTGTTTTAGGTTATAAGACTATGCCACTTATCAACAGTAAACATTTAATGTAAATACTGAACTTTAAATAGGTACTATTTCAAAAATATTTATTTTACTTCATTTTGGTTAGGACAGTTGTCTCTGAGCACAATTGACATTTAGACTATGGGCAAATATAATATGCAGTCATGTCGTTAAGAATTCCACAAGTACGCAAATTGCCAATAATGTGTTTGTGTATGATTGGAGAGAAGTCATTGAACTAAAAAAATAAACGATTTAAAGGCAGGATGTCCGTGACTGAGAGGCTTATAAATCTGTTTTTTCACTATACTGATTCAAACCATATATATCTATGCAATCTCTTACATTAAGTTTATATTATATATGCATAGCGTGTCATCGTTATTGTCCTCATCAATAAATTTTATCTTTTAATTGATAACTAAAGTTAAGTCGGAAGGTTCAAAGTTCATACTCGATAAAATTCATTCAATTAGAGAAGGGAATTATGATTGATGTATTATTCATTTTAAGATAAATTGGAAAAGTGGGAACATGCATACTGACAATATTTGGGATTACAGATAAGGTTTGAAATAATTTAATATAATGTTATTCATCTGAAGTAAAAACACAAATCGGTGGTATGAAGCGTATAAAATGTTCAATTTGGAATTGGGAAGCATGAACGTGTTGGACTTTGAATTTGTACACGAATTTAACGATTGTGTAATTAGCTAACAACTCGCGAACGTATAATAATTGATTATAATATTAAGTGAATCCTATGACTCTAAAATACTATGATAGTATTTACATATTTACATTACATAGTTATTATTTAATTATTCGTTGTGACGCTGTATGAAACACAGATGTAACATGTAACTAAATATACATAACATGTATTACATAAACACGCACGTATGGTGTATCAATTATGGTTAAAATGTCCGTGTTTCGAACGAATACTTTCAATCTGCATATGATTAATATACAGTTCAAAATAGATACAAAGAAAAAAGACTTGAGTTAAGGAGGTTGCCATTCAAACATTACTTAAATATTAGGGAGTAGGACATACCTACAATTTGAGAATATGTCGAAGTTCAAGAGGTCTTATGTTGTTGGAACGATTTCTTCTTTATATGGTTAGCTACTAACGTGATTCTTTTGTTAAGGTAGATCTATAGTTATCGTGGTAACTATTTGTTAATTAAACCATATTAATATATTATTCTTAAGTATAAATATAAATGTATAGCTGGTCGGGTACTAGGTATCGGTACTGATAGGAAAAAATTGCTTTGGGGGCTTGCTTGCATTTATTTTAGCTCCCCAAAAAATTGTACCGTCTGTACCCAGACAGCCTCGATGCAAAAAAATCTAAGTGCCTCTTATTTATAGAAATAAAAATATTCAGTATTCCGAAACTGCACTTTTTTAAAGTCTTTAGCCGACAGAAAGGCTCTATGCACATTAAAGACCTAATTGCTGCGGCCATATTGCTTTCATTCGCCTAATTACGTCACCATAACTGTACTCATCAGCAGGACCGCATTGGCGCAGCGAGTTATCGAGTAAAACTTGACCGTCAGCTCAAAGTATGGAACGGTTATGAGTTTAAGTTGTAATTTTGTTTTTTTTTTTTATAATAATATTATAAATTGGTACAAATATTGGTAGAAAATATAATCGAATCGAATTTATTTAACCGTATGGTAGTTATAACTGTAATCAAATGTTAGAAATCTTAAAACTCAGTAGGTCAATCCAACGCTGCCCACCAATTTTGTAGCTCCTTTAAGCGAGTTTGAATTAATTCGGAGGTTCAGATTAGATCGCAGTAGACATTAGTTGAGATATCATCAGCAAAGGTAGTCAAAATAGCATAATACAAGTAGCTGTGTGGGCCAGAATATCAGAAGTGAATAAGTTGTACCTACCTACTTGAGTCGTAGTGCTATTTGTTTCTTAATTCTTAAGGGTATTTTCCACGGAGCAATCTAAAACGTTGCCATTATCAAATAATGAATAAGCAATAATTTTAAAGCAACGATATTTTAAAACATTATTCAAGTTATACAATGACATTACATAGTTTGTTCGTATCACACATACAATTAGATACAATAAATACGACTAGAACAAGCGAAAGTAATCCGTAGGATTTTTGATTTGATTCCATATGATTTTTAAATACCATTCTTATATCAGTTTTTCATGTACTTGTCTGTGTCTGTTACAAATGAATACTACTTATGTATCATTAACTAATTATTCCTTTATTTAGGATCGAAGAGAGTATATAAATGGATATTTTACCTATGCAAGTACTAAATAAGCAAACATTTTAGGTAAGTACTGCTTGATACCAGTGGTACAAAGGTTAGAGACGATTAATTTTGTACGACCCTTAAGCATACCTATTCATCGAGGCTTAATGCGGTCGACATTCAAACTGCAGTGAGATATACACAGAAGCCACACACAGTAGCGTGCTGAACAGTTTTTCAGACTTGAGGTAAACTATAGGTACCATTTGACTACTCGTGCAGCCATGCGTCCACAGATTTCGACCCACATTTTGTTTCTACTTAAATATATTATTAAAAACTTTTCGTCGCACATAATCCATTGCCCGGTGCCTGCCTGTACTCGTTCACCCGTTTTGGTGTTAAAGCGATCGCTTCAAAAATGCCTGTACTTCGGCACGCCACTGGTCGCGCAGACACGTAGTTTAATAACGATTAATGGCTGCACACGGTGAAGTGATCGCGGTGGACGATCGGTGACCCGTTCCTCCTCCGCCGCCTAGTGTGACAACAGTAGAAATCATCGGGTCTTCCTAGAAAAAAAACGTACCTACCTACATCTATCGGCGCAGTACGTTTATCAGACGTTCTCCTGCAACTGCGAAGGTATACACACAGAATAATAATAATTATTATACGATATTCTATATTATATTATGACGGTTTCGGTCTTGGCGAACAAACGGTTTTGCTGGTCTCTCGCCTCTCCTCAATAGTTTTTATGGTTTCAACGGTTTATGCATCTGTGTCGTCTTCGTCAATCGCACATTTATAATAATAAATTACGATCGCAACGAGTAGCGCTCGCGTAAAATATTACATTTATCGCCGACGCAGCTGCGGACCGACGGCCGCGAGTCTACCGGCCGGGAGTCGGCCCTGTCGGCCGAAGGGGGTCATTGGACCGTCGCCGGCTCCGTGTGGGCGCGATCCGCGCGATCACATAACAGTTTCATAGATTGAATATGTTTAAATGATGTGTTACGACGGCGGGCGGCGGGTGGCGGCGCAGTACAGACTGCGGACGGAGTTCGATATGAACGGAACACACAATATTATAATATTATTAAATTTTATCAAACGATAATCAGATGCATCGATGCGCCGGTGCGCGCACATACGGCGCGTGTCGGGCGCGCGCCGGCGATTTGTATTTCAACGTCTTCAGTTTTCACATTGGCGCGGACCGCCGTACCGATTGCACGTCGTGTCGTCCCGCGCGCTTTACCGCAACGTCGTCGTCCACGCCGCATACGCGCGCTCCATCTCCGCCGCTTAGGTTCGCCCGTGTGCTTCTGCGGGTGCTCCTGCCGGTGATTCGACTTGTCCCGCGCGCGTGCCGCCGCATCTGTTTGCGTGTTTTCGCGTGGCCGCCGCCGCCTGATGCGCCGCGGCCCGACGAGTACCGCCGCGGCCCGCGCGCCGCGGCTGGCCTGCGCGACGGTGGTGCTGCTGCTGTTGCTGCTGCTGGCGGCCGACGCGGAGGCCCGCCGTCACGATAGACTGCGCGTCCGGCCCGGGTCGACGGTGGCCGCGGACGGGTCAGCCGACGCCGGACGCGGACGCCGCCGCGGCCAAAGCCACGGCCGCGGCCGGCGCCGCCGAAGACTCGACGACGCGCGAGACAGAGCGCATACGAAGGGGATTCGCGAAGCGGGCCGCCTCCGCCGCCGCCGCCGCCGCCGACGACGACGACCACGGCGAAAACGTTCCCGTCTGCAGTCGTTCCCGACCACCGCCGTACGATATTTTCGTCGCATTATTTTATTTGATGACTCGCGATATTAAAATTGTTGTGATTTCGAGTGGTACGACCCCTTGGGGTGGGGGAAAATGCCGAAAAGGCATACGTCACGATTATATTATATAATTATAATATGATCACAACGGTTTCCGTGCAAAACGGTTTTAATGTTTGTCTCACGAATTTTGTGATTTTAAAAGGGGAAGGGGGAGAGTGAAATACATATCAGAAAAAAATGGTCTCTCGCAACGGCACGATTTCCGGAAATATGCGATGTATACTTACAGTCGACTCTCGATGATTCGAGGTTGGCGAGACTTGAACGATTTCGAATTGCCGAGTAGTTCAAATTGCCGAGCAGTTCGAAATATCGAGAGCGAAAAATAAATTCGAATTACCGAGAGTTGAGAAAAAAAATTTGTTTTTTTATTATTGTACGTGCTGTATATTTACACATAAAATTTCACCAGATTGGGTGGTATAGTAAATTATCAACAAAAAGGTTATGAGAAATGTGTTTGTCGAGTAAACTTCGAAATTTCGAATTACTGGACGTTGAACAGATGAAACTTCGAATTGTCGCGTTTTAGTGGCCAGTTTTCACAAAATCTGATTTCGAATTGCCGAATGTACTTAAAAGAACGGTATTTATAAGAATTACCGCGAGGTATTCAAGAGAACGAGCACTTACTTCGAATTACCGAAAGTTTCGAATTATTGAAGGTTTGAATTATCCAGAGTTGATTGTACATAATTTACGCACAATACGTGTGTTGTGTTATGCTGCACAATACGAGACGAGAGATTGTTGTTATTACTGTTAGTATTATTATTTTCGATCTCCTGTACCTACCTATGATTTAGAAAAGTGTGACTTTGTGACTCGATGACGTCTTGAAACAGAGCGCCCGTGACATAAAATATATAGGTACACAGCGTGTGCTTTACTATAAATATTAAAGTGTACACACGGCAGTAGTGGTGTAACGGCTAGATGGGAATTGCAGGTTTCCGCGAAATTTCAGGAAAATTTAAAAATGCTTTCGATTTTCTGTAGACGTATTACGTAAGATGCAACCATGTATTCAAATTGTAATAATTTTTACGTACGGATAATGTACTCGATGTCTGAATTGTTTTATATTATAGATTATCACTTCATTTGAATTTCGTGCTAAACTTATGAGGAATATTAATTAAGACACCCTTACTTTAAATATTATTATTTCTTTTCTCATTACATATTGAATAATATTAATTAACAATAATAAAGCAAGAACGCATTAGATTTTTGTCGATGACATAAAATATATCCCGACACAAACATCTAAATTGTCATTTGAATGAAATAGATTAAAGTTTTATATACCTATCTATTAGTTTTCCATTGGAGTGACACATCTTACTTTAAATGTATTATTTTAAAACATAAAATCTACTATTATCGTATAATATTAGATAAATTAATAGCTACTTAATCAAAAAGTATTTGAATTAATTTGCATGTTTAAAAATTAAAAAAAATCGTTACTACCTATATAAAATAATGATTATTAGGTTACACTAATAAACATATATTTAATGTTCACTTTTATGCTTATTTATAAAACATCGTGTAAAATTATAAATAATATGAGAATAATAACAATAAATATTATACATCGATAATTTATAATAGGTATTTAAAAAATTGTTGTTTTTAGTTTACAATTAATGAATAGGATAAGATAACAGAAAAAAAAAATAATACTTTTCTGTGTTTTTCTTGAATTCTGTATAAATCTTGGACACGAAATCAAATATTTATTTTCATATCTACAAATAATTACTATTTATTGAATCGTTAATTAAATATTTAATTTTCTTGAGTAATATCTCCTAGTATTTAATGAGTAATAAGAAGAAAAAAATTGAAAATACTATTGTGTATTAAAATAACGTTGTTTTAGGTGAATCAATGAATAAATCTTCGTTGGACTCATATCTTCCAACTTCGCTACCACCTATACAGTCACCTTACGATATTCAACCCACAGAACCCGATCAACCGGAACTGTATCCAGATGGATATAAAGACGATCTAACGACTCAACGATCTGATCAAGAACCAGAAACACCGATTTATCCAACAGAAATACCGGATAATCCTCAAGAAAGACCAATAGATACACCGGAAGAACCTCTGGAAAGGTCGGAAAACCCAACAGAAAGACAAGGAGAGCTTCCCGAAAGAACAGAAGAAACTACAGAAAGACAGGAGGAACCAACAGAAAGACCAGAAGAATCTACAGAAAGTCCAAATGAAATCACAGAAAGACCAGATGAACCTATCGAAAGGCCAGAAGAGCCAATGGAAATACCAGAAGTGCCCGTGGAAATACCAGAAGAACGTACTGAAATCCTTGAAAAACAAGTTGAAAATCCCGAAGAACCTACCCTAAAATTAGAAAAACCTGCAGAAATACCAGAAGAATCTCAAAGATTTGATATCACTGAAATGCCGTATACAACTAGAACACCAGAATATAGTACAATAATTAGGAATTCATATATTCCACCCCGACCTGTAGAAGAATTTACTAGTGAACCGCCATTTAAACAACCAATGAAAATTACACCATATGGGTCGTCATTTAATAAAACCGTCACGAACAGAAAACAAGAGTTTATTAAAGAATCTCAAATTTCCATAGATAGTAATTTCCAACAAGTATTAGGTAAGTTCATTAAAACAACTATAATTTCAAATTTGTATGATATATAAATATATAGGTATATTATTTTATAATTTTATTTCTTTTTTTAAAGCAACAACAATAGCGCCATTCTATTCAGTACCACTTACTCGAGTAAGTACCAGCATGATATAGTTAAATAGTTTTATACCTAAAATACTAAAAATACCACACTTAAAATATTAACTTTATAAATATTGAAACGAAATATGTGGTTTAAGGTGATGATTAAAGAATAAAGAATGTTTTACATTACCTGTAATCATAGTTATATTTTAATATAGCGTCGTTAATTTAAAATGCATGTTCGTTTTTTATAACTAGTGTCATTACGGAACTATAGTAAATAACATCTAACTACATTTGTATGATATAATTGCTTAGGGAGAACCAGGCCTTCAAGGCGAACCAGGAAAACCTGGACAACATGGTGATCGAGGTGTCCCGGGTACACCGGGAGTACCAGGTTAATAATTAATATACGTATATACGTAACGTTTCTAACATTATCATTTATTTTCATGTTAAAATCCTTTGATTTATATTGCTAAATTATGAAATAGACCTTTAATTAAAAGTAAACATATGTTTAAGGAATGCCTGGACTTCCCGGACCTGTTCCGGATGTTAGCACATATTACCAGCAATTAGCTCAAGTTCACGGAAATCTAGATAAAGGTCCTATAAATAGTGGTTATCCGCCAGAAGCATTTCACACTATGCAAGCACAAGTTGGTCCGGTTGGAATGAGAGGACCTCCTGGTCCTCCAGGACCTCCTGGGCCCCAAGGTTTCCAAGTATGATTTAGTTTTTAACTTTTTAATACTATTAAACAAAATATTTATTTCGAATTTTCTTTATTTAAAAAATGATTTATATTTTATAAGGGTCCTCGTGGAGAAACTGGTGATATAGGTGCTCCAGGCCCTGCTGGCCCAATTGGGCCCAGAGGTATTCCTGGATTACCCGGTAGGGATGTAAGTATACATTGCAAGCATACCGAATACATGCTCAATTCATAATAAATATATATTTTATTAAAATTGAAAATATTTAAAGGCATTTAATATTATTATTTTATAAGATTTTATATGTTAGATGTATGAGTTGACTATAGGTAAATTATGTGTAAGTTATATTAAATGTCTTAAAATAGTTTGTATATAATTATCTTAGGGCGAGCGAGGCCATGATGCAGAACCAGGACAACCAGGCACTATTGGTCCTGCTGGACCTAGAGGTTTACCTGGAATGCCAGGTATACCCGGAATGAAGGTATTTAATACACACACACACTTATATATATATATGTATTCGTATTACCTTAATGTTTTATTAAATTCAACGTATCCAACTATGCTTTTTTATTGCACTTTTATTTCTACTTTAAAGAAACTTCTATAACTACACCCTGAAAATCTATTTATACTTAAATCTATTTAAAATGTAAATATTTTTTTAACTTTTAAAATATTAACATACATTTCATGTTCGATCTACAAAATCAGTAATCACTTACAATTTTACAAAAAATATGATAATAAAAGTTATTTTTTTTTTTTATTTTGAGTTTGAATGAATAAATCAAAACGTCTATAAGTTATAATTTCAGAAACTTGTCAAACGCCAAAATAATGAAAAATGTGTTAGATTCAGATTATTGTTTTATTAAATAAAACACTTTGTTTAGTGCAAAAACCCGTCAAGTATCGAAACTCTATGGTTTTTTGGTCAAATAATGTGTTTAGTTCAGAAACCTATTAATAAATGGCATTTGACGAATTTCTGCAGCAAACTGGGAATTTTAAAATTTGCATTTAACGGGTTTCTAAAATAATCGATTCAATTATATGGGCTTTTAAAAAATTAGTTTCTCTAAATCAGTTTAAAAATATTGATTGCAAAGAAAGATATTTACAGGGAAAAACATGGTGAAAATGCGATACGCCGTTTACATAAAAATTTTAAATTAATTATGTAATAGTGAGTAAAAAGAATTGTATTGTATTTATTTATATTTTTAAATTATAGGGTCATATTGGTTACCCTGGCGTCGACGGTGCAAAAGGCGAACAAGGTAATATATGAGTAACTTAAAACTATTGTTCGTGCTGTAATTTATTGTTATTTTTAAAGAATTTTTTTATTTACATTATTATTATCACTAAATTAGTTTATACGGAAACGTTATTATATGTATACTATGTAGGTATATGCTATACTACTTTAATGTTATAATTACTTTTGAATTTTTAATGATATTATATATTTATACTATTATTAATATGGCCATAAAGTAAACTATAATATGTTTATATATATATATATATACCTAATGATTTATTGAACCAAGAATCTTGTTTTAAAATGGCTTATGTTTTCGATATCATACATCACCATGTTTCATAGTATTTAAAAAATATTTTTTTTTACTGGAATTAAAATTTTTATTATACTCATTTTAAAAGTTTTAGTAAAATGCAATGATTGCATACTACACATTATATAAAACTTTTATATTTTAAGATAATAAATAATACACAATATCTGTTACGAATACATTCCTTTATCAACAAAAAATAATATGTATATTCGTTTAACTTTTTTTTAAATACATTTGGTAATTTTTGTTTGTATTTATTATTGCAGGAGCAACCGGTGAAAAAGGATCTATGGGGTCTCCTGGTCAACCTGGCATTACTGGATCAGTAGTAAGTATTATAATCTAATACTTTGGGTAATATAAACTAAAATTTAAAAATATATGTAACTTGTAATTATTGGTATCTAATAATTTATAAATTTATTAGATTTCCAATAACAATAAATTATTTTCATTTGAGATTAACAATTTAAACTATTATTAATAGTGCCTATATGACATAAGTACAATATAATTTATAATAATTTTATAATATAAACAGTAGCTACTCATGGGATTTCCATAAGGTGGTGCACAATAAGCGTATTTCGATATGTACCTATTGTGTCAATGAACACAATTTTTTATGAACATATCAATAATAATGTACTTGGGTTTTTTTTAAACATTTAGAATAATAAAATAAAAATAAATTTAGAAAAATAGTATAATATGCAATATGGTGTGTTGTTATTTTGACGATTGTCGTTATGGCGTAGCATAATAAAAATACATTTTGTGCATGTGAATAATATTAATACGGCCGTTTGGTAGGTATTTTATAAGCTTGTGCTTCACAAAAGTATAGTTTTTTCACACCAGAGCTGCAGAAACTTTTCTTTATTTTTTAATTTTGATCGTGTTTCTTCATCATTGATACCTCACAAACTAGATATATTAAATTTAAATTAAATTATAAAACTTTGCACCTATACGCAAAATGATCTTAAGTTACCAAGAATATTTATTACATTACGTTTATTCATTACTATACGCTCAGAATTTAAAAATATATTTATCATGTTAATAAGTTTTATGAGTTATTTCAAGTTCAGTATGATAATTATTTTTTAAATGTTGTAGAAAAATCATTAAATCAAAGTGTAACAATTTACATAATTTGAACGATTACTAAAACTTTTGTTTCTTATAATACTTTGATCAGTGAAATAATAATTAAAATATGTTAACTTTAACTATACAATATTATGTATAAGTTTTTCTATGCAATTTGTCATTATAGATGTCTTATTATTTACGAATTTTAATGCAGGGTCCTATTGGCGCACGAGGAGAAAGAGGCAGAGAAGGACCTCCTGGACCACCAGGCATTCGAGGTCTGCTTACATTTAATTATAATATAATTAATTAATAAAAACTAAAAATTTTGTAATACTTATGAAGTTTTAGTACAAATCTTACAAGAAAAAATGTTTTAAATATTTTTTTTCCAAAACATGCTGTATTATAAAAGAATTTTATTATTTTAGTAAAACTAATATGTTTTCACAATACGTTAAAAATCTTCAATATTTTTTTTTTATTTAAAAATTTGTAACACCACCAAATCTAATGATATTAACATGGCATATAAATTGATATATATATAGTAATGAAGATAATACATAATTTACTATATTTATTTATTATTTCTTATTTAATCATTAATTATCAATCTCGATAAATTAAATATTTAAATATATAATAAAGTAAATTATTATCTACGTATATGCGTACTAAATTTGAAAATTTAGGTGCTGATGGTTTACCCGGAGCTATTGGTCCTCCAGGAAATATTGGGAAAGCTGGTCCACCAGGATTTCCGGGTTCGGTATGTTATTATACTCATATTACAATAAATGTTTTCATATTAAGTTTTTTTGTTAATTTAATTATTATCAAATATTCTATATTATTTTAAAATTGTTAATAGAACTAATAATTGTATTACATTTAATTGTACGAGTATACTCGTCTCATAATTCTATAAATATAAATATGTTTTTAAGTTAAAAAATTAAATAGACCCATATTTTTAATGTAAAGATTTTTAATTATAGATTGGTGCAAAAGGAGATATAGGTTTACCAGGACCAAAGGTATGTGACGTTCATAGAAATTATAGAAATTAATAATAATTATACTATGGTATATCATTCATGGTGGATATTGTTATTTAAAATCAAATTATTATTATTATTGTTATAAACCTAAAACTAATAAAAAAATATGTCTTTTAATTATTACAGGGTAGTTTCGGTTTGCAAGGACCAAGAGGTGAATCTGGAAAATCTGGTGAAACAGGCGAACCAGGTATGTAAACAATACAATATTTATTGCGTATTATCATAACTTATATATACATTTCAGCCATAAATAATTCATATTTATTATATTTGCTTTAATCTTTAAATTTTAAACCAGCAAGTATTTATAAATGAAATGATAATAAATATTATATGAATTATAAGCTTAAAATAAATTGATTAATATAAAATAAAATGTATAGGTATTCCGGGAACACCAGGAAAAGATGGTAATCCAGGAGAAAAAGGCAGTCCAGGTATTATATATGGTTATTTAGATAAAGTATCAAAATTATCAATACATATTTCGTATAATTAAAAAAATTAAATTATTAGATATTATGATTTATTAAACACAGATTTTAATATTAGTTATTCATAAATTAAGTTTATACAATTAAATTAAAAGTAATATTCAATACAAACCTAATTTTGGAAAATATATATTTTAGGAGCTAGTGGGCCCATTGGTCCATCTGGTTTTCCGGGACCTCGAGGTGCTCCAGGGGAACCAGGTAGTGTTGGACCACCTGGTATAAAAGGAGCTGACGTAAGTTAAAAAACGTATAATTAATTCTAAAAATATTATTAGTACTAATTATATTACTTATTTTTTCTTTAAGGGATTAAATGGCGAACGTGGTTATAAGGGAGAACCAGGAATAAAGGGCGAAACTGGTAAGATGCATTTTTTTTTTAGTATTATATTTAAATGTTTCTTGTTTATATATTTATGTATAATAATTTTTGATAAAATAACTAATTTTAGTTATAAAATAAAATTTTAAATAATATATTGAAATTAATCTATGATTAGGAGCTCCTGGCCCAAGAGGATTGCCTGGTATTGATGGGCCGGAAGGTAAACGAGGCAGAAAAGGTAAATTAAATAAATATTTTTATTTAAAATGATGATGATAAATATGTGTTATTTTAATAAAATATCAAGTTTATTTTTAATCGAAAAAAAACATCAGGTATTCATAATATATTTATGAAAATATTATTTTATTTTATTTAGGTTCTGAAGGTCCTCGAGGATTAACTGGAATTCAAGGTGAACGTGGTTTGCCAGGTAATTTAAAAACTAGATTAATTATATTTTATTATCTAAAAAAATATATTTCTACTTATTATACATAATAATATGTACCTATATATTTTTATTTTCAGGCGAACGTGGATTACCTGGTCCAGACGGATCACCAGGAACCAAAGGTATTAACTTGGATACTATAATATTAATTAATATTAAATGTAAAAATTATAATGACAAACAGTTATGTTTAAATTTACTATATATAAGTATATAATTATTATATATACATTATATTTATGTAGTCAGCATTACACAATATTTTTATATTTTGTAATAGGTTTGACCTATGTAAAAAAATAATTTACTATTGATGATTTTTAGGATCAATGGGTGATCGAGGATCAGAAGGACCTCCTGGTCCAAAAGGTATTATTTATCGGATATAGGATTTGTATGAATAAACAAGTTCAAAATAATTGTAAATTTTGTAGGTGCTGTTGGTGACACTGGAAGACCGGGCATGGCAGGTTTGAAATCTCATAATCTATATCTACTTATAAATATATTTACATATATTATCTAAAATGATACTTAGGTCTTCAAGGATTGAGTGGATCTATAGGTAAGCCAGGACCTCCAGGAAAGCCTGGACCACCAGGTGAACGTGGTATACCTGGTGCAGATGGAAAGGTAAAACTATTGCATTATCGCACAATAAAGCATTTTAAATAACTAATATAAATCATTACTGATAATTCGTAATAACATGTACATAAAAATTATAACAATTTATTTTATTTCGAATTGTAATGTACAAATAAATGTTATGTACTTATAATATTTATGAAATTTATATATCATGTAATGATTGATTTAAAAAATTTTTAATTTTTAGATTGGAGAACCAGGATCACCAGGTCTGCAAGGTTTACCAGGACCAATAGGTCCACCAGGCGATAAAGGTTTAACTGTAAGTATACTTATTGCATAAAAATTGTTTGAAAATTATTGTTGTCAAAATCGTAAATTTTGACATTATTGATAACTATCTAGTCAAATAATATAATACTTGAGAACGTTGGTTATTTAACTTATCAAGAGCATATATTTATAAATTGATAAATCAGAACATTTTGTACTTTGATGCATTGAATAATTAGTTAAATATTTTTGATTGTTTAATAGACAATGGTATCTGTTATGAAGTTTAAGTATTAAGTATATATGACTTTATTTTAGAAAAACAATGAGTGTTAATTTACTGTATGGCAAAGATTAAGTACAAACTAATGATAAATTAAAAAAAATATTAAAATTATTTAAATATCTTTAATATTGTTGACATTTTCTGCATCAATAAGATATTCGATAAAACAAAATCAATACCTATAAAATCAACATCTGAGTTATCAGATATTTTATCTATTTTTAATAACTTTATATCCTTTTTAAGTTTAAACGGTAATAAATATATTATATATATATATAAAATTATAAAAAGTTATTTTTCATTTTTTTTAAATGTATGGTATATTGTCTATGTAAATGATAGTGTTTTCAGAAAATATAAACTTTTCACACTATTTCAAGTTATTTCAATATAAAAATTTTATCATTTAATATTTAAAAGTTAAATGTTAAAAAATTAAAAATATATACTTGTTTCCAAAATGTGAAGAATTTATTTAAATTACGTGATAAAAATGGTTTTAAAAAACATATCAATTTTCTTATTAAAGAATCACTATGTTTTGTATAAATGTATAACAAATTGTACATAATACAATATATAAAACATACTTATATTCTATAAATATATTATACTACCTATGGAAATAATTAATTTTATTAAAACAGGGAGAACCAGGAGCAGCTGGTGAAGTCGGACCTCCTGGAGCACCAGGTTTGTATGAATTTAATTTATAATAAAAAATGACAATTGAGTAAAAAAATAGAAATCCTAAACCTTTAATAAAAACATTTTTTTTTTTTTTTTTTATTCGTCATAATTTTTATTTGTACCTATACGTATACAAAAATAATTTATTAATACTCATAATGTGCATTAAAACACCTATACCGAAATGTAGCTAAAATGCCTACTCTTAGCGCCGTCTACTACTCATTTTTATAATTATATAATAATACTTAATAATAATATTATTGTCAGATAATTCATAGTGTACTATTCTAGTATAATATCAATGTGTTATTGCTATTTATGAGTAATTGATTTATTCAGCCCGATAACTGCCCATTAACTGACAACTGATATAAAAACAAACCACTTGTACATTAACTAGAGTATTTATTAAAAAAAACAATACATTTTACCATTTATAAAGCGCGCTTTAAAGTTAACGTCATAGTATTTAACAGTACCGTGTTAGATATGTATATTATAGTTAAATTATTATAGGGGCTTAGTTTATAAATAGCATAATATTTTGAGAATCACTGTTAAGTGTTAGTGTGTCGGAAAATCATTAAACGTTGACTATGCTATTTTTATACTACATAGTTAGCTCTAATCACACGCATTTAATTAAAAGTTTATACAGTTGAAAATTTTGAGTAAATTGTCTACAATTATGTAAGAAAAATTACTTTACTATGGTTCAATTCTATTATTCAGCTAGTTAAAAATTAAATTGTATAATATGAATTTAATATTTTATTTTATAGGACCCAAAGGTGATTTAGGAAAAGAAGGACCTCCAGGCAATCCTGGTAAGTATAATACCATAATTTTACTATTTTATGTATAGGTACTAGATAGTAAACTCTAAAATTCTAAATAGTTATATATATTATTATTCTCAATAGTACATATTTCTAAAAAAGTAACAACATTTATTAGATTATATAATTGTAAATTATAAGATATTTATAACATATTTTAACTTTTTTTTTTTAATTGTATTCATATCATTCAGTTATATTACTATCAAATTGCATAATTTAATACATATTTGATATTTGAAGGTATACCTGGTAAGCCAGGGTTGGATGGTGAGAGAGGAGCAGTTGGTCCACCCGGGTCTATTGGTTCACAAGTTAGTACTGATTAGAGTATACTTAAAATTGAGATTAAATATGTACTATGTACATAATATATTCAATACTTAAATTGCACATTTCTTTAATTTAGGGTGTACCAGGAGTACCTGGTAATCCGGGCCAACCTGGTAAAGATGGAGAACAAGGTAAATTTATTGAATAATTAATTTTATTTCGAATTTAATAACACATTATGTTTATTTTTGTATTTTTTATATAGGCCAACAAGGATATGCAGGAAAAGCGGGTGAACCAGGAACTAGAGGTGAACGTGGATTTCCCGGTTAGTATATGATAATTATTTTATAATAATAATTCTAAAAATATTTATTTAGTTTTATAAGTTTACTCATATTAAGTTTTTGTGTTAAAATTATTTAAACTAAAAACTATTAATATTTGATTATAAAATATATACCAAATAATAATAAGAAGTAGTGATTAATTTTTATTATATAATATTTTGATATAATCTGTTAAAAATAAATTTTAGGTGAGAGAGGCCCTATTGGTCATCCAGGACTACAAGGAGTTAAAGGAGAACCAGGAATAGCTGGTCCTGATGGGCCAACCGTAAGTCTTTTATTTGAAAATTTATCACTTAATGCTAAATATGAACAATATAATAAGCTATCTAAATTTAATTAAACATATTTTGTACATTCTAGGGACTACAAGGAATTAAAGGTGACAAAGGACATTCAGGATCACCAGGACTAATGGTAAATTTAAATACATTTTCTAATCATTCAAATTTTTTTATTCATAAATGTATAAATGTATAGACTATAGTTTTTTTTTTTTATTACAAATATTATTCATTTGTTATAATAAAAGTAATGAATATTTGGTACAAGTATATTATACTAGTAAAATAATTTATAACTATAGTTATTTTTTTTTTTTTTTTTTGAGAAATATAAATGACACAAATGTATTTTACATAATATATATTTAGGGTATACCTGGGTTAAGAGGTGATCAAGGACCATCTGGTTTGAAAGGGGAACGAGGTGTGTAGTTTATTTTAATAATGTATTGTAAACTTTAAATCCTAAAATTAATTATCTATTATTATAGGTTCTACTGGAGCACAAGGACCATCAGGTTCACCGGGTAAATGTTTAAAATTATTTATTAATGTTTAATATTGTAATAATTCAAATTTAAAAGATTTAGGTAATGTAGAGTTAACATTATTTGTTTTAAAATATTACTAAATTTTTATTATTTAATAAGTAAAATGCACACAGTTGGCTCACATTTAATAACCTGGATAAAAAAATTAATTAATAATTATTTTTAAATTATCAAATCATAGAAACTAAATACGTATAATAAATTATTATTATATAATTATTTAATTTGTCTCAATTAAATTCTAGTTTGTTGTTAAAATAAAATATATCTACTAAAACTAATAACTAACAATTTAAAAATTAATTAATAAAGGTCCTGCCGGAGAAAGAGGGCCTCAAGGGTTTGTTGGTCCAATTGGTCCACCTGGTGAACCAGCTGAACGAGGTGAGCCCGGATCTACAGGACCACCAGGAGAACCCGGTGCACCAGGTTGGTATAACATAAATCAAAATTAAAAATTGTGAAATAGCATGTATTATATAACAACTTTAATATCTACTTATCTACAGAGAAAATTTGAAAATTATTTTATTTTCATTAAATACTTTTTTAGGCACACCTGGCGAGAGAGGGCCATTTGGACCTCAAGGTGTTCAAGGCTTCCCTGGATCACCAGGATCAGTAGGTATGACTATTGAGTATATTATAGCATATAAAAGAAAGTTATTAAAAATACATTATTTTAAAATATTACATAGGTATGCCAGGTCCAAAAGGTGATAGAGGAGATATAGGTTAGTATCTTAATTAATTACAAGTAAAAATTATAATTACAATGTTATTCAGTGTTAAAAAAATGTATTGAATACAGGAATGAAAGGCGAGCAAGGAAATCCCGGACCAATTGGAAAAATGGGAGAACCTGGCCTTACCGGTGCTGTGGGTTTAATTGGTCCAAAAGGTGATTATTTATATTGAATAAGAATGTAAGATTATTTCTTAAAACGTATCTATTTATTTAGTGTTAGATGTATAATTGTATATATAGGTACTCGTAAATATACATAGTTGTAAAGATTCAGACCATTCTTAAATTGAAATATTTTAATTAACTACAATAGATTAATTGTAAATAGAAAAGGTATACAATAAACATGTTCATACACATATCGTACCTACGTTTTATAATGGTAACGATTATTTGTGAAATATTTTCCTAACAATAAACCACCCAACTCTTAATGAAAAGAATTGGCATCAAGCGGATACGATTTTTATAAATGCATAGCAATATAATTTATCCAATTTATGATTATTTAAATTTTTTTTTTAATTTTAGGTAGTCGCGGAGATCAAGGTAGTAAGGGTGATATAGGGTTAATGGGAATACCCGGTAGAGTTGGAGAACGAGGGCCACAAGTAAAAATAATTACCTACCTATAAATTGATTCATTATTTATACATTTATTAATAACTTGCATAAATTATATTATTATAACACTTTAGGGATATCCTGGGCCAACTGGACCTCCAGGACCACCAGGTATTACATAATAGTAGTGAAGCATGATATAAAAACTGTTAGATTCCATATTAAAAGCAGACATTATGTTATTTTCAATATAGGTTTGGTTGGAGCAAAAGGATGGCAAGGTGAACCGGGTAAACAGGGCATGCCAGGAAATGTTGGAGCACCAGGTTTACGTGGATTAGATGGTAATATGCGATTTTAGCAAATAATTAATAAACATACTAAAAAAAAAAAATTAATAAAATTGATAACAATAGCTCAAATTTTATAATTATGTACCAGCTATTCTTACTCAATCAAAATAAATACATATAATTAATGTTAAATTTGATAGTGAAAAATAAAATACAATAAAATTGTAGGTCCCAAAGGTGAAACTGGTGCAGATGGAGCTCCTGGACCCCCAGGACCAATTGGTCCCCAAGGAGCTGTAGGAGAAAGGTGATTATAGTATATTTATATTTATTTTACATTTTTTATTTCATGAAGGTACCTAACTAAAAAATTATCTCGTACAAAGATAAAAAACAAAATTGGTTTTAAGTATAACCTTTTATATTTTGAACATATTTTTACTATATTATTTCAGAGGATTAACAGGAGTTCCAGGCAGTCAAGGACCAATCGGAATGCGAGGAACACAAGGACTACCAGTAAGTATAATAATTATATTTTATTGTGTTGCTCAATAGATGACAACATTTGAACTGTAATTTTTTCTTGCTTTATTTCTTTTAAAATATTTAACATTATTACTTCTGTTTAAAAGGTATTTAAAAAAATTATACTTGCATTTTTTTAATCGTCGTTATCTATATAGCGGTATAGATAATCATGGTTTTGAAATAATTTTAATTTAAACATTTGAATAAAAATTTAGAACATCTTGGTTTACAAATCCATATATTTTCTATATATGTTTATAATCTAATACTCATATTCATCGTGTTATCATCATTTATTATTTATTGTTTTATACTAATGTATTTAAATTTATTAAAAGGGCGAAAAGGGATCTCCAGGAAAACCAGGATCAGATGGTTCACAGGTACTATATCTACTGAATATTACATTTGAATTTAAATTAATAAATTGCATAATATTATTTAGGGAATTCAAGGTTTATCCGGTCCTCCAGGTCCACCGGGACCTCAAGGTTTGTAATTTATAAAATTTTTAATACTTATTAATACTATAATATGTTAATATGATGTTTTACAGTTATTTGTTATCTGTAAATAAAATTAGGAATTAATAATTATATACTATTTATATATTTTGTAGGTGAAAGAGGTCAAGATGGAGCTACTGGTTTACCTGGAGCACCAGGAATCAGCGGAAGACCAGGAGATAAAGGTTAGAATCTTAATTAATTCTGATCTTATAACTTAAGATAGAAAATGTACCAATGATTTAAAAATTCACTAAACATTACTTAAAAACTGGAGAAAAAAATAACAATTTTATTTTGTAAATCATACATATAACTACATTACGGCCGAGTTATTGATTATAAATACTCATTTAAAAATAGTCAATGGTTTAATTGCCTCTATTATTAATTAATAATTATTATACATTATTTTTCAATTAAATATCAAATATTCTCAAAATAAGAACTTAAAATATCTATAAAAAATAAAACATATCATTATTTAAGTTACACTATTTTTTAAACTTCGGTATCAAAATAAAAATGTTATTAATTGTCAACTACATTTAACGCATTTAAAAAATATATTAGTTACTGTATATTCGATATTTTTTTTAACCTGTAAGAAAAAACTAAAAAGTTGATAATTTCAACGAAAAATACATTATAAAACCAATACATTCATTTCTCTGATTAGAATCTGAAATCTATTTTAATTTAAAAATTTTAAAAATTAACATAGTTTATATTTAAATATATAGTTTAGGTATACATGGTATTATTATGTGAGAGTAAATAAAAATATGAAAAATGCAATTTAAAAATTACGTATTTTCAATCGTTGAACAACAAAAGAAATTAGTTTCTTTTCAGCATTTTATTTGTATCTATCACTTTTGCATGAAAAAATATATAAAATTTATCAAAATAATTTTTTTTTTATTAACCTATTTATTTATTCAATAAATTAATTTTTACGTTAAATAATATTATTTCAGGTCCACCAGGATCACCTGGTAATCTAGGTAGTCCAGGATCACCAGGAATGATTGTAAGTTATATATTATTACCAAAAAATATATACCTACACGTATTTATTTATCGATTATTACATTAAAATGTAGGGTCCACAAGGATTACCTGGTCCAATCGGGAACCCAGGCGAACGAGGTTTACGTGGTGAAAATGGCCCTCAAGGTGTAGAAGGACCTCCTGTAAGTTAAAGTACCTAATTCATTTAATTAGTTTCCACATCCGCATATGTAAGCTTTTATTGTAGTATACTTTAATTTTAGGGTCAAAGAGGTAAAGCAGGCCCTCCTGGAGTTCAAGGAGAAAAGGGAGATAAAGGAGAAATAGGTCCTGAAGGGATGAAAGGTATTGTATTACATTAGAATACTATATTACACGTAGTAGGCATTAATTAGTATTTCTAAAACAATATATTCATGACATGCAATTAAATAATATATTTTGCTTAGTTTAGATAATGCATTATGATTTATGATTTTATGATTTATACAGGTCATAAGGGCCTAATGGGCTTACAAGGACTACCAGGTGCCCCAGGAGCTGATGGTCAAAAGGGTAAAAATTTTAACAATTAAAGATTATTTAAAAAAACAGCCATAACTAGATCAACATTGCTGTATGCTATTTAAAACAAAATATATTTTATAATTTATTATTTTTATTAGGTAATATTGGGTATCCTGGACCCCCTGGACCTGTTGGTGATCCAGGATCAAAAGGTAATAGTAGCTCTATTTAATATTAGAATAATAGGTTTTGTGTAATTAAAAATAATTCTTAATTTTTATTAGGGCCCCCGGGACAAGATGGAAATCCTGGGTTACCAGGTTTAGCAGGACAACCGGGTCCTAGGGGTAAGAATATCATTGTTATTTGACTCTTTAAATGTAAAAAAATAAATCATGATAAATATTTAAGGACTAACTGGTGAACGAGGTTCTGATGGAATACCAGGAGCACCTGGTTTACCTGGACCACCCGGACCTCCAGGTGAAGCATTGGCTTATGATATGGCTGCGCTTTCCGCATTATTAACTCAAGGACATAACAAGGTAGAATTAAAATTAATTATTTTTTTTAAGATATTAACTTATAATTGGAATAGGGACCAAATGATGGTACACATCAAGATCAACCCGAAATGACAGAAACGGAAAGACGTGAATTAATATTCAATGCGTATAAAAAATTGAAAACGTCATTTGAGAAGTTTAAGAAACCAAACGGTGAAAAAGATAGCCCAGCCAAGACATGTAAAGATTTATATGCAGCTTATCCTTCTCTTGAAAGCGGTAGGAAATTTTTTTTTTAATAATTTTTATACGATTGATAAAATACAAACGATTTTAGGAGAATATTGGGTGGATCCCAATGAAGGAGATGTTCGTGACGCGGTGCTCGTACGATGTGATCACATTACAAAGAGTACATGTATAAAACCTCAGCCAGATCATATAGGACCAATAGATTTTGCCGATTTTGGAAATAGAAATCATCAATCTGAAATTTGGTTATCTGAATTTGGAAATACTGGACAGGTTGTAAATAGTGTAAACAATCACAGCCAATTCTAATTAAATGCCTTCTTTTAGATATCATATAAAGCTGATAGCAATCAAATCACTTTTTTACAACTATTATCGGAATCAGCTACTCAAAATTTAACATATCACTGTAAAAAATCAATTGGCTATTTTGATGTGGAAAACAAATCATACAAAAAAGGATTGAAACTAGTTGGATTTAACGATGCCGATATTACTCCTAGAGGGAATCCAAAAATGAAATACTCTGCTATTGAAGATGAATGCAAGGTAATTGTATATTTTGTAAATGATAGTTATACTATACATATTTTACAATTAATATTTCATAATTTCTGTTTTTTTTTTTTTGTAGACTCGGTCAGACGAATGGAAAAAAACAACAATTTCATATACAACTGATCGCCCGTCTCGCTTACCAATTGTTGATGTTGTTCTACGAGACTTTAATGAAAATGGTCAAAGTTTTAGCATACATTTAAGTTCAGTGTGTTTTGTATAAATAATAATAAAAAAAAATAAAAAACAATAACTCAGTTAGATTTCTTTAAATACTTAGCACATTCAATTAATTAAACACAATAATATTTAAAAATAAATTAGTCTAGAACTGAAATAGTTAAGTAAATAATATAAAACTAAAATGATGGGATAGTTAACATAGTTTTTTTGATTAGGTCAATAAAACAACAGTAGAAGTTTAAAACATGATGCTAAGTGGTATTAGTGGTAAAACAAAGACAATTTTGAGCAATCACAATAAATTGTTATTGTTACTCAAAATCTTTTAGGGTTCTTCTTTTACATTTATCACTCATGAGTCATGAATCATGATTAAAAATTAACAAGTTAACAGACTTCTATGTGGTATGAATGTATGATGAAGAATGAGAAAAGTCATATGTCATGACTTGAATCATTTGAATTTTAAATTATATCACAAAATATAAATAACTACAGGGTAAAATGTAATTTAGGTACTTACACTTGCATCAAGAGGTACAAAAATTTCCATAAAAATAGCAGAGTAGGTATCAGCTACTTTCAATTCTATAATTGTTAACAATTAAAATTTTTTCAGAATTTCGAGTTTTAAAATGGTTAAGTACTCAAAAGGTACTCAAATACTGTGGCAGAGCAAACTTTATTTGTCAAAGAAAAATTTAATTGCATCACTCACATATTATCATATTCACTTAGAACACTTTGGTTGTAGGATGGCTTTGCTTTTCATCCCTACCACAAACCGTGTATCATAATTGCATGGTAAATCTATTCTAGTAAAATGATTCTATTACCTATTATTATAATTCAATACAAATTTATAAGGTTTAACTTAAGGATAATAATATGGTATTACTTCAAGAGAATAAATAAATGCTTATTTTTATACATTTAAACTGAAAATTTAAACTTATACTTCACAAACAACTGATTTAAATTGTCTCATTTCACTTACCAATTATAGATGTTATTTTATGAGAACGTGTATTGGTCAAGGTTTGAGTATATATTTAAGTCCAGTGTTTTTTGTATAAAGAAAACAAAACATTAATTATTTGGCCAGTTTTCTTTAAATAGCACAACAAACCAGTTAAACACAATATTTTTTATATCATAAAATTATTAAAAAAAAAATTAATTTATAATATAAAATAGTAAAAATAAAGTAAAAACTAAAATGGTAGGGCAGTTAACATTTTTTAAAATTTGGTCAATGAAACAATAGAAGCTTAAAACTATGTATAAGCTTATGAATTTAGGAAAACAAAATGTTGTAAAAGTAACTTAAACTATGGTCAAATTTTTAAGGCGCCCATAAAAAAGAATATTTAATAACTAAATTGAGTAAATTCTATAGTTTTTAACTAAAGTATTAGAAATAACTTAACTTAATAAATAAATTACTTGATAAACAACCATAATATTTTATGGACGCCTCATATTATTTTTTTTTTATACATTACACATTTAATTCATAATTATATATATGCATATGTATATGTAAATATTATATATTAAAAAATGTCTTTTTTTTATTGAAACATATATTTTTTCATACTTTTAGACTAATTTATTATGATAAAATAAAGAGTAGTTGTGAAACAAATAGTTTTAAGTAGGTAATATTTTGTTCAAGTGTTACATAAATATTAGGAAGATATTTAATAATTATATAAATATTTGTTTTGTTCTATATAAATAAAATATTTGGTGGGAAAAAATATCATGCAAACAAAGGCAGATGGTATATAAAAATATACATGATATATAATAATAAAATAATGAGCAAAAATCATATTAAGGAAAACATGTCAAATAAAAAAAATTAAACTTTCATTAATTTTTTCAATTAATTTTTACTCATACATTAAACAATATATATTATTTTTATTAAAAAAAAACCCAACCTAAAAAAAAATTTGATAAGTGTCATAATAATTTACTTGATTTTAGATTCATAATTAAGGAACTTTATAAAGAAAGAGATATCATAATATGTGCAATATTGATAAAACATGAGATACACAAGTCATAGAAATTTGTAAAAAAAATGCTTATAGTATGGAATGAAAAAAATATTATATATAAATGTCAAATTATATTCTGCCTTTGTCTGTGATCAGCACCTCACATAGGGTGATTGTACAACTATAAAGTTTTATATATATTCAATCACTTTGGTTCCATTCGGCTATGTACAAAAATTAAAAATAATAATAATATATAAATAAATTTAATAGTTTCTAACCACGATGATAAGAATACCGAATATTTCGGACTGCCGTTATCAACTTTTTGGTTTAGGGCTGCCAAATTTACTTGACAACTAAAAAAATAAAAAAATATATTAATTGATCAAGTATTTTAATTATAATATGATTATAATATATATATATATATATATATACACACAGAAAAATTGTAAAGTACCTCAAACTCATGAAATTTTAAACTTAGTATTAAATATTCTAATCAGAATTTAGATAATGAAATTATTACTAATCATTATTATTACTGGAGTAAACTCTGTCTAACGAGAGAACATGCCATAGTTTGACAAAAATCAGATTTTCTAAGCATTCATATGCGACACCCTGTCATAATGGAATTACGACTCGATAGCAGGATGTTATGTGTGAATGTGTGCAATAGGTATGTTCTCTTTTTGAATAAAATATTGATTTCAAATCACCCATTTCTCTCACAAATGTCCAAAAAGATTTTCTAAATAGTAATTATAGATGGGTTAATCCTTTTAACCTTTATTTTATTTCATATAGAATTGAATTATTTAATTAGTCCCTAATTAAATTTATGCTCTTATAAATTGAAAAAAAAAACAATAATAATATTATATTTCAAGTGCCTTAAGAAAATGTAATTTAGTGATTTAACTATATGTAAGGTTAGCTAATGTAACAATAGTCAATTTCACATTTTCACAATTAAGAAATCATCTGTTATTAGGATAAAGATAAGTGTTGGAGAATAAGTAAATTGGGCTAGCCAAAAATACAGTACAAAAATAAAATGATGGATAATGCACTCTTATTAATACATAGTATCACATAAACCTAAAGACTTAATATGTTCAAAAATATATAAGAAAATCAGGTTACCTATATTTCTTTTAAAATTTGTTTATGTGCAATAAAAATTTTAACTAAAATTTGATCAAGCCACTTCTTAATAAAACTTAAAAATAGTTATGATTTATAGAATTAAGCTTACTATCACACTTTATGCTGTGGCTGATGCCTCATTGGAAATGCGTTTCGGCGATCTGAATGACCATGTGCAGGGGGTGCAGAAGCTAAAAAATAAAAAAATAAAAAACCGGTATACAAAATTATTTCAATTATGTACTACCTCTTGGTGCATAATAATGACCTCTACCCTCACCATATCCATGAGCTGGAACTCTACTTGATCTGGGTTGTGATACATATGTTTGAGGATTGTGCCGCTGTATAAAAACATAGTTTTAGTTTTAAGTACATTATCAAAGTTGTAATATCAAAATATTACCATTCTACGTAAAGTGGTAATGGGCCGCCTTAATGTTTCACTAAATCTTCGAGCAGGAGTTTTCTTAGGATTTGACGATGGCGTGTGTACTGCACAACATTTTATGAATACTCCCATTATAATTACAAATGTAACACCCATAAGCATACAAGCCCACCAATTTTCCTAAAAATAAAGAAAAATTAAATATATTGTATGTCATTGCTAGTTAATCTTGTAATATTGTAACTAGTATTTATAAATAATGTTAACATATTATATTTGATATGATTTCTATAAATTAAAACTTACTAAAGCCCATTGTTGAAGAGTTTGAAGTGTTTGTTTATTGAGGAGCATATTTTTTAATCTTGCTAATGGACCTTCGGCATCAACTGCTCTACATTTGTAAAATACATCACAGTAACCCTAAAGAAATTATATTATTAAGTAATTTCATAATTATAAAGTAATTTATGATAATTAATAATTTACTTGGAAATTATCACAAGGTGATCCAGGCCTTAGACTAATGCCACCAAGTGGTAAATTAACTGCAGCAGCAAATTCACTAGTTGACCTGCATGTTTGTAAATCAGTACCATTCATACAAGCCAACTCACACAACTTGCGTTTGTCAATATTAGGTATAATTTGTGATGTCAAAAAACATTCGTTTAGACCCCACTCCAAACAAATAGATCCAGTGCAATCGCCATTGATGCATAGCTTAAATAAAAAAATTTTCAATAACATTTTAAATTTAACTCCAGTTAATAATCAACTTTATTTACTAACCTGTGTTCCTTCATTACAACGAGTTTTATTAGGTTTAGGAGGTGGTACCGGACATTCTGGTGTAGTACCATCACAATAAGAACTATAACTACAAACATCTTCACCACGACACATAACTAATCGATTAGATGGAATAAAACGGCAGGTATCAGCATAACAGCATGGTCCTTGAGAAGGGCTAAAAATTAAATATTATTAAAATAAAATTAGTTATTAATTAATAATTAATAGTTTATATTGGCACATACCTGCACTCAGTTTGTGCACGTCTAGCACAGCCTCTAGCTGAGATATTGCGGAATCTATCTCGATCAGCGACTTGCCTGGGATAGCAACATTTATCATCACATTCATCATCATCATATCCACAATCACATTCTTCACCATTTTCAACAATTTTGTTACCACAAAATGCCCCTTCACTGGCTGTATAAATATTTATAGTTAATATTTAATTATTATAAATGTTTTTTTTTTTACAAACCTTTAAAGCAATTCCTTTTTTTATTATCTTGTATAGCATCTAATACACTACTGATATTAGCTATACTGCATGAAGAAAATTTACTGTTGTTTGGACGGTCACCGCTAGTTGCAGATGCAAACATAATATAATTACCACTCAAACCACCTGGCCGACAATCTGAAGGATAATCATGCTGTAAATAAAAACATTTTTAAAAAACTAGAAATTTTTCATTTAATGTGCTTTACAAACCGGCGATCCAAAATTGTGACCAATTTCATGGGCTAAGGTTAACTGTGAAACTTTGGGTGGAACTCTACTATTATAGTTTACAAAAGTAATGATACCAGTGTTTAAACTACGTTTAGTTGATTGATACAAACCACCGATAGTTTCTGTATAAGTCTTATACTTTTCACAAATACCACCAGATGCACCTGATAAAAAATAAAATAAATATTACTTAATCACAACTCTAGATCTCTTTACTAATTGGAAAAGAACTGTTTTTGTTGTTGACATAATTATTATTCTACTAATAAATAAATGTAATTACCAGATGCGCTGGCAACCCAAGCTAAACCTAAGGTTCCTCCAGTGAAATCTCTGTACGTAAAAACATATGCTAGGCAAAAGTCTTCATGGTTTCCCAAAGAATGCAAGTTTAAAAAATTACTAACATCAATATTTTCCATGCAGAATGGATTTTGTTCTCCAGACCATTTGTGATCGCAAGGTTCATCATCATCAATCTAAATAAAAATAGTAATACAATATTTACTCATATTAATTTATTTATTTTAGAAACATTCTTAAAAGATATTAAAAATGCATTTACAATAAAAATAAATAAAAATATTTGACTTTTATGATTTGTTGAAATATTATAAGTTTTAAGAAAAATTACTATTTAAGCACATATAAATACAAATATTTACTTTAATTCTTTGAACTTCAAATTTAATATTCCTGTGTTCAATGCGTCCATCAAATTTGGTATCTCTGTAGATATAATTCACTGCAGTTACATGGTGTGCTATTAATGATAATATCTCTTCTCTTGTCTTTACTTTATCATAGCCAACCTATAAAAAATGAATTTATTTAAAAAATACATATATAAATAAATTATATCATGTTTAATTAAATACTTGTTCTTTAATGTGTTTCCATAATAAAGGGTCAGTTTGGATAAATAATGAACAAGTATTGCGTTCTTCTTTAGGTTTAGTAGCACGTTTTGTTCTAACAGGTCCATGATGATGTTTGTCAGCTGCTTGTCTTGTATATTTATATGCAGGCCTTTCTTCATCTTGTTGTTGAACATTCCAGGGACTACCAGAATACTGGATATTTTCCATACTTTGTTTTGTAGATCCTGTAACTCCACATCCACTAAAATGACCTGAAATATTTTAGGATTACAAGGTTATTCATATCAATATTCAAATTAAGTAACATTAATTTGTAAAACTTACTAGAAGAGTTATGATATGGATTATCAACATCACTTTCTTTATAAATAACTGAGTGAAAATTATCGCTGTCTTTAAGGTGACCATGCGGATGAGTATATTTTCTAGATTTTTCAATATAATAATTTCCTTTTTTTGGTGATATGATTTTTCCTTCAAAAATTCCATCAATTATTGAACCAAATACTATACTATTAGCTTCATCTGTTAAAAAATAAAAACTTAATAATTAAAAAATAACAATCAAGTTAAATCATTAAAAATATTAGTTTGTAGAATTTGGGAATCAATAAAAATAAACAATTAGTATTCAAGGTTAAACATATATTTTATTGTCTAGATTCTTAACAAATAAGAATCATATCTTTGTTAAGTAATTAAATTTTTTAATTATATCAAATGCTACTATACAAGTATATAACCTTGATATCCATCAAAATATTAAAATTGTGTATAACTCAAAGATATATTATACTCATGTGTAATATCCACAAATAATACAGTGGAACCTCGATAACTCGAACTTCTATAAGTCGAATTTTCGATAACTCAAAAGAATGTCTTGGCCCCTACTTAATAACATATCATATGTGTAACCTCTGTAAGTCAAATTTTCGATAACTCGAATTTTTTTTCGCCCCCAATTTATTTGAGTTATCGAGGTTCCACTGTATTAAGTTTAAGAAATTTGCATTAAACAGAATCAATTTAATGATGTCAACTTTAATGTTAAGGTGATTTGACTTACTATAAAATTAAATATAAGAATAATAACTATATTTTTAAATTATTTTTTGAAATTTTTGATATTTAAGCAAGCTATGATTAATTTTAAACTGCTATACTTTACTTATAACTCACTCAAAAATTGAAACAATACAAATGCACAGATAATTTTCTTGCCTTTAAATTTTATAATAAATAAATTCAATCAAATATTAAAACTAACTACACAAAATTGGTTTTACTGAATGTAAATTTGCCATGTTGTATGTTTATAAGATAGAAACAACATCTTTTGGTGTGACATCCTTTTAAGTTACACAATTATGAAATATCATAAAGTAATTAATAATAAGTATATTATTGTTTTTATGTGTAATTATTTACATTGCTGATTGTAAACATTCTGAATATTTAAAAATATTTATAATTTTTTTAAGCTATTTTTTTTTAGAAATAAAAAGTAAATATTTATCAATTGATATCTGTCAATAAATAATGGATGACATTTAATTAATTAAATGTACTTAAATGCACTTTAAAAATTATTATCTAATAACAAATAGCACAAATTCATGGACACTTTGCCCCTCCCCTCGGGAAAAAAAAAATTATATGCACTTGTAAATTGTAATTCAATAAATATAAAAGTATACTATGATATAATACACAATTGCTATCGTATAATAACATCACAGGTTTTAAGTACAAAAAATGAAGATCTCGTATTTCGTATTATTATCGCATATACAGTAGACTCTCGATAATTCGAAATTGACGGGACTGTTGAAAAACTTTGAATTACCAAGATAATTGTTGAGTAGTTCGAAATAACGAGAAGGCAAAAAAAAATTCGAATTATAGAGAGTTAAGAAAAAAATTTTGTTTTTTATTATTGTACATACATATGTACATACATACATATTAGTTATTTCAGTAAATTAGGTGATATATACATATTAGAGTTATTTATTGTTAATTTTATTATTATTATAAAAGATTATTATTTTTGAAGAAATCTGCAATGGTTTTATGCTTCATTGAATTTAGTTACATTTTTTCAAAAATAAAACTACATTCGGCTGACGGCTATCGACAACTCGACGAGTTAAATAAAATTACGATTAGAGACGATTAAAAAATAAAACGATAAGGTTCTAACGATAATATTCTATAGTTATCGACAATAATAATCTAAATTTATACACGATTGTATAGTAAATTATTAATAAAAAGATTATAAGAATACAGATAAAATACATTTGGTGAATATATTATGTACTTCGAATTTCCGAGCATTGAATGAATGATACTTCGAATTGTCAAGTATTAGTGGCCAGTTTTCCCAAAATTACTGAAGGTTTCGAATTATCGAGAGTCGACTGTAATTTGTAGTTAACTCAATAAAATCACATATTTTAAATACTTTATAAGACAAAATAAAATGTTCTGACTTCTAATTGAATACGTATAACTACGATTTACGAATTGGCACGTGATTACAAAATACATGCATCTTTGCATACTCAATATTAGTTTTCCGCTGTCTGTGTAACATAGTAAATACCAAGCGTCATGTGTCAATTATTCTTTTTTAAGTTTTCAATTTTATAAATAGTGCATTCGATGTGTATCTGAACCACGTGTATCGAAAAAGAGTTTCTGTACAAGTCAATTCAAACTCGTCATGTTCTACGTCAATAAATATGGTACATTCAATAGTTAATAATCTAACCTAACGTATTAATTATATGTAAAATTGTTGTGAGAAATATCCAGTTTTAGGATTTTATGTTAATAAATCAAATTTATCAGATGAACTTAAAAACAAATTATACTACCAACACCATATTTTTCATCAGATAATTATGAATTTAAGAATAATGGTATTGCACAAAAAAGTAATTTTAATATAGAATGACTGAAATAATATCGCTAGTTAATTTATTCCAGATATTTAAAATGGTGGCTTAAACAAAAATTGTGTTATTTTTCACCCTATTGATAAAATATGATTCTTAGGAGCGTTTATTGTTCGTGAATTTTTATCTTCATACAAAAAACAAAATGCAATCTAAATGGCATCGAGATTCGGTTTCTCAATCAACAGATTTTTTTAAAATTATGACTAACAAAGAAAAAAGTGTTAAAGGTATACTCTGTTCACTGAGAGATCAAACCATTTCATACACCCGACTGACGGAAATACGGGCACTCCGTCAAAAATCCCTTCTCCGCCAATTAAACTTATTTTATATACAAAGTAAGTTCAAATAATCTGCTATGTGGAATATGGAATGTGTTCGAACATATTCGTGATCACAAACACTACAATTTCCCATTACTCTGTTGCGTCCCGACAGTAATGTCGATTCATATATCAACGCAGGAATGAAAATACTTGATATATTAAATATAAAGTAAATCTTTATTTAATTTAAATTTAAATATAAAATTACACTATTGCAAGTACAAAATGTTGGTGAGTGGTATTACAACCTGATTCAGAAATACTGATAAGCAAGACAGCGAGTAGTGTTACGACCGGCTTTTGAACGTCTTGGATATCCCTAACTGTCTATCGAGCTCTTGACCAAGTTAATCCTTTATAAATAGTTAATTGACAAAGAATCGATTATGATGGTGGCGACTTCCAATGACACGAGGGGTCTCGTATTTAATTTATTATTCTTGTCGACTTTTACGATCTCATAGTTTCGATTTTTCTGAGAAATGAGCAACGTGTAATACCTAAATTGAAAAATTAAACAATACAAT
Source organism: Melanaphis sacchari (assembly GCF_002803265.2). Lineage (NCBI taxonomy): Eukaryota > Metazoa > Arthropoda > Insecta > Hemiptera > Aphididae > Melanaphis > Melanaphis sacchari. The sequence continues at coordinate 425,221 of NW_020271389.1, read as the reverse complement.
GTTCACACCGTTCGTCCTGACTTTGCATTAGATACATTGTCTTGTCTTATTAAATAATCGGAACATGTGCCACCACACCGTAGAATATATGTTTTAAAATATACTAAATATTACATAGTCCATAACAACTCTAAAGTTTAAAGAGTCTTAAGCAACAGGTGATAAGTAGGCAGACTGTAGCCGTCAAGTGTTGTAGTAGAGAGAAACAATGAATTTTCGTCCGTCGCGCAGGTCCGATCTCTCAGTGAATTTACTATAGATCAATTAAATACTGCAAAGTGCAGAACACTCACAAATCGAACAAAATAGAAAAAGGCTAGTCCCAATTTTGTCTCCAATAGTATTAGGTACAATAAATGATGTAGCAATTAGAGGTAAATCGGGTTGTACCGGAAATTTTCATGATCCTTTAAAATTTCGAGTTGAATCTGGATACAGTAATTTTTTTTAAACATTTATCAACATGCCATACTAAACTTAATATCTCACATCGCATTCAAAATTAATTATTTGTATTATGTGGAAATATGTTATGAGGTAAAATTGTTCGAAAAGTTAATAGAAGCTTATAAGTTTTTCATTGTTAGCTGATGAAACTATGATGTTGCTGGTGCTAAACAACTATTGATTGACGTTCGTTTTGTCAATAATTGAAAAACTATAAGAAAAAAATTCATAGGATTTAGTGCACTAAAAACATTAGATGCAGTTGGTTACTACTTACTAATAGCTACTTTTATTTTAGCTTCTGTTAAAAAATATGGTTTGGATATAAGCCAATTGCTTGAGTTTTGATGAGTGTTTAGCAATGATTAGAAAGGAAAACAGAGTCAGAAAATATTCTAAAGCAACATTTTTTTCCCTATGCATCGCATAGACTTAATTTGGTTATAAACGATTTTAATGCAAAAACAAAAATACAAAATACTGAAGGAGTAATTAAAGAGGTAATTAATTTTTTTTTGTAAAAGTTTACTTTGTTGAAAACTTATTACAAATAAACTAATTTTGTGTGATATTTGTTAGGCTGCTAAGTATAAATCTATTGGCATTTTTGCTGAAAACTTTATCAACATTAAATCAATTCCAAAAAAAACTACCAATAATTCAGATTGTTAAATTAACAACACTACTTTCACAAAAGCTCACAACTATAATGTAAGACATCAACTTCACAATTTATTATATCTTTAAATATCATGTCAAAATACTCAGCTCAATTAGAACCAATTAAAAATAAACTCCACTACTAACTAAACTTCAGACTAAGTCTGTTGATTTATACTCAGTCCAAAATCATATCCAAGATTTATATACACGGTAGAAATTAAAATTTCTCACACTACATCTAAACAAAAAATAGATCAAATTAAAAAATTGATTCTGCTGAACGTTATAACAAACTTTCTATCTTTAGTCCTTATTTAGATTCACTAATATTATCTCTTTCACAACAATTTTTAATTGCAAATATTTAAAAAGTACACCATTAATGATTTCAAATAAAAAAAATTAAGCTGATTAGAGATTATTGTAAATTTAAAAATATGATAGAGAAATCTAATATTCGATATCAGTATTGAGTTGATAAAAATTTGGTTGAATCTCAGTGTAATGAAATTTCGTTTATTGATTTACTGGCTCATTGCAAATATATTATCTTTAGTTTTGTTAAATACTCCATGTTTTTAAATCATTCTCTCTGGCAACATGCACAATAGAGAGGTTGTTTAGTACATTAAGAAGAGTAAAAACGTGGCTTCAGTCGACTACCGGCGAATATCTTTTAAATGGGTTGTGTATGATTAGCTTTTATGGTGAAATAGTGAACATAAATAAGTATATTTTCATTTAGGATGTCATTAATATGTTTAGAATGAAGCGAAGAAATTTCCAGTTCTTATTAGACTATTAATATCTAACAATATATATTTTGATTTTCTATTTTCTATTTTTTTTTTTTTTTATACATACTTATTAAAATTAGTACACATGTCATATACTCGATTTACTGGCATTCGCATTTATTTAGTTTTAACTAATATTTTAAAATTTCATATCACCATTCCACACATCATCTACTACATTTAATTTAGTACATACATTTGGATTCAATAAGTTAATAACCCATGTTCTTGTCAAAATTTGACACAAGATTCGTTGTTAAAAAAAATGTTTCTGTATTAATTACCTAAATAACTCATTTTCATAAAAACTCAAATTAACGCTAAAATTTAAATGTGCACACATTTAACAAGCACCAAACACATACTGGATGACTAAGCATAAACGAATACAATTGTAACAATAGTTGTTAATATATTAAAAAATTGAAAGGAAAAATGTGTTTTAACTAAACATATTTTGTATAACAATATAAATATCAATTTTTTTATTAATACTTATACTTAGCATAACAGCATATTTACATTTATATGTAAAAATAACAAATAACATTAAATCTTTTATATATTACATTTGAACATTTTTTTTAGTTTGCTACTGCCTAAAATTTTACTTATGAGTGCTCATACACAAATTTATTATAATTAAAATCAAAATTCGACATCTTGACAACGAATTATATAAAAAATAGTTAAAAAATTTAGTAATTATAGAAAACTGTTAAAATATTTATCTTCCAGATTAAACTTTTCAAGAGATTATAGATAATATGATAAACATTTTTTAGTTAGGGATACTTTTTACCTAAAGGAATATTATAAATTCATGAAAAAAAAAATTAATTTTTTGATTAATAATAACAAAATAATTTTAGTTTAAGATGAATGGTAAAACTTTAACCTATTAACTTTAAGCCAAACATATTTTGACTAGCCTTTCCTGCAATACTAAAATGTCTCTATGTAACTATATTTTTGTAGGTATATTATGCAAGTTAATTATTATCTACCTAGTGTGGTTTTTGTAAAGGGAAATCCTTTGGACATTTAAGACAATTCTTTAATTAAAAAGACATTTTGAAAATAAGTTATTACACTATTGTTGAGTATTGTGAAATACATATTAATTTTAAATAGTAACAATCAAAAACAAAACTTACCGACAATATGTCCATGATATATATGTGAAGTATCTATATCATTAGGATGTATCTGATTGCCAAAATTATCTAACACTTCTATGGTATTAGAAAATGTTTCCGTATCTCGACGAAGTCTGAGATGAAAGTGATGGCCATGTGCTTTAAACGTTACATGCACATTACTGTCACTATTAGTCACTGATCGTTTGGCCCTATCATGACTTTGGGCCAAGTGTTGATGATCGTATGTAACAGGCTCATAATGTGTCACATATTGGCTGAGACGCTCACCTAACATCAAAAAGAAATTTAAGTATAGTATAAGTAGATACAGATGTGAACAGCTTACCTTGAATATTACTGGTGATTATCAAGAGCACAACGGCTGTATAGCTGAGTGTATACATGCTATTAGAATTATCAAATATTTGATCACAGGCATAAAATTAGGTTTTTTTTACATTTATTAAGTAGTTAAAAATTTTATGGAACCAATTAAATGGATTTTTTTAAGTTGTTAATAAAATTAAAATGATCAAGAAAATGACAATTTCCGGATTTCCATTTTGACTGGCCTCCAGTAAAAATATTCTTTTGTTTTATTGTTATTCTTTTTTTGCGAGATAATAACAAAAAAAAAATAGATAAAAATGTACAGTATAACCACTATAATAACAATGTTATCCCGTTAAGTTTCTATTTAGTTAATATTGTAAAACTTATTACAATATTTAATTTTAATTAAATGTTTTTTACATTTAAACTTTATTAATTATCATTTAAATCATATGTGTTGAAAATTTTTTAATCTAAAATGCATGTTATAAATATTTTTTATCAATACCTCTAAAGTTGTATCGATAAAACATATCGTACGATTTCCGTCCATTGGCCACATTGGCTAGTTGGGCTGATGCAACATTTTTCTACACACATCAGTATTTAGTTGCCACATTTTTTCTTTAACTTGTCCAATATTTTACCAATCTCAATTTTATATTATATTAAATAGTATTAAAGAAGTAAAAAATATTCAATTTAAAATGACTGAAGAAGAAGCTGTAAGTGTATCTTAGTAATATTTTTGTTTAAAATTTTTCTGTTCTCTATGTTAAACCTTGTCAATAACTTAATCATTGGCCAAAAAATCTAAACTATTAAAATATAAATTACCACACGAGTGTTATTTTTCATGTATCTAATATAATATTAGGACATTAATCATTTTGTCTTTATAATTGCTATTTAAATATTTTTTAATTATAGATAAAGACCAAAAATCCATTTGTGTTTTACCTACAATTACATTTAAAATTATATTAAATGCTTTTAGAATATAATTTTAACAGAATGCATACTCATATTTACATTTTATTGACCCCTAAAAGATAGTGTATATTACTTACTATTCAAATGTAATTGAGAAGTACTACTTTCTAGAGAAGTATGTTGTATTGTGTCCATTATCATATTATAATTATTTGATAATCATTGAAAGTAAATCTGTTAATACAGTTGTCATTAAATATATTTATGATTTTTAGTTATTTGATCCTTCCATTAAGAAGAAGAAGAAGAAGAAGAAGTTTGACTTAGACAGTGCTTTAGCTTCTGAAGCTGGTCTTGATGGCATAAACGAACAAACATTAGATAAAGAAAATCAGGAACCTGGGCCAGATCCTGATGAATTTGATGGTAATTATATTGTTATATAGCATATTAAATGTATTGTCATTTGTTATTGAGAACATCTAGTACCTTTTTTTTTAGTGAGTTATCATGATGCATAACAATTTGAAACTATTTGTGTTCATTGTGTGTTTAAATAAATTTAACTCTTATTAAAGATCGAGTCAAATTTATCAATTAGTTTATCCTTTTAATTAATTTTAAATTGTATTTATGGATATATGTATATATTATATACCTTTAATATTTTTAGTTTGTCTTCTGATCTGACAGTGTTTATTATTTTATATTTAATCTAATAATTGTATCAATTTTATTTGCGAACATTTATAAATTTATTTTATACTGTTTTAACTAATAGATAACTGTATTTATATTGTTTAAAAAGCTCATGTAATATATATTTATAGATGGAAACCTGGATCTGGATAACTTCGGTAAGAAGAAAAAAAAGAAAAAAAAGGTCACAATAAATTTAGATGATTTAGAAAGTGCATTACCTGATACATCATCAGCAATGGAAAATGGTGATGGCCAAGGAGAGGCTATGGATGTAAGTTTTTCTCTTTCAATTTCATTGATATTTTACTTATTTTTTATTGTTGGGATTTCAGGATGATTTTGACTTAAATATGGACTTTTCAAAAACAAAAAAGAAAAAGAAAAAGAAGAAAGATATAGATGAATTAGTTGCTGAAGAAATGGATAAGAAAGGTGACAAATTTGACGACAGTAAGTGGAAAAAGTGGAAAACACTTCTTTTAAAATAAGGTTGACAATCCTTTATATAATTTTATTCAAATTACATGCTTTAACGATGGCCAGTGGAATTTTGAGTCTGGTAAGGGTTTTGATAAGGTTAAAGTTATTGTGTAGAGAACTTTTTAATTTTATCTAAAACAGTTACTTGTTAGTATTTCTATAATAATTTCTATATATAATTCAAATTTTATTTCTCATTTGGAAACTGTAGATATATTCTCAATCAATATCTCAAAATTGTGATATTCATAATAAATAATAAATAGCTTAGTTTACTACTAATTAGTTGGGTATACTCTACACTTAATTTAAAAACCTTTAAAGACCAATTGGGCTCAAAAACCCATAAGGTCTAATTTATAACAATAGTAATTGAATGATAATTTTTTATATATATCGTTTTATTTTGTTGAATAAATATAGCATATTTTCATGTATTATTAAATCATAATGTTAACGAAAACATAATTTTCAAATATATTTAGTTTTATGTTGTGATAAATTAAATCAGTTACTGTTATAAAACACTTTTTATACATTTTTACTGTTGTTTAATTTAACAATATATTTTTTTCTTTCTAGTAACTGATGGTGAAAGCCATACGTGGTTTGGTTCTGATCGTGATTATACATATGATGAACTTTTAACTAGAGTATTTGAGATAATGCGAGAAAAAAATCCTGATATGGTTGCGGGTAAAAAACAAAAATTTGTTATGCGTCCTCCACAAGTAGTTCGGATAGGTACTAAAAAAACATCTTTTGCAAACTTTACAGAAATATGCAAAACGTAAGAATATATTTTTGACCAATTGATTTTCAAATGATATGTTTTTAATAAATTATTTATTATTTAGGTTACATCGTCAGCCCAAACATTTGTTAGATTTTTTGTTAGCTGAATTAGGTACTAGTGGTTCAGTGGACGGTAATAGCCAGCTTATAATCAAAGGTCGTTTTCAGCAAAAACAAATTGAAAATGTACTCAGGAGATATATAAAAGAATATGTTACCTGTCATACATGTCGTTCACCTGAAACTATTTTGCAGAAAGACACCCGTTTGTTTTTCTTGCAATGTGAAACTTGTGGTTCACGATGTTCTGTTGCCAGTATTAAATCTGGTTTCCAGGTAAGAAGTGAAAATATTATTTATATATATTTTTTAGTAATAGATAACTAGGATTTATATTGTTCAACATTTAAGCTTATTTCATAAAATTAAATCGCTTAGCTCTAATTTATATTAAAATTATGAAACACAAAATACATAGTAGCATATTTTATTACTGAATAAGTTGTGCTATTCAGCTTAACGAGACATGTTCATAGATTTATATTCGTTTTATTCATTTTTATTAAAATCTTGAATTATAATATTGACTATAATAGTGTTTCTTTATTAGCTCCATTTATAGGATTTACAAAATTTTTTGAGTAATTAAAAGTTTAATAAATGTGTTATATAGCCAATACCTTTCAGACTGGTATGATTTTCAATCACTTTCTAGAGAATAAAATACTCCTGGCATAACTTTACTTTAGATAATAAAATTTTCTATATTTTTATCTTGTTTTTTTTTATGAAGATGTAGTAAATTATTATAGTCAATGACTAGTAGGTCATTAACTAGAAAAATGCCAACAATTTCATTACAAAATAGTTATCAATTAAAACATTAAATCATTCCAATCTTTTTAATTTTATATTGGAACATTTCTACCTACTGCTAATAATTATTTTTTTGTTTTGAGTGTGGGGGAAGATGTTATTAGAATAGCCCATATATTAAATATTTATTCTAATTTATTTATTTTGTTTACAGGCCGTCACTGGAAAGCGTGCAGCTATCAGAGCAAAAACTGCATAAATACTATAATATATTTTCTTTTGCGTGCTATACTAGTTCAGCAAAGTACAATAAAATAAATTACACATTTTTACAAACTTTAATATGTTTTTATTATTATTATGATATACTTTCATTATAATAACCTTACAGATATAAAACCATTCTAAATTTTGTTTTCCCAATGTTTATATTGCCTAGTTCCATTTGTTTATTAAAACATTTTTAAAACAAATTTTTTAAAATAATTTTAAAATTATATTATATAAAAAATTTAAACATAGTTAAATGCTTTTTTAGGTTGTTTCTTTCAAAAAAAACACTTTTATATTTAATATTTATGTACATTACATTATAATTGTTAAAAGTTATGTAAATGGGACTGAACTAATAACAGAGAAATAATTAAAATTTGTATCATGAGTGAAAATTATAGTAGATCATTTTGAAATAATTTTTGTTTTTGTTTTTATTGGAATTTAATAGCTTAATAATGACACACACTTGTATATATGCATCTTACAGACGTACAACAGATACCTTAGAAAATTTGTCTTCAACAGTTTCAATTGAATGTAGTAAGCTTTAATAATGGAGTGAATTAACTTTTTATCAAAATAATTAAAGATCAGAAAATTAAACATGCATAATCATTTTTATTTATTTCTGAATTTTAAGCGGTTTATTAGTATTTCAAATATTATAATTTTAAAATTCTTATAACTAACTCAAAAATTAAAATATAAAAAAAAAATTACAAGATGGGTTAATAGTCCTGCCTATAAGCTTGGTTATGTCAATTTCCTCTATAAAAGACTATTGCACTAAATTGAAATTGCAGAACAAATATTTAATATGTTGTATGTTTGTAATGCAGATTCAACATAAACAAGTGTAGCATCCTTTTAAGAGGATGTCTTACCTGCATGTATTATCTCTATCTTAGTAACATACATTGTAGCAAGTTTGTGTTAGACAGAACCCATTTTATATTATTAAGCTTTAATATTAGGGTCGATTTACCTATCATTAAACTTAAAGGTATTTTAAAGTTTTAATTTTTTACATAGTTATAACTCATTTTAAAATGAAATTATTAGTAAAAGTCTTACCTTTAAGTTAGATAATAGGTAAATTGACAATATTAAAGCTAACAATATAAAATGAGTTCTGCTTAACAACTTTGCTATGTTGTACGTTAATCAGACTTCTGTTTCAACGCATGGGTAAAATGTCCTCTTGAGATATTTAAACTATAAACAATTATATTCGGAAAGTGTTGAATATTTTTATTTTTTTTTTTTTGTGTAAGAATTAATTACTATTATGCTAAGTATAGTAATAAAACGATTATCACAATTGTTTTCTTTATACTAGTTATTTGCATCTGATTTTAAACAATATTTCATTATAGGAAATTAATTAATTTACATTCATAAAGAAAATAATGTGTACATGAATACTATATAGAGTAAATCTTAGAAAGAAAAAAATTAAACTGCATTCGTTTTTAAACTTCCAAAAAAAGGTTTATTATGAATAAAGTATAATAAATTTTATGTTAGATAATTTACTTTTATTTATTAAAATATCTAATATTAGTCTGCCCTTCTTCAAAATCATTAATTTATCCCATAGTATGTTATTATAGTCATTATGTTAAATATTATTTTATTTTATTTGTATAGCTACTAGCTATAGCGTTAGATTCTCAGTTGTGTAAAGATAATGAATGTGTAACAATTTTCTTTTTCAGTAATTCAATGTTATTGATTTGTAGAAGATTTTGGGTGTTAAGAGTTTTTTTTTATATTTCTTTTTTGAAATTTTTTCATTGAAGAGTATTTTAAAAGTAAAATTTATCGATTAGAAACTGTAAGTGATTGATACTTGATTATTTGATAATTTTGTTTGTTTTTTTTTCTAAAGATATATTTTAATACCAATATACCGTGACATTAAAAATGTTTTTATTTTTAAACTGATAATTTCATATTTTGACAAAATCTCGAAAATTTGAAAATTATTCTACAATTGGCAAATAACAATTTAAAAAATGTTCAACATTGTTATACTCATAAATAATCTACTTATAGTTTCATATTGTAAACTTAAAATTATGTAAGCACAATTTATTTTTATAGTCTATTGACATATGAAATTCCAAGAGGACGAAATTCAATATTTAAACAAAAAATAATGATGTTAGTTATTTTATTTAATCCAAATAAAACATTCTTTAGGATTTGAAACTAATATTTATATTGTATTTTATGTACATGACGTCACGACATTTACAAAACATTTAGATTAATTTTACGCTATTTCTTATTTAAACCACGAGCTTATTCACACCATTTTACGGTAAGTCGGTGTTGACTCGAAAGCTTATAACAAAAATATAATAGGTAAACGTAAAAATTTTTAGCAAAAATTAAATCAACCTTACCGTAATACAAACAATATTGTTTTTTTTTTTTTGTTACTGACGTCTATTGAATATTTACAATCTATAATATGCGTACCATGAGTAAATAATTGGAGGGAGAGCTGAGAGTGATGTGGTGGTAATACAAACAATAAAATAAATTATTTTAATAGCAATATAAAAAAAAAAAAAGTATCATGAATTAATAAACTCATTGTATATTGATTAATGATTAGGTTAACACTGTTGACAGACCTAGTCTTCGCTCAATTATCGTAATAAATAATAATGTTATTTATAATCGTTTTTATATCATTGAATTCAAATTTAACTCGTTACACGTCCATCAGAGTGGGTCACTCGAAGACTGTACTCACTACTCGCTACTCAACAGTCACACCTACTGCACGACGCACGTCTGCATTTGCAGACTTGCAGTAGTGTCTACAGAACGGTAGTCAGTACTAACATGCTAACTTTTTTTAAATTTTATTTTACTTAACAGATGGCGCTACTAATGTTCCTATCGTATTTTATCACTTGATGTTCCGCGGATACGAGTTGGTCCATAAAACTATGCTTAGTGCTTACATTCTTTCAATTTGATCCATATTATGGTCTTTTAAAAAAAGTACTCCGTTCAAAAGTTTATAAGATTATCCTGGAAAAAAGAACAAAATACAATGGCTTGTTTTTATAGAGATGTTTAAATAATTTTTATAAAAAAAAAAATAGGTAATTATAATTCAAGAAAATTAATTATTATTAATTGATTGCGCAAAACGTACTTTTTGTCCTACCCGCTGGCTACTAGGTAGGTTACCGTTACATAACACATATTTATTGTTTGCTTGATGATTGACGACATTAAACTTACTTTTTTTGATTGTACCTATGTACATTTTTTCTAACAATCGCGTCTCTTAAGTCCTTGTCCTGTTGACAATGAAAATTAAACAATAATGGCTTTATGTAACTACAGGGAAACCTCTAAATACTGTACACTCTCGGTTGTTTACATTTTGTGCGCTATTTGAAGGCGTGTGTTATGTAGACGAGGGCGAAGTTAATGAAAAAATGTTTAACATTAAAATATATGAAAAAAATGTTACACATATGTGTATAGCCGTATAGGTACTTAATTTCCTATTTATGAATAGGTATATTTAGGTATATATATGCAGGAGCGCAATTTCAATGAAAAAACTGGGGGTGATATGCTTTTTTATCTATTTTTATTATGTTATTTTAAGGTTATGGATACTTGTTACTGTTAAAATCTAAATGAACATGAAACAATTTGGGAATGATAATTTCAAAATTGGGGGTGCTAAACAGACCCAAGCTCCCCTAGATTGCGCCTATGAGCATATGTATTATTATTAAAAAAAAAAAAATCAGTTACCGAAATAGATGGCCATTTTCTACAATGGATAAAATAAACTGTTTAATCCAAAAAGTGATAATAAGTAAAATGTAAGTAAATTGTAATAAGATAGGCCTACTAAGGTAATTAGTAATTACGATAAAAATCTAATCATCTTATGGTTGGACACTATTATTTCACAGTCTATTTAGAGTGTTCCGTATTTAGCGGTTTTTTCTACAAATAAAGCAATGAAAATATCTTCGTTCTGGGAAAAATGTCCACTATTTAGAGGTTTTGTAAAGGGAAGTTTCATTGTATAATATATTTATTTTTGTATTTTAATTTGGAACACACGATATTGAAGCACTATATTCTTTGTACAAAGTAAATTGGGTTTTCACATCTATGTCTTAAATAAACTGTGTAGCAGTAGTCAGTATAGGTACCATCACAATAAAGTACCAACATTTTACGCAAATACTTAATATCATTAGTTTTAAGATCAATGATAATACTTAATTTATATTTTTGTATTAATTTTATTATTTTTTTTTATAAATAATTTAAATAAAATATCAATAATTTGTTTGAATACCTAAAATCAATTATTATATAATTTTCAAACAAAAGAAATGTACCTATGTCAATTATTAAATGTAATATACTTAAATTTAATCTAATATAATAACTTGGTTTTTATTGTTTTTAATTTGTAATTATTTGTAAATAACCATAATATCTATATCTATATATATGTATTATTATGTTATCAGTTTTTGGTTTATTAGCTTAGCTTATAAAATAAAATCATGATATTAGTACATTACGTACATCTTATCTTAAGTTATATAAAACGCTTCTAGACTAGTAAATATAGGTAGTAAAATTATGCTTTTCAGCTTTAATTGATTATAATTAATACATTCAAGTACCTAATAACTATTACTTATAAAAAAAAAAAAAAAAATTATAGCTTTACCTGATGATCGGAATTTGGTAGTAACCCACTAACATACCTATTAATATTATTATAGATATATATAATGCTGAATTGTAATTGTCTTTTCGACACTGAAGTGCATATATCAAAATCATGTGACAGTGACCTCTTTTTGGGTATTTGTTCTGTTGGAAGCAACGGGGTTGAAGACACCTTTACTGAAAAATATTATTCAAGTATAAGCAAACGATTTATCGTAACTATGGAATATTTATTTTTGATATTCATTTATTTTTTTGTTTTTCACCTTTAATCAATTTTGCACGGAATCATATAATAACTTTCTTAGTACCTTCAAATCTGTACAAGGTACATTATGTCTATACCGTTTACCTAAAGGCTTTGGTTTAGTAGTATATCATGTTATAATTCTTAATTTAATTGTGAATTTGTGATTTTTTTTATTTCTACCTATAGAAGCATAAACCTTATACGAGTCGTACAAACTTATAAAATGTCAATAAAACATTTATATTTTCTATATTTTCGTCGTGCGTGATACATAATATATATTATTTTATAGAAATAGACTATAAATATTTAATTTATCAACCAAATGTTGATATCTTAATTATACTTTAACACTGAGCTGTATAAAATATTGATTAATTTATTACGGTTCATTAAATTTTAATGGACCAGACATGGGCTACTAAAACATGAAATCGTGTATAAGAGACGAAATACTTCAATATTAAATGTTTAGTCGAGGCAGTACTAGTTATAACTAACTTTTTTAGATTATTAAATTAATATTGAAAAATGCAAGTTAAATGTAAAGTCTAAAGTTTTTTATTTTTAACTTGTAAAAGTTGCAGGTTAATAAGAAAAAATATAACTTAATTTAGTAGAAAATCAGATAATTTTTTTCCATATATGAAAATAAAATATACCTGAAATTTATACTTACATAAATACATTATATGTATAACAAATTTAAATAGTAATTTTTTTTTTAAAAACTTGACAAAAAGTATAGATATTAGATATAGTTATATACCTTAATACCTATTAATTACTGATGTAATATACTTATAAACCTACCAATATACAATTCTTGTTAACCTATCTAACTAATCCTATAGGAATATCTAATTATTAAATAAATACTCGTTAATACAGGTTTTATAATGTTTATATTAAAATATTAATTGCTATATTATGTACATGTTTATTAATTCGTTTAAGTGACTTTAAAGTAACACATTACATTGTAAACAGTCACAACTCATAATACTAACAACTCTATTGAGTCAACAGTTAACTGTATTATAAATGATTTATCAGTATAGATGTATCAATAAATATTGAGTGTATAAAATATGAATAGGTATTCATTTCATAATCTGATAATCTTAATAATCATTTTATTAGTTATCAATGTCTCACGACGTTATCACCAGAACTATTATTTAAATTAACTTTGTATTATTTGAATTTGATTTATACATTTTTACTAGCCATAATTAAATATTTTAATGAAAACTGCAAATATAGATATATCTAATATACATTAATTTAAAATTTTTAATTCATAAATTAACTCATCTTTAACTTAAATAGGTTTTTTCAAATCATCATATTTTTTTATCATTTGGAAAATTTTGAACTCTTTCATCATTATAAAGTATATTTTTTCGAATTTTTTTACGGTGGTAATTGATATTATACAGTATATCTTTCGGCTTATTTATGAGCGTTTCAGAAAATATTAAACATGATAATTATGTAGACTTTGTTGCTTGCTTTTAATACTAGGTTTTTTCTCATTTTAGCGATCATTAAATTTTCATTTATTAAATTATTATGGTTATGAATCAATTTAGGACCATTGAATCTAAACTAGGTAGTAGTGAAATTCAAAAATCATTTATGCAATGATTCTTTGGAATTGAAACTTATATACTATTTTTGGTTTTGGCTAGCTTTTTTTTACATTTATAATAAAATTGTTGTGTGCAATTTCCATATCACTTTTTTCTGAACTTTTTCTTCCTTTGAAACTTTTTTCGTTCTCCTAAATATTGATACTAGTTCCAGTTTAGATTTCTAAATATACTTATAAATGCACTATAGCGTCCACAATAACTAACAAATAGATAAAAATATGTATCGGTTACTTGTCACTGGATTAAGATTATCATGCGTCTCATTTTGGCTGAGACTGAACTAGATTATAAGGTCCTAGTGTCCCAATAAAGTGTTCTAGAAATAAACTTCAATAATGTATGTTAAAATTTTGTTTGGCATTAAATATTTCTAGTAGACAAAAAACATTATTTTGATAAATGATGAATAGTTGAAACTTAATAGATTAATGTCTTACGAAATAGATTTTAAAATTATTTTGATAGCTACAATTGTTTACGACATATTTTTCTGTTCTTTCACGTATATTTAGTTATCACTTATTGCAAATTGATAATTTTGTAGGTTACACATTCTGAAATTCGATTTGTAAAATTGCATTAGTATATTCCTTGTAAACGTATGCCATGTAGTACTGATATTGTATGTGTGATTATTCAGTTATGAAAAAGTAGAATATTTTAACGAATGATGGATGACTGCAAAAGGGTGGTACGATATTTTCCTTAAAACTTATACCAAAACTGTTTGCTCTGGTTTAATTAAAATAAAATATGTCAACCCTATTAAAAATGTTTCTTCAATAGTTGAGTAGTATATAATAGATGTACTATTACCTGCAGTACTTTAATACATTTTAAAATTATTATAATGATACATGAAATTAAATAAATAATAAATATGTACTTATGTAAAAAATACATAAATCAAGCGATGTGACTGTCAATAATTACAAAAAATATTAAATGAAAAAAATTGACATTTTTCACGATTTTTGGTATTTTGATATTAATATTGATATTTTTACTTTATGAAGGTGATTAAGTATTAAAAAAAAATATAAATTACTATCATAATGTCCTATAACTTAACCTTGCAGACGGTATTATATATAATAGTTATACAATAATTGTATTATCAGAAATTACAATGCTAATCGTATTGTGCTTATATGGGTACTTAAATATAATTTAATACTAAAAATTCAAATATATAAGCCGTTATTTAATAAATCACATAATTTGTGAAAATAATCTTTTTTTGTACTTTCTTGTTTTAGTTTAAGAAGTCTAGAATAATAATGGGTAGGGCACTTATGGGCTACGAATTAAGGGTTAATGGGTTGGTGGGCATTTGTTATTTTTTTTGCCACTCCTAAAAAATTCAATTCAGTGCCACTGATTTTATTATCTATACATTATATATATTTATGTGCACTAAGAGAATGTAGTATTTTAAATGAAAACGCGACTTCATGAAACGAATAATGTCCTTTCGGTCATATAAATCATCCAGAAAAACATGCAAATATATATAAATCAGAGCTTTATTACTTAATAGATAAGTCTGTTACTGTATTATACTAATATATTATATTATATGTACTATTCATTGACATTATTTTTGTATTTTCCATTGCCAACACGCTATTCTTTTATTTATTACTTAAATTGTAGTTGATTTTAATTGATAGTATAAAGATTTGTTGAAAAAATACCTATATGATTTTGATTTTTATTATTTATACTAGCCTATATAATTCTAAAGGTGCTTATGTAACAATTTCATTAGCGATTTATTACTTTGGTATTTGAATTGATATTGTGTATTCATAACTAATGGCATATGTCAGAATTTTATGCGTCTTCATTCTTTAAGTATCTCTACTTATGCAATATAATTAAAAAAATTTTAATTTTTTTATATAAAATAACTAGTATAAAAAAAGTTTATACTCTATACTGCGTATTATGTAGTCTATACGTGATTACACGTTGTAACCACAATGTGCCCTATAATGCAACTGAAATTGATTTTTAAAGTGATAGACTAGCACTAGTTAAAGCAATTATTAAATTTCAGTATTTAAAATAATACATTCTCATGATTCATCAGATATCTTTTATGGATATTACATTAATATTATTGTATAATTTGCACTCTGACGCAAATGAATGGAGGAAATACCTGGGCCTAGCACTACGAGTTTTCAAATCTACTTAATAAACTTCCTAATGATTTTTGAGGTTATTATTTTTCCACTTTTAAATGACATGTAATAATTTTAGAACCGTATAGATGGTAGCTGAGCTTTCAGTCTCCACACATGCAGCATGATACTTATAATGACACGAGGACATATAATACGTTAATACGTAGGTGTATTGTATTTGTGTGAGCTTCACGAATTCTACATAGTATTGTATAGGTATTCTAGGTATTTACGTTTAAATTAAATATTACTACACTTATTAATTAGTTAAGTATTGATTTAATATAAAAACAATATTAGTCTTTTTAAAGTTTATTTAATGTGTTAATAAATACGTTTTAGACAAAAGTACAAAGCTTTTATTTGAAAAAATTAACAATATCATATTTTTACTTGAAATTATTATGAGGTTTGAATGGCGACGATATACCATGTAGGCATGACCGTAATTAATGATTTGATGCTCTAGGGCAGTGATCTCAAACTCAAATTACCTACGGGCCATATATTTTTTCAAAAAAAATTCGCGGGCCAAATTTTAAGTGTCACTTTTATACTTATACACTAGAAACTAAAGACAAAATGAAGGCAAAAATACATACAAAATCCATTTATTTACTTTTTATTACTACAAAATTATCATTGAAAAAATATAATGATCGTTAACTTAAAAAAAAATTATAATTAAAATTTAAAAATAGCTTGATTATTTGATAATTTTTATTTTTGAGCTGCTCTATTTTCATATTTTTGTTCAAAATGTATTTTTATTGCGGGCCACATAGAAGGGGTTCACGGGCCACTTTGGCCCGCGGGCCGTATGTTTGAGACCACTGCTCTAGGGCTACAATTATTTTAGTGCCCTCACCTTCACCTTTATTTTTACATTGACTTGTCAAAAACAATTTTGCGGCACTAGAACTAGAAATTTACTTAATTACTATCATTTTTCGTCACTATCTATGTTAAGACTCATTTCAAAATTATTTTTATCTCATTACAACTAAAAAAAACATACTTTTCTTTTCATTGCATTTTTTGACTTTTAACTTTAAAAAGTGTTAAACGTTTGCATTGATATAATGACAAACATACGCATAATATACTCATATTTATAATATATCGTAAGTTATACATATTAGGTATAAAAGTTTATTTAAATATTTAAATGTTAAAAACAAAATTATAAATGTTTTCTTCTTGCTTGCTAAATGAGTGGCGAATATATGGATTATGGATAGTGCCTGCACAGTTAACTTGTGTTAACTCACATTCAATATTTAACTAGCCACATGGTGACGAGTATTGATAATAACTCAATTGTTTTTATAAACAAGAGATTATTTTCGAGTATTTGTATATTCATATATTATTTTATTGATTATAACAACACAACTGCTGTCAACATATTCCGGAACGAACGGATATCTTTTATTATGTTTTAGTTTTAATTGTAAATGTAAAACAATAAATAAACTGTGATAAAATACAATATGTATGAAAAATATTTTGAAAATTACCCGACATGCATGTAATTATAATAATAATAATTATGTTTTATTATTTTATTTTATTTTTACTATTTTTATGGCGCCCTTAAAAAGTAATCAGCCTGGGCTTAATTTTCCACCCAAGCCACTCACTAAACATGATTATGCTTGTAGAAAACCAATGAAGGACATCAGTTTAATAATTTAGGAAGTTTTTTTGTCACAGAAAAAATTTACTTCTAATTTAATTTTTGGCACTAACTTCAGGGTGGTGTTATTAATTTCAGGAAATTGGGATTATTCACATATTTAGGTATCTCATAAATTTGTTTTAGATAAATAAAATTTAAATGCTATTTTTTTACACTATTATATGCACACGCTATACACATATTAAATACACCTCATAGTATGTATCTCACAAAGTTTTGGTCCCATCTGTTAGACTATTAATATTTTGGAAACCATGTGGTATAAGATGGAGAACTTGTCATAAAATTCAATAAAAGTATGTTCTATATAAAATAGGAACCGCATTGTTATCATATTATATTGTTTTTCATCATTGGAACAACACTACAGCCTATATAATAACATAGATGCGCACAATGGCTTCAGTTTGGCCCCCAAGGAGTTCTAGTACTTGCTATTATATTTAGTTGGGATTAATTTCATTTACAGACATACTGGGGAATGTTTAGAAACTGAAAAAGGTTTAGAAAAAATTCTGAGACAAAAAGTGATACGGAAAAGAAACAATACAAAAATGATATAAAACTTAAAATAATTATGTAAATAAGTAATTCTAAAGATTTTCTTTAGTATCCGGTAAAAATAAAAAATTAAGGATAAATAAAAATATTTATGTATAATTTTTACGTTTTTTTGGTGCAACTCAAAAATAAATAATCGTATCTACGTGTAATTATCACCAAATATTTTTATTATCACATTTGATAACATGATGACATTTTAAAAATATTTTAACTTTTTTAAGCTATTTATAAGCATGATGAAAAACTTTTTTTTCAATTATTAAAATGTTTGATCAACATTTTTGAAAATATAATAAAAAGCTCATCTATTTTAATATTTAGAAATATTAAAGATAGGTACGTAGGCTTGATTATTTTTATGAGTATTTGAATTTCCAAATTTATTAATATCACAATAACTTTAAAATTGTTTTGTAGTTAAAGTGTTCAATTTTTATAGCTAAAGCTTGAAAGTTGTATACAAGTTTTCTTTTCGTATAGTTTATAGTTTTTATTGGAATCAAAAAATATAAAAAGTATTTTTCATGATTTTTTTTCTTTATACTATACATTTGAAATTTAATTATGGATAAAATCTGTTATTTAAACAAATTTATCAATTCTAATTATTTATTTGTAATTTAAAAATATTTTTAATGAACAATGAATGTAATTTTTAGATGTGCCTATTATTTTATTTTTAATGCATAGTGACATTTTCAAAACATTTAGATTAATTGTATATTATTGCCTAATCATAATTTATATCGCATTACTAGTAATATAATAAATTAATATAATAACTAATTAATAAAATATCAATACTAATACATTTATATGATAATAGGCTGACAGATTGTCGTTTCCACTCAGCATCATTTTTTCTATGCAATAACTTAGGATTGAATTCAAATATAACACATCCATGATGGACTTCACAATAATAATGGCTTATTATTCAATGACGAGGTAGGTATACGAATTCTGTGCTGTACAGTTATACTTTGTATTTCGTTATGCAGTTTTTTCTAATATAGTAGGTATACAAAATGACTGTAATAAGTAGAGGTCAGAATAATATTCTCTTAAAATAGACAAAATTAAATTCTAATATTCCCCTAAAAAATTGATAATATTCTTTAAAAACTGTAGTTAAATATGCAAAAATATGCTTTTACAGTAATAATATATTTTTCTAAATTAAAAATATGCTTTTATATTAAAAAAAAAAAATAATCTAATTGATATATAAAGGTCATTATTTATGATACTATTCTATATGTTTACTGAAATATTTTTTTATTGTTATTATTATTTATTTAATTATATAATATCTTATAATTTAGCTTTAAAACAATTTTAACTTAACTCTTTATTAACTTATTCCATATCGTTATTCCATTTAAAGTTATCTCAATAATAACAGACTAAAAACTTATTTAATAATATTTATAATTTTCGTCCCTACAACACAAAATATCCAAATTCTATAAAATTAATCGATATATTTTCTAATATTCTTTTTTGTATGAAACATTGTTTTATCTTAAAATATTCTCAAATATGCATAAAATACTTTTGCTATTGAATTGTATAATTCGTAATTTTTTTATAGATTTCAAACCGAAATTTGACTGCACAGACTTAAAAAAAGTATGCAAAAGAATATTATTATTCCGACCTCTAGTGATAAGCAAAATTGAAATGTTAAATATTAAAATATAAGTATTTTTAAACATGACGATACAAACATTTATCAGTGATTTATCTAAAGAGTGAATGTGTTTACTTGTTAATTATCTTTACTAAGTAAAAACTAATAGATTTCATTATAGAGTTTTAAACGTTTTATAGAATTTTCCAAAGAAAAAAATTATTTTATTTTATTATATAGTCACATTTAGATACGTATATTATCTAGGTACTATGTGTAAATATACGATCAACGCTGACACAATATATCAAAATCATAATCTATGAGGTATTAAATAAAATATGCCAAGATAAAATATTAGTATATGTTTCTATTTTCTTAAAATATTACCGACAAATATGACTACTACGTGCAGTTTATGATTAAGATTATTTAATCGCAGGGTTATATTTATATACTTTCCACAATTAATTTTATTTCAAAAATTTACTTAAAGAACCAACTATTAAATTGAATGTTAAAATTCTGCAATTATTTTTCAGTGTTGAAATTATTGATGAAATTATTTTTTTTGATTTGTGTAAAACATGTGTATTATACATAATTGTCATTGAATCGTCCTTGTCGTAAATTTAAGACATTATCTCTGTTTTATTATCAATATTGATTTTTAAGAATTAGTTTCAACAAAGTTTCTACTATAAATTAAAATGACGTTATTATAGTTATTGTTAAAATTTTGATAAAATCTGTTTTTTTTCTTTTTTGCTTAAAATTTAAAACTACCTATTAATATAGATCAATTTTAATAAGTGTTTCTAGTGGTTTTACTTTTGAAGATAATATATTGAAAAACCGAATTTTATTTACTTAAAAATTATTTTTATTAGAATATTGAATTGCAATATTTTTTTAAGTATGATATGTGTCTATAAGTATGTAATATGTATATAGAAATTATAATCTTGCCTATTATTTAGTCAAATTATTAATTAACTTTTTTTTTTATTATTATTATGATATCGAGGACTGGAGGAGGAACCATGGTACCAGTACTTCTCCTAAATTATTAATTAACTGATAAAATACTAATATTGTTAAAATGTTATAATTCCTAATTATTTTGTAAAAACTTAATTAAAATAGTAAATAATAAAATTATAGATAATCGATCTATTATTAGCATCACACCCATATCATAAGTATACCATTTTAATAACGTTACATCAATGTAAATGAAAAACATAAAATTAAAATTAATAAAAATAATAATAATAATAATATTAATATAAATTATAAAGTATTTAAATTTTTTAATTGTTTAGTATAATTACTATGATTTGTGATCAATGATCATGCATATAGGTTCTAATAATCATTGATTAAGAACTTACAGAATTTGAGTTTTACAAAAAAATAAAAATGACTAGCTAATTAATAATATGTACGTTATATTTGTAGTAGTTAGGTCTGCTCATAGATTTTTTTAAACATATTTTTTACTACAAGCCACCTATCTTATATCTGTAACACACTACACACATTGAAAAAAAGCTTTATTGATTTAAAATATTATATACAATACTGATAAGAAGTATTGAAGTTCTTCAATTGGTGGTATTTCGTTATAAAATAGTTATACATGCATATTAATTATTATATATTTTATATTGATAGTAAAGTAAAGTTTTTTTACTATAAAAATAATATTTAATATTTGTAGTAAATTATTCGCTGTTAATAATATTAACTTTGTGATCAAAATGTTTTTTCTCGATTTCGTTATAATATTATCATATATTTTAATAGTTACCAATAACCTTTTCATGTAGCTTTGCATAGGTATATTTTAAACATATATGTTGTATCGTTTTATGATTGTGCAACTGGTATAATGCGCAATGTTTGTATATCTATGTCGAAACCTTCGTGGAACCTCAAGTATATTTGAACAAATGCCTGTTTTAGTTTTTGTAAAGAAAAAAATTAACTTCTTTAAGGTAATAGGAATACAATTTTTTAATAAAGTTATAATAACCTACATAGAATTTCGGAGTACTTTTATCCAGAGTTATATCGTTATATGCAAGGGGGTTTTCGAACAGAGTGAATTAATGAATGTGATATTGTGTTTATTACCTGCATCTTTTAAAACAGTCAAAATACTTCAATTTTAAACTTGAAAAATGGTCTGTGGTAGCAAATTGGATCAAGTTAGTAGATAATTCGAAGGTGTAAAAAAAATATCAGGACTTTTAAAAATAACGAATGGAGTGATTAATTTTATAATGACAGATTTTTTCTTTTTATACCTAAATATTTGTGTGTGTGAGTTTTTCGTTAATTTTTAGAGTTAAAATTTTTCAATTTTTAATAATGAGAGTGGTTTTTGGTAGCAAATTTGATCGATTTTAAGTTTTTTTTAAAGTGTGTGCAATTTTACAGTACTCCTATTATCAACCTATAATAATGATATATTTTATACTATTTAATTATTAAATAAATTATTAGAATATGAATTAAGATCATTCGTTTTGTACTGTAGAAGAATATATTTTATTAGAAGTTGTAGTATCATAAATGCAATTAGTAATCATTAAATTATTAATAATATATTTAGTAATAATATTACTATAAAAATTATTATCTTGCATTTCCTTTTAGAATATTAGTAATAATGTATTGCTATTACAATTATTTATAAATTAAAGCAAATTATTGGTTCATAGTAATATAATTATATAATATGTATAATAGTTTATTTCATACATTGACAATAATTTAAGTAAGTAAACAAATAAATAGCTGATAATTTTTAGTAATAAGTTTTTATATAATATGACGTGAACTCATTTAATAGATGTTAAGAAATATTGTACTTATTTTACTTACTTATTTTTTTTTTTAAATCATAAAATATCTATATCTATACATTATAAGTTGCAGTGTGTACTAGTTTAATCCTTATGTTCATTCCGGAATAATTCTTATTTTTTAACCTATTTTTTTATATTAAATGACGTTCATAACATAAAACACAAAAGTCTTATTGACGTAAAATAATAAAAGAATAAATTAATAAATATGTAATTAGCTAATGTCTTTAACATTATTTAACATTTCATCGATTATTAGTCATTACTTATTACACTTATTTATATAATTTTAAAATTTAAAACAATATAAGTTTTATGTATAATTATAACTTATGGTTCATAATTATATGCATAAATTGTCAATAAATTAATGGTAAGAATAAAAGATTAAAATTACAAAAAAAGTTAATACAACCAAATTATTGGCAACATAATATTTTATAAGTAAGGTTAAGTTGGGTTAACCTCGGTTAATAATTTATATTGAATAAATACCTAATTATACTGATTGTAAAAATAAATTAATCGTCAATAATATTGTAATACTATTTTCAGTAACAATACCATTTTGCGAGTTATGAATTAAAATATAGATTATATGAAAATGGAAAATTTAATTCATAAAATATTATCATTATAATATCATAAATAACTATAATCTATTATAAATTATAATTGGTAATAGTAACTACTATATCTATATTATATAGATATATAGTGTAAAGATATAAGTATTTACATACATTTAATTATAAAACGGTATATTAAACTTTAAAGCAAATCTTTTTCTATGCATTATAGCTAATGTTTTTAATGCGACTCGTGCTTTTAAAAACGTATTCATTTATTATATTCTTTATATTGTTTTTTATTGATTCAACTGTGTTTGATTAGCAATACATCATTTGTTATTGTGAGTGTTTATGGGAACAGTAAAAAGCATAAAATATTGAGTAAAGTCAAACGGGTTCATTCAGTTCATTATTGAAATATAGAAGAAATTTATAATGTCGCTGCCTAAAGATTATAATACTGATTATTGACTGATTTGTAAAAGAATGTTAGGATTTATACAACTTATATTGTAGGAATAATTAAATAAATATTAAAAGTTTAAACAAGATTTAAAAAATATTTAATATTTATAGATATAGTAAATTGTTGTATTGATTAGGTACCTAACTTAAAATAACCTGAAATATTAACATTGTTTTTAAAATTAATTGATTGTATTGTTTTGTTTTAATTAAAAAGTTTATCGAAAGTAATAAAAAATACTTTAAATTTTTAAAAATGCCTATTTATATAATCTATATATTAGCATTATATTAATGGTTACTACTATTAATAATGATATAGTTTTAAAAATATTTTGTTTCTTTTGAGCTATTTAAAAAGATATATAATTTTCAATTAAATACAAAGACATTTAGTTAAAGTTAGGTTTCAACACAAAATTTTGTTCTTACAGGTACTTAAAAACACTAAAAATACAAATGAATAATTTTTATTTAAAGATATTTTAATTATTTTTTACGAAATTGGACATTTAAATGAAAAATTAAAACTGTAGTTATTTTGTTTTATTCACATATTTCTATCTATTCTACAGTATGTCTGTATTTACATTCAGAATAAGAAGTGACTTACCCAGTTTTATAGCTTAAGTTTACAAAATTAATATAATATATATCATAAAAACAATGTAAAGGAACGAAAAATTACTTTAAATAAGTAAAAAAATAAAATACTCGTACATAGGTATTTTAATTCTTAGTACAATGAAATAAATTCAAACTTTAATATTAATTTATCAAAAATATGTTTTAATTATTAATTTGATTTAATGATTACTTTAATTTTAGGCAATATATATACTTAGAAATTTCAATTTTATACAAATACTATAAACTGTATGTTGAGTGTGTCATACGTACATCTTTATAAAAATAACTTTTATTATCCTAGAACATAATAATTAGAATAAATAACTTAGAGTTATGATTTCGTATTGTAATTTTGTAATAGGAAATGCAATCAAAATTTAAATAATTGAATATATTTGTGACCAATTGATGGTCATTATAAAAAAGAGACAAATAAGAAATCGCAGTCGTTTGAAATCTAATGGCTATGACATTTGGCTATAATTTTTAATAGAAAGTTTAGTTCCATTGCTCAATCGAGATGGATTAATGTTGTACAAATAATAATTTGGCGCTCCGATTTTGAGTATCAATCTATGGAGTGGCAGTGTGCCACTCTAGAAAGATTCAGAGAATTTAAAAATTTAGTTAGGTAATTCATCAGGACTTTCTCGGGATTCATGATACTATTAATCCATTTTTATATAACAGACATGCCGGTTATTTGTTCTTGAATTGCGTAGTTATTTGCATTAGAGTTAGTATTATTTTGGTGCTAAAATAGCACGCCCACTAGACCATTGGTAAATTTTGTAATTGATAACAATTTTTGGAAAAAAATGTTCTATTTTAATTATTTAATGGATGAAATAATTATACAAAAATGTAACGAAAACAAAATACAACCTGTTGCTGAATTAACTGATACTTTTCCATTACCAAAGTTGAATAAATGTTTTAGTAATGTGGCTGTGAGTGTATAAATGAAAAGGAAAATAACAAACTTGGAATCGAATAGAACGAAATGTCAATAAACATAATATGCACAAATATATAAATACATAATTATATTATTACACATTACGGACTATGATGTTTGGCTATTTCACCGATAGTGCGGAAAAATCGTGTCATTGGAAACTTACGGAGATGTGGCGACTGGCAATAGTATAGTAAGAAAGATTTTGAATTGAAAATGTGTATTTTATTGATATTTAAGATTATTTTTCTAACACTCTTTATAGAAAAAACATTTCTTCGTTAATTTTATTCATACTTATTCATTGAACAAACAGCAATCTCGATCTTTTATTTTATTAAGTAACCTATGACCTGATAATTTTATAAATCTAATAATGCTGATTCTGAAAAATTAGTATATACATGAAAAAAAAAAACTATACGTTTGTACATTATTAAATATGCCGACTTTAAAACTATTTATAAATACGAGTGGGTTTCAAGAAAAAAAAAATTGTAGTATATTATAAATTTTTCTTGATTGTTAATACTTCATAAATGTATAAAGATATTTTAAATTCTGAGTGGAATATGTATTATTGGTTTTACAACGATACGTTTTTATGATTATATTTAGGGCTAGGAATTATATGCAATAAAAATTGTAAAATATGCATAAGGTTTATTAAAAATATGCAATTAATATTTTATACGCTAAAAATATAAAAAATATATTAAAAAAAAAAAAAATAATACTTTTAAAGTTAATAAAATAATATTCGTAACTTCTTACGCAATTCAAATATATTATACAAAACGTACATAGTGTTTTAAATTTTCAAAACTGAACGATCATCTGTTAGACTTTCATATGTTCTTATATACAGATATTTTTAATGCCGTCAAATACATAGATACTGTCACAAGTGTCACACGATAAAAATGTCTAATAACAAAATATACCATAAAACATTCATTTTTTTGCATTTTTATAGATTTTTGAAATATGCAATACCTAATATTAATTTTATTCAAAATATGGAATAATATGCATCTTGTTCAAAAAGTGTAAAAATGTGCAAAATAAAAACACCACTGTGATTTGTGGACACAACTGACAAAAGTAATAATCAGAAGTTGCAAAAAAAAACATATTGTTACATATTAATCCTAGCCTTACTATATTATAATATTATATTAATGATTTTTTTTTTGTACGTGTCACTTATCAGCAGGGCCGTAGAGAGAAAAGTTCAGGTCCGAGAGGAAAATGCTTGAGGGCCCCTATTAGTGGTGGTTTCAGGAACCACGGTCACTCTCTTTCCCGCAACCTCTCACAAGATCAAATAAATTTCAAATATTTATACTTTTTCTATTTCAAGTAACAAAGTAAAAGCACATATTTGTAAACAATATTAGTTTTTTAATTAAATTGCTTTTTAAATAATTTTACACCTTTTATATGTATTCATACATTACATATTATTAGTTATCTTTTTTCGAACCCTTTAAAACGTTCGGGCCCGGGAGGAATCTTACCTCCCTCCCCCCTAACGACAGGCCTGCTTATCAGTTTATTGTCTTTCAAAGTATGAAGCTATGCAAATTCTTTAATGTTTTTCGAGACATTTAAAGATATATTCAACATTTTCGATTAAAGAAGTATACAAGTTCTTCCTCAAAATTTGTTCATACGGAAACTTAAATAAATCGAAATCTAATATGTACCATATCTTTTGTTATACATATTGTCGTTACCAATTATAAATATAATAATTAATTGGTATTTTAGTTAATAATTTCTATAAAATAAATTTCATTTCTAGGTATAATATATTATATGGGTAATGTACCAATACAATAATGGCCGCCCAAAATCGATAGGTATTTTACATTTTTTTTAGAGACAGTATTATAATTTTATCATTTTTGGCGCCAATCAATAAACATACATAATTTTATACTCAGTGAATAACAAATACGTTTATTAATTAAGTTAGTGTTTTCAATAAGCAAAAATATATCTTTACACGGATCACTTATAAAATAAGTACTTATAAATAATTTTGTAGATAAAAATGCCATCTTTAAATTGATGAACAACATTCTTGAATAAAAAAAAAACAAATTTTAATTTTATGAAATATCGTAAAAAAAAATATTATATATTGTGTTTAATTTAAAAATACATTATTGGTTTTATTTAAGACCATATTTAAGGGCCATGTCTGTTTTGTAGCCTATGATGACCGAGGGTCGAGCATCGTAGTTTTAAAATAAAGTATGATAGTAATTTATTATCGATAATATTATAATAGGTCTTACTATGATGATCTATCTTGTAAAATATGATAGTGTAGTAAAAAAAATAAAACTATGTGTTTGCTTATCGTGTTTTTTGAACTCATTACAGTATTATATACTATTTGACTGAAGATTATCGTGTTCATACCAAACATATTATACTACATAATACTGCCACATAGAAATATCGGAGGTACATATATTATGCGTATATTGTATAAAATATGTACTATACATATTATTAAATTATATAAATAGTATTTATACATAATTATATAAGTAATTTGAAAGTCTAAGAAAGATAAAAAAATTATTATAGTTTTACAATTATTTATTATTTATTTTTATTTAGTTGTCCTTTTTTTATAGTAATGTAGTAACTCGATATTTTTGTAAAGGAAGAAAATATGAAACCGCTTTGCTGTAAACTAGATGTTAAATTTGAATTTTAAAATAAATAAATGTAATTAATTTTTCCAAAAACATTGCATTTATCGTATAATAATTAATATTTAATTATTAGAATGGTATACATTTATACTATTAGAAAATTTCAAGCGATGGTAAATGAAAAAAAATCGATATTTACCATGTTTATAAATAATTTTCAAAGAGTCAAAATATTTAAATATAACTGTTTTGCGTGTATAAAATGATAATGTATACATTTGGGGTAAATTGAAGTAGAAACAGTAATACGTTTTTGAGTTATACAAATAAACAAATTCGATTATGTTGAAAACTGGTTTTGAGTAAAATTTTCCATTTTTTTTTTAATATTATGTTAGTTTTCCTCAGTTATTTTAGAAAGTACTAGGAATTTTTTACTTTTAACTCCACGAAGTATCAACTAGATTTAATTTGCTACTTACTAGAAATATACCCCTAAAGTTGAAAATCGAAGAATGATATCGTTATAAAAGTGTCTAGAGAAATAAAAAACACACATTATAAAATTCGATATAATTTCCGCTCCACTCAGAATTTAAAATAAACTTTTGTATGAATGTAGTTTTTAAAAAATATTATGAAATTATAATATAATTCATTTATTTAAACTTTAAACTAAACATTATAATAGGTACCTCAGTTGTTTTTTTATTTTTTACACAAGAAATTATCATAATAATATGCATATTACGTACTTATACTTACTTTGACCTAATAAGTCAATAATCAATTATTTTAAATATATTATTAAAATTTTAATTCAATCATCCATTTTTAAAGTTAAATTTAGGCTTCCAGCTTTTAGTTCCCAAAACCTTTTCCCGTGTTCTATGTTCATTTTAAAAATTGTAATTATTTGACCAACCAACTAATCGCTCTATATTTTTATAATGGTGTGGAATTGGGAAATGAGGAGGAGGATTCGTCATTTTTTAGTATTTTATGTAATTAATAAACTTTTTTTGATCTTTTTCACATATGTTAATTTTATGATGTATGTATCTATAAAGCACTAATGATTTATTTGAATTTTATACTTTATCATACATAATAAATTGATATATTATTATTTAAGCACATGTTATTCAAAACCCCACAGTAGATATGAGTAATAGATCGTGGACATGATATAGTAAACACGAAGAAAAAATAATAAATAATTTCGAAAAGTTTCCCGTCTAATTATGTTATTATTATATTATTCCACCGCAGTATTGCTCATCATCTAGATTAAAATATTGTAAACTATATATTTGTTTCTATTTTATTTGAATAATAAAGGGTTATCTAAGATAAATTATCTAAATAATATCACGCGACAAGAAATGTGTAAATTGTTATATATGTATGTATTACGCATAATTGGATTGTTCCCTATTCAAATATAAATAAATTATTACTTTAGTTTTTTTTTTTATATAAAAACATTATATAAATTAATTTTTTTTAATTTATTCAAACGTTTTTAAAAATAATTTTCCACAATTATTCATTACCTATAATTTTTTCTGCCTTATTCATAAAACAATTCTATATTTATAACTTATACGTATGAACATTTTCATCTCACGTTCAATATAGTTGATCCTATCCTATCATATACTTTTATGGTTATAAAAGTCAACATACCTATATACATTTGTATATACATAATATTTAATACAAATAATAAATATTTCAAATTCATTACATTTTTATAAGTAAAAAATATATAGATATATCTATATTTTAAATTAATTTATTGAATCGTTATTGAACTTATTGCTTCTGTTGAATATTATTTTAATAATATTAAAGGAATATTAAAAAATATTTAAAACGAAAAACATATATAACTACACATACACCGGGTCAGATTCTATAAAATCCAAGCCAAGCAAAATCACTGATCAGATCCTTTTTTAAACAAGTTACGAGTCAAGAACGGTTCGGACATTTCCTAAATTCAAAGTTGATAAGACCTTTTATTTGATAATAAAATTCGGACTGGGTTGAATTTCTATGAAGTTGAAACCAAGCCAAAATGGACTTCAACAGAAAAATTTAAAACCATGTTCCACGTTTGTTTTGTTAGTATTAACATGTATTTTAGGATACTTGGTTTTTTTTTTAAAAAATACTAAAAATTAGTATTTAATTTTTAATTTGTTTGTTTTAGAAGCCATTAAGGCTTGAATGAACTGGACCAGCAAAAACTGAACCTGTTCCAAATTATTAATTTACGTGTAACGAATGAAATAAAAATCATGCATTAAATTTATGTCATTAAACTTAAATATGATGTAATACACAATATTTGTTATTATTATTAATATTTTTTTAATATATGTAATGATAATAAAAATAATAATTTAGTCAAATGAATAAATAAGTATAAATATATAACATTCACCATTTTGTATATTAAAAAATATTGACTAGTAAGAATAAAGGCAATGGTGGATTTAGGAACAAGAAAAATATTGGAAATGTGTGAATTACAAAAATTTCATCGACATGACACATTATAATTATTTTGCTAATCTGTGCAATTTGTATACTGGTATTTAAATTAAAGAAAAAAAACATTTTTTCCCCCCGATAAACAAATAACAATAATTATATTTATTTATATGGTTTATATAAAAATTAAATACGTGATGGACTTGTATCTTATATTATTTGTGTTATTTAAATACCAACGTTTTTACCAGCTTATAATTTATTTTGTCAAACATAAGGCACTTCTTCAAACTTCAAAGTTCAAGTGTATATTTAAAAGTCGACCAGTGTCCGAATTCCAAATAAATAATTTATATTTGAATTCGAAATATGTTTAAAGAGTAAATACTATGGCTACCTAATCAAAATAAATCTATATTTGACAAAATGTTTCCACCGTTTATATAATGATACAAACTATAAATACATACTTCTATTGTGGTCTAAAATATTATGACAATATGTCAGTTTATTATCATAATGAATAACAGTTACGACATTTAATTTTAATTTTTTAGGTGATTTCTCATACCAAATTAAATATAGTAAGTATTTTCTTTTTTATTTTAATAATTAGAAATATAAAATAAAATATGAAAAAATAGATCGCAAATCAATAAATAACCATAAATTCTTAAAATGTTCACCAAATATTTATGTTAACATTATCTTAATATAGTCTATAAATATTGTTGGATATATGGACATTTTCTATAGACGTAGCTATAAGCGTTTACACTCAATTAAAAACATTAATATAAGGAGATTTAATATGAAATCCCTTATAAGTTTTTCAATATAATCGTAATTAAAAATAAGTCGAGTCTACATTTATTTAGTTCACCTGTGTCACTCGCGCCATGTGTACTTCTGACAATTGTATTTTTTTCGTTTCAATACAAAAGTGTTAATAATTTATCAGTTTTTTTTCCATTTTTTGTATCATTAAAATAAGTTATTCTCTACCGTTCCCATAAATGAAATCAAATTCTTAAAACAAGATGAACACTAAAATTCCAAAAATTAAATTATTTTAATAAAATTGAAATCAAAGTTTATTACAGCTAAATAAAACCGTAGACCTCTTCAATCTTTGACCTTCAGGTTAAGATAAGAAGCATATACAATTAATCAATTAGATATGAATAGTAAAAATAATAATCTTGAATCACTAATTAAAATAATTAACCGTCTAAGTTATAATTATAATCAACACAAAAATGCAACACGAATATATCAATGATAACAAAGACCAAATATTCAATAATAATTGACATACAGTAAAATCTCTTCGAGACGAGATAAATGCATACACTCGTCAAGTATAAATAAGTATCTGAAAATTATTTCGTTCGTTTGTTAGCAAACGACAACAAACACGGCATGGAAATAAATAACAGATGAATGCAACGAAAAACTTCAATAATACTATCAATTTTTATCAAATCGGTAATTAATAATTTGTAATTTGTTATAACTTATCTGTAGATAAAAACATAAAAGAAAAACCATATAGAATTGAATTCAGAATTTTCTTGCAAGTGTACGAACAACAAGGTATCTTACACGGCAAACTTTTATAGATCCGTAATTGCATGTTTAAAAAAATAAAAATTTGATTTCTACACCTATCAACTTAAAGAGGAAAATTATTATCGAATGTCGGGTATTTATTAGAAATTTAAACCCAACCATATTAATCGAATAAATCAAAGAAAAAAATATGGCAAAATTAATTTTAAGTTCGAAATATTATAAGCGCACTGCATAGACTTACCAATACAGTACTCTCACTGGCCACTACTTTTGATCGATTTAGAACCCAATCTAAATAACAAAGATATTTTTACACTAAAATCATATACTATACATCAAAGTAGAAACTTCAAAAATACATAAACAAATTCCTCAATGTATTCATTTTCAGTATTATGGTTACACACGTCCCTATTACCACAACAAATCCCGTTGTGTAAGATGTGGTGAGTACCACATTACTGAGTCTCGTGCGAAAAATCCTGAATATGTGTACACCACGGAAACAACCGTACACCCATTAACTGCTGTGGATATAGAATTTTCCAAACGTTACAATAATTAAGAAAACAGAAACATCCTCAACGCCAACACACACAAAAAAAAAAAAAAAAATAATAATAATAATAACTAAAACGATATTACGAGGTAAAACTATTGATAACACTTCTGAAATGGGTAAGAAATCACCTTACATCCACACACAAATGTTATCAAAACTTCAAATCTAATAATATTAATATTTCCAAAAAATTTCAAACTTAATCAAATACAATAGTGTCATAATATTATTATTTACAAACACTCAGAAAACTCAGTGAATTAAATAATATTATATCATTAATAGAAACCCAACACCGTTGTGTAGAATCAGAAATTTGAAATAACGTGTATGTATGATATTATTATTATTATTATTACTGTACGTTTTACAGTTTTGGACCCGGCCAATGTTGGTTTGTACCGGTTCTGGTCACCAGACGTCGCGTCGTCGCGGCGGCGACGGTGGCTTATGTTTTCCCCCCACCGGCCGGTGCAATCCGAAAAGCACCACCGACCGGCACTGTATGATATGCTCGTAGCCGGCTTTCACATTTTGCAGACAGACGCCGGTTATCGAAGCACGCACTAACGCAGCACTACACCTAAGATCGTCGTTATTTTTCGTCGTCGTTTGTTTTACCTTCAAGTGGAGTTCCTCTTCTCAGCGGACATTATATATCAACCTACTGTTTGGTAAATCAATTCTGGTTCGTTAATTTTAAACTGCACAGGGCGTTTTGCGTTATTGACTGGAAGAAAATGGAAAACCGGGCGAGGAGAATGTTCGTTCTGCTGACGATTGTATATGCTTTTGCGTTGCACTCCACTTTGGCAGACGACACGAAAGCCACTACTACCAGCCCCCCTGTAACCGCCAGCCCATCTGGATCCTCTGCACCCACTGACTCGACATCATCGGCCCAGAAGGAACACAACGTCAATACCGAACCGCAAGTTTCGGCGACGACGACGACGACGTCGATAAATAATAATTCTTTGGTAAGTAAACGTAATGATTTCGGAAAAATAAATAAGTACACAAAACAGAATAGAATTATATCATTGAAATTATTGTTTTTATTAGCTACTATAGAATATATCATTATAATATTATATTGAAATGTAGTCGCTTGTAGGTATATCTTATCGTACAAAAAATGTATCTATTGTTTAAAATAGTCGAAGCTGGTGTTTACGATATTTTGTACTTTGATCTTTGGGTTTATACAAACGAGCCTTTTGATAATGCAGTGACTAGTGAGACTCGAGTTCAATAGGAAAGATGCATTTTCTTCATGCGTTTTGTTAATAATATAATAATAACAATAACAATAATGATATCGTAAAACATTACCGAATGTTGTTGGATAATAGTTAAGAATCAATAAAACGGGACCGGTTTTAAATTTTGATAAATCATCTAGAATACATGAAAATAAAACTGTTTCATAAAAGAAATATTTAAACCGAAATTCTAGGATTAATATTAAACTATTTTAGTTGTATTTGGAATTAAAATATTGATTAATATAAATTATATTTTAATCGTTCAAACTTAAAACCATGTGTAATTTTATTGATAAGTTCTAAAACATAAAATTGCTAGGTATTATCCTAATTATTTTAAGTATTTTAATTTTTAACGATAATTCGTAATATCCAACTACCTACTTAAATGTTTCTAGATCGAATTTCTGAATAAATAATAGGTAAATATTTGTATTATTTCCAAATTTTAATACCAAGTTTTTGACCATATGTTTATTCATATGTGTAAACTAACATGGTAAATAATTTATATTGTTTTACATCCCATGTTCCTATAGCAAATGGTTTTTTAAAGTATTAAAAACGACATAGGTAATGGTTTTATAATTCGATATTTTTTAAATGTTTAAATAAATGTATTCATAACTATTTAAACTTCAAGCATGCACATTATATGGTCATCATCTGCAGTTGTAGGAATTTTATACTTCTATAAATATTCGTATTTAATGTTAACACCTTTATATTAAACATGTATACTTGAATGCATTATTACAAATTACAATGGTGTATAATTTAATCTTTTACAGATGTACTGAAATTAACGTTAGTTTATAATATTTTCATATTTTATTTATTATAAGAATAATTTATGTTAAAAATATTTTATTTGTTTGACAAATTTTTACGCATAAGTTTTATCGTTGTACAGAAAATACAAAGCATAATTAGTATTTGCATTATAATTTAAATAACTGAAGTAAGCGGAAGTCGAATTCATATTTTAGTCATTTTATAGTATAATTGCTACAAATTTTTCATTTTTTAGATTTTAACCAACAAAAATCTATTTTAAATATTTCTAAAATATTTAAAGGATTTTATTTTTAATGGTGTTTACATATTAATTGGGAATTTTGGGTTATGTTAAAACATAGCAATGTTTATAACTTTTTTTTCAAACGTTTTAGTAATCTCCCCCCCTCGATGTACATACAATTAATCGTAAAAAATGACAAGATCACAAAACTCAATTCATTTTTATTTCAATGGGTAGGTGCTAAATTTCAATCTTCGTTTTGCATATTAACTATTTTATTTTCATTAAAATTTTATTAAAATCAATAAAATATGCTTGCTCTCAAAAACTGAATTGGTTATTTTTTGTCTCTATCATGTATAATATAACTGTCAACTATCACAGTAATACTTTATAGTTAAAAAGATGTAGTAATTGTTAATTTTCTATAAATGTACAATGTATAATTATCAAAAAATATTTATTTAACTAAAAATTTACTTAAATTTCTCACCAATGTGTCGAATTAATTTATTTATACACATACTTTTTTTTCTATAATAATTAAAATGAGTTCAACTATTATCTATAACGCACGTCGGTCATCATTTTGTTTTAAGTTCCATTGATTAAACATAAAATATGAGATAAATAAATGCCTCTCACATTATTTGTCCTACGTCCTTAGTCATTATTTTTATCTTATTGTTTATGTATACCTCATGTCAATAAATAATATGATTATAAAAAATATACGAAAACCAAATATATACCTTATATTTATAAGTTTTAGGTATACCTATATAATTATTGTATTGAGTTGATCAATTAAACTTTATAGTTATAACATGTTTTCATATCTAAAGTCATTAAATTCTTTACTAAATTTTGTATTAGTTTGGTTTTAAGTAATTATTATTAAAATTTTATAGCAAGATTGACGTATAGTAACCTTTTAGTAATTAAATAATTTATTATCGTATCCATATACACATTAGATTATCAGAGCTTCTATGATCTATTATGTTGAAGTATTTAGATTCATTTAGTTGATGATTCACTGAATGTAAATACACGATAATAAATTATAACACATTTATT
The DNA here is from genome assembly GCF_002803265.2 of Melanaphis sacchari. Taxonomy (NCBI): domain Eukaryota; kingdom Metazoa; phylum Arthropoda; class Insecta; order Hemiptera; family Aphididae; genus Melanaphis; species Melanaphis sacchari. The sequence continues at coordinate 388,914 of NW_020271389.1, read as the reverse complement.
TGCACTGTTTATACATTTTTGTTTCACGAATCTGTATCTAATTGATTAAATAATGAACAAAATTCAAAATTCTTATGTTTATTTATCCTAAGTTTATAGTATTCTTCGACATTTTTTTTTGTACTTCCGTATTATTTTACTATTAATGTGTATTTTTAAATAATAGTATCTTCAAAGGTTTTATGATAAATTATTATACTTGTAGGTAGGTGTATTGTATATTACTCTAAAATTAGAAAAATAATGCATAATAAAAATTATTTAACATGTTATAAATACCGTGATAGGAATTTACACATTCTAAAATAAATATAAAGAAAATTTTAATGATGAAACCTATTTTAATATATTGATGATTATACTTTAGCTTATAAAATGCGTTATATTTATCAGGTCGTACTTTTTTTTATCCCAACGTTGTTTTTTTAATTAAATAAAGACGGGTACATTAATACACTTGGAATAGATTAAATATCATATACTGTAGCAGTAGAATTATTTTTATCTTAACATAACAGACCATGTACTCTATTATTTACTTAATATTTTTATCGTGATACTTAATTTTTATGATTAGATGAATAAGCATTACTTATGGAATTTATATTAATGATTAATGAAGTCTATATCTATTTTTTTAGAATATTGTTCTCCAAAAACATTTTGGTTGAAAATCAGAATGTATTTAAAATTATGTTTTAAAATATTAATATAGGTTACCGTTTGGTTATAAAAATTCAATACACTTAAGCACTTTAGAATTAGTTCAACGAGTGTATAATATGAAGTTATGTATAAAATATATATGTACATAGTTTAACAATAAAAATCACTCTAAATTATTTAAATGTTTGAAAATATTTACTGATTTTTGTTGAAATATGTACTTGTGAAATAAGTAAAATTCATCAACTTGATTGATACGATAATAACAGTGTTTAGTAGTATTCAATGAGAATGAGTACACCAGTGTTAAATTTAAAATAAACGCAAATGTACAGGTGTTCAAGAATGACATCGCAGTTGTCATAGGTACTTATAATATTAATACTTGGCAAAATAATCGTTATATGTACGTATTCAATACATATATTGTTTATATATCTGTTTTTAAGCTAAAACCTAGGTAAAAAATCATAATTTGTTGTTACAATTGAACAATATATTATTTTTCTTGTATTTCAAAACCAAAAAAATTGGGTCAGATAAAAATATCAAACTTTGTCAACTCAGTATTTCTTGACAAATATTATATTACCTTATTGATTTTCCTAGTGTTTTCTTTTATATGTGAATATTCTAAAAATTAATAAATTTATTTTCCTATAATATTAATTAGTAGGGTTAGGATTTTTTAGCAAATGCTACTTAGGTGGAAAGTGCAATTGAAAGATAATTCTTACATATAAATACATTTTGAATTATTCTGATTCCAATGAAATTAATTTTCCTTTTTTTTCTGTTTGGTTATTTTTTCTTATCTATTTTTTACATTATTTTCATTACAATTTCGCATACTAATCTATTATATTATTATGTCCAGAAATATATTAAATCTTAATTTATGAATGACTGATAAAATAACTCAAATTTATCGAAATTTTAGTTTTATCAGAATGACATAATTACATTTTTATTTACGAATTAAGGAAAGGGAAAATCGTCTGTCTTATTGTGTATTTTTGTAGCACATTCAAATAATTTAATTAATTAGTAAATGTCAATCAATTTATATAAATAATTTTGAGTAACATTTAATTTAAAATTAAAATTGAATGTCAAAATGTCTAAAAATAGTTAAGTAATTTTCAATGCACAAAAATATATTAGCACCCAATAAGATAAGTTTTAATGAAATTAACTTGAACAAATATATAGTCATAAATTCATTTTTTGATGTTTAATTTAAATTAATTTTTTTTTTTTTTTGAGTAAAATTAAATAAATGCTTTTTTGTTACTTTCCAGTTATTTAAACAAATTTTTTATGGATTTATTTTACTTAAAAATTTGATCCCTATAATAATAAGAAATCTACTTAATTAATATAATATAAAATATCATTATATTTCTTAAATAAACTAGAATTTATATATGTTTCAACGTTTGAACTAATATATTTTAATTTTACATTTTACGAATAGAAATACCTTTTTAATAATTTCATACACATTAGTACATTACTATACACGTAATCAATATCTTTTGTCACCTGTCAACTATAGTGATGACATTTGAAACTCCGTACAAAAGACATCCATACATGCAAAGAACGAATAGTCGTAGGTATGTATATTATATACCCCCATTTATATATATTATTTATTATATACGTATGTAGTAAACATCAACTTTAAATTTAATATAGCATTTTAATTTTATTAGGTCATAAAGTTTTAAAGTAGGTTAGTAAACAATCTAAGAAATAATTTGGTAAACAAGCATAGGTCATAATTGACCATCGTTATTTCCGAAAGAAAACTATCGCACAATTCGTTTCAAAAGTTTTGATATCCAATACTCGTCAATTTTTGACACACTTGTTTATGTAAAGTAATTTCTTTAAAAATCGTTTCCATGAGTACCTTTCTTGGTCAAGGTTATTTTTTATAAAAAGATACAAAACAAATCATTATTTTTAAAGTTTATTAGAAATAGGAGAATATACATTAATGTATTTTTATTCTTCACTCTGTATTTCTTGCCATTATTGTGTCTGATATTATTTGTTTATTAAGCTTTTATTATTCGATGTATGTAACCGAAAACTTAAATTAAACTATGTAAAAATCACTCGTTTTTATTCAACAACAATTACATAATGATAATAATTTTACAGTTAAATTATATATATATTTTTTTATATAAAATACAATCTCGAATATTAATTTAAAAAATAAATAGTCCTCGATATTTTAAATAATAAATGCTTAAATCTATGGTTATTGGTTATTGTGAAAATATATATCGTAATGTTTAGTAAGATTTTAGCTTAAAATTATATATTCAAATATAGTATATTATAAATACTAAATAATCTTTATTATAAAGCCTAGGTAATAAAAATATTGATTCAGTATTAATTTTAATTAAAATATTATTTATTTATTTGAGCTCTCTATAGTTTATGTTGTAAATCTCCTTAATAACTAATTTCTCTCTGCAGACACTTTTCACAGACTGAGCTAGCCATGACTGATCGGTGGTCATATTACCTCATGAAGTAAAAATACAATAAATTTTGTTTTGAAATATTTAGTTTGCATAAAATTGTATATTCCTGCGTATAGAAAAAGAAAAATAGTATAACACTATTAAATTACTAGCGATTCATCGGCGCCGAGACTGTGGCAAGATCAGTGTCGTGTGCTTTTCGATTGTTAAACCTGCATGCGGTTTGCACCGACGTATAATAAATTTATGATCGGCGGGGTACAATGCACCGAACAGATAGATAGAGTGGTTACGTTTTGTCTCTCCCAAGGTTAAATCTTTCTAATACACGTGGAATCATCGAAAAGAAATTATATGCCATAATTTTTATTTTACATTTATTTATTGTATTTAATGTGCAAATTTCATTATAAATTAGTATTTTAATATTTTTAGCTATTCAAAATATAAAATAATCGAATGAGTACATTTGCTATTAAACTCAAGGTATTAATTTAGGTTATTAAAAATCCCAAAATAGTAGTTATATTAAGTCTAACAAAAAACTTGGATTCTTATTTTTTGTCATTGTACTTATTATATATATATATATATAATGTATAATATCATCTATATAATAATCGTTGAAAAGAATAATTATACATTTTTACAAGTTCTTTAGTTACTTTTAATTGTATATTTATATACAATATTATAATAATATGCACCTTATTTAGTTTTTACTGCTGGAGATAGAATATTGTCGTTATGAGAAACTATAAAGCTGTTGGTAGTTATTAATAAATAATAATTGATCAGTAATATGATTAGCAGTATATTCTAATAGCTTATAATTTTCTAATGTTATATTTAAAATAAAATTGTTCAAGGGACTATACAAACAAATTATACATAATATACTGATATTTAGTCGTATTTTATCGTCTGCAATAATTCATTATATTTTATTTACACGTATGAACCTTCAGACTAGATAAAATACTCTATGATATAATTTGATATTAATGTATTTACTTTAATTTTTAAATATCTTAAAAAGATTGTATTGTTTAAATGCTCGTATATAAACAGAATTAGATTGTTACAAGTCAACTGGAATGTTCCCATCGCATCGGAATCCTCTGTTTTCTCTCTGTAATTAACACTATTGTACATGTTTTTGAATACATTGTTTTTTTTTTAGTTATTTATATTTAATGAGAAACACACACGTACATTGCTACTTATGAATATGTTAAAAACCGTTTAAGTCAATGTACTCCAAAGATATAAAAGATTTTCTACCTGTATGTGCCCATCGGTATTCGGTTTATCCATGTAGAGTAGTATAATTTACAAAAAACACGTTATTACGTTACTGTAGTTTAAGCACTTGCATAATATTGAGTTTACGACGATATTCTATTTACTATATTTTAATTTTATACGTTTAAAGATATATTATATTAAAAATATCTAATGATTTTTCGTCAACAATATAATTGTCAATATATTATAATCTTAAGTTTTGGCATGATATTGTTATTATTTTTAATTTAAGGTTCTGAGTCACAATCACCCCGATTGTGTTTTTATTACCTTTTGAAGCAAAAAAATGATTTAAACTTTGTCTTCTAGGATGATTTCTGGTAGAAAATTTGACCTCAGTACGTAGTACTATGCGTTAAGGTTTAAAATAAGTTCCCAGAACCAACTTTTTAAAATAATAGGGAAAAAATGAAATAATCAACTATGGAAATATGAGAATATTGCACAAAATCAGTTTTTGATATTATAGATTTTGTTTATCGCTGTTTTTCGAAAATGAATAACTGTAGAGAATTAAAATTTTCACCAAATACATATATTAGAATTTTCCAGATATGAAGAAACTTTTCTACTATTTTCTAAGTATGTTGAGATTTTTATACAATTTGGAAATTTTAGAATTTTTTTTTATGAAAATGGATAAAAAAAATCGTTACTATGACAAAAAGTTTGAATTGAATACAAGGCTTCTCATAAGTTGTTCATAAAACAACCTAAAAATATCGAAAATACACTTGAACAAATTAATACCTTTGCCTTTATTGCATAGTACTTATCTACAAGAAAGAACTTGATTGAAAATTAGCCTTATTGTTTCCATTTAAACTTAATAGATCGCATATTTTTTCGATTTTATCCGCACTCACTTATTATTCATGATTGTGAAAGTTTTTTTAGACATACGATCCCTTTAACTAGGACGTGCTTTAATCCACCATTTACTCTTCAATATAATATAACGGTTAATATAGATACTTGAGATATAAGTGCACATGCACTACTTCACGGGTTGATAGATTTGTATTATGATTATCATTGTGACCTAAATGGACATTATATTTCTCGGTTATCTCAGATAATTTATATTTTAAAACGAAATAAAATAAATTATAATTTATGATTATGTCATATTGTAGTATCGTATGAACTATATATGTATGTCTGCGACCTGCGTATATTATGGTAACCTATGAAATATAGTTTATGTTATTATTTTTATTATTCCTCGAATCATAACAGTTTTAAAGTATTCCATTGATTATTTTTTCATAGTTTTTGTTTAAAACTGACATGTGACACTGTAATATTTGTCAAGATTATCTCATACAGTTATGGTGACTGTAAAAAGTTTTTGTGATACATTTGCTAGTCAAAATAACCTCTGTCACAGTATTCTACCATATGGTATAAGATAAAAGTGTTAAGGTTTTTTTTTTTATTTGTTATGACGAACCCATCATTTCAGGATAACAGAAATCGCTTCATGCACCAAACCAATATCAAATGTAGATAAAACATCACATGAAAATGTGTTTGTTTTCCAACTAATATGACATTTTTAAAATACGAGTTGAAATGTATTTAGATAACATTATTTAGGTATTTAAAAATAATGTATATTATATTTACTGAGAATTAGTTGTCATAATTTTTGTTTTTAAAGAATAATTATTTTGTGTTACAATTTATCTTACTAAAACTGTATTTATTGGAACACTACAACCATTTTTAAACTAAAAAAAAGTAACGAATAATAAAATAATTACTTTTATTAAATTTAAATGTGAATATATTTTATTACACACGGAGTTTGATTAAAATATTAAATAAATGAAATATGTTCTTTCAATTGTATTGTAAAATATTCTTAGTATATAAATTATTAAAAAAAAATATTATTTTTATTTTCTGAGTAGATAATGAATTTTATAAGTAGCTTATTACCTAGTAGTTACTACTGATGTCTATTGGTAAAAGAAAATCATTATACTTATAAATACTTTTCTATTGTGGTATTGCTGGTGGTCAACCACTTGCGTGTCTCTTCTCTTGTATAATTTTTTTTAATACCTATAGGCTATAATATTTTAATGTGAATACTTATTTAATGCGTTTTAATTTTTATGTGGGTTGTTAATGTTATGTAATACCACGAGTATCTAGTGAAAATGTTATAGTTATTCATATTGTATTAATACGGCCAACGGCTGCTAACATATCCTATTATCATAGAAACACTTGCGTGTAGTTATGATACAAATTACAGTTGACTGACAATATTTACTTAGTTATGTGTCCATGCAAAATCACGTGTTTACTTTAGTAGCTCGATATGCCGTAACAGCACATACATGTTTTAATGCCAAGTCCTCATTAGTAAAATCTATTTTACGAGTATACACTTTTAATTAAATTAGAAATTTAACAACAAAAATATAATTAATTATTATAAGTGATTATATTTTAATTTAAATAAATAATATTTTACTAAAGTAATCGTATGTTAAGTTATACGAATATTTATATGTATTTAACGAATGGATAACATATATTTTTATAAATCTTAAATGCTCCATATATTTATTCGTATTCGATTATTAGATAGTAAGTAATACTAAACCTCTGAAGTAACCAACAGTTTTAAAATATGGTAGTTTAATAAATAAATCGTTATTTTTAATATTCTCGTATACCTAACAATTGATAAGTTAAATAATCACTATTGATTATATACATTACATTATATTTCTTTATTGCAGTTGTGAAATAAAAAATTATTGTGTAATACTATAATAATGTATTATTATATACTGAGAGTCAAGAGATAATTATTTCTAACGACAAACTGCAAGTCGTAAAGAATTGTATTTTCTTTGTCACATTACGTATAATATACGTTATTTCAAAATGTTGTGTTTGTATGCGTTGTGGCGGTAGTGGAGTCGCTTGTTTCGAATTCGAGTCTGTTTCGTGTTAAAGGCCCCGAGGTTCTCTCGTAACTAGCCTCTGAAAGGGGGTGCGCTTGAGAGGAGCGGCCAACACGGTGGTGAGAGGTGGGAAACTGGGTTTTTTTTTATGAGTGAAACGGGGTGGAAGTGAAGAGGACGCGAATGGGTTGTAATGTGTAGATAGACGGAGAGAGATTTCGCACGCGAATAATAAAATGGTCCAGACGGCGTGCGGGTCCTCCGCTCCCTATAACGTATATAATATGTATGTTGTATGTATATATACTTATGTATACATTTTACCCACCGACCGGTCTGTGCAGCCCCGCAGACAGGTCTACGGGGCGTGCGGTCGATTGTATGCGTGCGGCGTGAGAGGGAAAAAAAACTTAACTGAAACCCACCCACTCCCATCCCTCATCGCCATCGTGGTCCATACTACCCTTCACCAACACCACTCCCCTCTCCTGTCGCGCGTAACTGCGTTCACCCTATTGAATTTCTATACAGAGGTAAACGAACAAAACGAGAGCTGCGTGCATACAACATTATGTATATATAGTATATAGTATAAATATATATAGTTGTGTGTGTGCATGCACTGTGTATAAGGCCTCCCCGCGTGGGCAGACTGGTGAGCGGGGTATCAATGAAGGGAAGGGAGCTGCAGTCGTATCGGGTACGGGAATTCCAAAACGCGCGTCTGGGCCGTTGATGTCTTTTATCCGTGCTATTATAATTATTGTCAGGTAAATTGTGTATGCCTTTATGCAGTGCAATTATTATTACGCCCTATCCAAATGCATTAAACGGGACGCTAATCGAATCACAGTGTTGTCGTTGTTTTATTAAACTTTGTATTATTGTCATTTCGATTTATAAGTGATATCATCATTTACAATAGTCGTACCCTTTGTATCTAATAAGTAATAAGATAACCGATATCACATACTTCTTATAATATGTACCTGTACTTATAGAATATGTTGTTTATTATGTTACAATACTGAGATAGTTTTAGGCATGGTTGTTAAACCCAACCCAGCGAATTCCTCGGTTGAAGTGGGCGCGGTGGCTTGTTTTAAAACACCCCAAAAATATTTAAAAATTGTGAAATATATTTTATTTTAAAACATAAAATGTTTATTTCTTTGTCATCATTAGCTAGTTTTTGTTCCATCGCTAACACTCCTAAACTTGATAATCAATATTAACACGTGGTCGTATGAACATTTTTTAAACTCTTTTTTTAGTACTGAGAAAGAACGTTTTACACTTGATTTTGGTGAATATCCGAAAAGTCTATCATACTTTTATTTTATTTTTTTACTCACCAGATTTGTGTTTATACCTCAATATACTTGTAGTTTTATAATTTTCTTCGAATATACACTTGTGAAATACAAAATTACAAACACGCGTGATCTATAAAATTAAAAATTTTACTATGTTACTAATGACTCATTTACCCATATCAAATTATAAAATTTACACGATCGTGTTTTGTATTATCTATTTATGCGCAACGATATTGGAACAAAGTGTCTATGCGAGCATGTCGTAACAACTAATATGTGAATATATTTTAATCTAACATATTATATTACCTTTATAATACATTCTGTTATTTTTTATTAAACAGTCAATCGTTATCGTTTAAATAATCTATAACTCTTATAAGTTATAACCTTAATAAGAATAGCACAATTAGCACACATTATATTATAAAAACTCATTATATCTGTTTTGTTTTATGTACAATTTTATCTTATATCATATATTTTTCCCAGTCAAGTGCCACTAGTGGGTGGCTTCTTACCTCAACTACTCATGTTATTATAGCTTATATCAAATATGCTCATTGTGCATCATTGTACAGATTGTATATAGTATTATGTAAAATAAAAAATATCATATATTTTAACGTAATACTCGTACATTAAAAACTCATTTTAAAAATAATTCTTAAAATAAATTGTATCAAACATGAAACAAACGTGTATTGCTTTGAATTACTAGCAGGTGGCGGCTGTTTGCGTGTTAATGATCATTTAGTAAATTAATTACATTAAAAATTGTTTAATTTGCTCGAAGAAGACAAAAATAAATTTTGTTATCAATGCTATTTGGGAATTGTAATAATATTATTTCATTTTATAGTAGAATAATATTTAGTAAAATTTGCTAATGATTAAAAAAATTTGTATGAACGGCTGGGTCGGGGTGTGGGCCTCATGCCTCTCACTGTCACTAACCATGGTTTTAAAAAGTTCTGGAATAATAGTTAACTGTAAATATACTGTGGAACAAGAATGACCAATATGAATATTTTTGTGAGTCACATAGATAAATACAATGATATCAGAAGCCAATTTTTTTATAAACGTAAACCAAAAAATTTAAATTCATATTAATAATAATAATAAATTATTTTTGATTTTATAAATATTACGCGATTCACGATTAGGTCACCTCTGTTATATAACATGTCAACATATACACTAATAGTGTTTATTTTATACTATAATAACTAACAATTCATGTGTAATAAATTATGTAAAAAATATATTACATAGATGCTTGTATGGTTTTTGATATTATAAACAAATAATAAATTATATTAGATATTCAGATGTTTAGGTATATTTTCTCACTTTAACTACATAAGGTTCTGGGTATTAGCGCTGCTCTACTGGCCCTACCCCTGACCTCAAAAGTGTATTTTCAAATAATTCCAACGTGGATTTACTACATTTATGTTTAGTTTTATATAGACAGGTAAAACGCATTTCACTCTTTTCGTAAAGGTGTCTGTTTAGTATGAAGTGCGATAACTCCTTAAACATATAAGCTTGTACGTCGCTCAAAACTAGCTGTATATATCTGATGTTATTTTAGGCGCGTTAAACAATCGACACCGATTCGGGCAGAGTATAATTTATTATACATTTTTTTTTAGACAAATTTTTTTAAAGTAGGTCGTTTAGAAAAAAAAAACTTTTATTAATAGAAATGGCGACGTTTAAAAAACTATATCCATTATTTACTAAAATAATCAATTACAAGTAAACTTTTCACCTACTTTAATGAACTTGTCGCATGTTTCATTTTATGAATTAAATTAATGTTTGGATACATTATAAATATTTTTTTATGCTTAGTCATTATCCTAATTATGTTTTAAAAATGTGTAAGATATAAAAAATATGATGAATCTATAAATGGTTTTTTGAAATATGATTTACTTACAAGATAAACGCTATTGCCATAATTTGGTATTGGACTCATATGTTTGAACAGTCCAGTGCATTGAACTTTTTTTCATTGTGATAGGGAACAATAAAAATATGCTATTCCAAAAATAATTGTATGATTTTCGAGCTCAATAGACCTGGAGCAAATAATGGTGTAATCGAGTGAAGATTGAATTGTAATCGTAATAATTGAACAAAACCTTTATTATCCGATAATTTCACTGTACATTTTAATGTGTACATAAATAGATATAGATATAGTGTTTAGGTATATTCAACCTTCTTACACATGCGACACACAGTTTTTCAGTTTCAACATTCTATCCGTAACGTTTTCTTTAGATAGTTATTGTTTAAAGTTGCAAAGAAGCGAAATGAATGAGTATGAATAACAAATAATTGTGGTCTGGATGTAATAGGTCACAAACTTACGAAGACAATAATCTCGATACCAGTAAATAAATGTTAAAACGTCAAGAAATATGTTGTATATTCCATATTTGTTATTGTATATGTAAAAAATGATTTGATTAAAATGTTATGAATTATGACGTTACAGAATCATATTTTGTGTAATAATTTAATCACCCAATTGTTTCTACCTTTATTCATATTTTATAATAATAAATAAACAATAAAAACAAAACAAAATAAAATTAAGAACATAATACAATAAATTATTATAAAAATATGTTTTTTATATTGTGTTCTTAGTATTACCACAAGTAATTATCATGTTTTTGTACGAAATGCCGCCAGACCAATTTTGTTTTCTGGTGCATAATAGACATGCATTTGGCACACTTGTTTTTATGATGATATCATTGTTTTACAATAAAGCTGTATTCGTGTTTTAACCATTTTAACTAGCAACAACGCGTAAAATATTTGTCAATGTACTCAATAAAATAAATAATAATTTTAGATGCACAACATTTCAATATTTTTTTATTTAAATTTTTTAATAAAATAAAAAAATCCATCATAGCTGTTTTTTGAATAATAATTGTTGGATGTATGATGTACTGCGTTTTAGGAATTTAGTAAATATTATGTACAACTAGGTAACTAATGTAAATTCAACGCCTACATAATTTAAAATGGCAACCGTCATTCATTTTAACATTTTATTATAATTTGTTATTATTTTAATTATTTAATAGAGCTGTAAAGGTAACAGATATTATCAATTGTGGGGGAAGGGTAGTTATAATAGACTATAAATGCATTTTAAGTTCAAATCTAATGAGTATATTAATAATATTAATATATTAGTATTTATTATTCATTATTTTATTATTTTGAATTGGCTTTGAGTTCAATTATAATTAATTTAATTCAATTAATTTAACTTTTGTAATTTACTTATAGGCTTCAGTAATTAATAATATTTGATTTGATGACATAGTTTTAGTCTTTAGGGAAACTCTACCTCTCTATTGATTTTTGTGTACTTATTTAATTTTAATGTTAATTTATTTTAATATAATATATTGAAATGCAACTAATTTTATTTTTATTGCAGACAAAATTCATAAACATTGAAGTATACTATGAAGCGTTATGCAATGATAGCGTTAACTTTGTCTCAGATAAGTTACTACCTGTGTATAATAAACTAAACAAGTTTATTAACGTGACATTTATTCCTTTTGCTCAAGGAAATGTAAGTTAAAAATAATAAAATACTGGTTTGCTTGTTTAGGTATTAATTTATATTCTTCTTTATTGTGTCAGTATTCATTTACCTAAATGTTGTTAAAATAATACAATAATTTTGTTATTGATTTCAGATCACTGTTAATCCTGACAAAACTGTTAAATCTCTCATTTGTAAACGTGAACATGAGTGTGAAGCTGATAAAGTACATGCTTGTGCTATTAATAAAATCAAAGACAACGAAAAGCTAGTCAAATTTGTAAATTGTTCTTTAACCGAAGGATTTGTCAGTTCAAATAAAATTGTACCAATCGAAACGGTATATGCATTTGTTTAATTAAATAATTGGTTTCTATTGTTTCTAATAATTCATATCATAATTTCATAATTATATTAATTTTTGTTCTGAGTACTTTAATACTTGATTGTATCTATTCAGAACATATTTTGAAAAACGTAAATTAAAAAAAAAAAATGTAGTTAACACTGCACGCTAACCCATTGTTTCTAATATTTATTTAATATCTTATACTTTTGTGTAAAGAAATTGTTCAGTAACGTGCATTGATCGTTTTATTTTTTTGAACAATATTAAAAACGTAATTTTTTACAAGTAATATCGTTTAGTTATCTCATAATATTTATATATTGAAATAAATTAACCTAATTGATTTAACTGTATTACTACTTATTAGATATTAACTTGACAATTTTAAATATTTTATAGTGTGGCAAAAATAATAGCCTTGATGAAAGCATCATTACTGAAATCAAAAACTGCTCCAATAGCTTAGACGCATGGGTCCAATGGTTCCAAAATTATAGCACATTGTCTTCTAATGCTCATGTGACAACTGTACCTAAAATTTTAATCAATCAGGTAAATTTAAACAGCTATTATAATTTTTACTATTACCTATATTAAATGTGGTTTATTTAATACAGAAGGAAATTAATGATGATATCTTAACATCAAATAATTTTATGAAAGCCGTTTGTGAACTATTGAAAGGTAAAGATTTACCAGACGATTGCAAGACTTTAGTCAGTGGATCAGATAAACTTGTTGTTGGAATATTACCAATAATAATTGGCGCTTTTTATATCATAAAAATGATCTAAGTCTTAATGTGTAAGGATTAAAATATTTTAAGTTTATATTTTTAAATAATTATTCATCTTATAATCTATTAGTTCTATAAGTATCTTTTTTTATTACTTATTATTACTCATTTATTATACATAGTTTTGCCACGCCCTTATATATTTGTAATTAAGAATGTTAGTGTATATCCATTTGTCTTTTAGACTTACATAGTAGTACATAGCAGAAATATTAGAAACACATTATGATTTTTAATGATATATAATTATGTAAAAAATGACTAAAGAAAAATGTTATGTATTTTTTTTTTTTTTTTATCAGATATTCAAATGAAATATTTTTGAGTGGTAGAAGTATTTATGTAATAATCCTAGTATTTGTAAAAATTTCTATAAGTATCTAAAATTATGATTAGTTAAATTATTATTCATTTATTATATTTTTAATCATTATTGTGAAATATTTATTTTTTATGATGTACACACAAATCAATGAATACCAAGTAAATGCCATATTAATTAAAAATTACTATTCCTCATTATTGACCTCTTTAAAAAATAAAATGTAAATGAGATTAACTAATAATTTTTAAATTTATTAGTGATTTCAAATTTTTAATTTAACTTAGAAACATCTGTTATAATTATGTAAATTTGAGTATATTTGTTAATCTATATTAGCTTTTCTATTATAATATATAATGAATAGCTAATATATGATTATTTTATTATTTTATTATAACTATAATATATGGCATATGCCAATATAACATTAAAACTGTATCAGTGTAAACTGTAAATATAATTGCTGATTTATATTTCGACTTCAATTAAAAATATTGTAAATCAAATAACAAAAGATATAAACTACTGTGATTATAATAAATACAAGAGTATATAATATTATAAGGATAAGATCTAAAACACTTAAAATACAATTAACTGTCAATTAGGTTGTATTTATATGCATTAAGGGCGTTTAAATTAAATTAATTAATCATTATGGCAAAAATCTACTAATTATTTTTAAATACTTTTTATTTTATTACATTTTTATAACCAACTAGAAAACTATTAAAATTTAAAAAATAATAATAACTTGACAATTTGAAAAATCTTAAAACTATAAACTATTTTAAACATTAAATAATAATAACATATTTAATTTCTTAAAGTTTTTGCACTATTAGTGGTTCAAAATGTGTAAATTACTCTTATTGTAATAATCTCCATTGACAATTATACATCATACAACATGCATCCAATAATGAGTACTCAATAATAATGATATCTGTATAAATATTTAAGTATATATAATATTGTTTTCATTCACAATACGATAATAAAATTAAAATCTCAAATAAAATATTTATAATATTACAATAAAATTATTGAAATATTTAGAATTCTTATTAATTAAATAAATTAATAAATCACCAAGTTAAATTAGTCTTAAATAGAGTATATTTGTCATTTATTGTGTTATCTAACATTGGTTATTTATAAAATTAGTTTTATCTACTATAAATAAAATTATAATAGATAATAAATACTTTACATTTTTATTATTTTATTGATATCCTCATACAATTTAGGTTTTTAAGTGAAACGATAAATTCATTGATTTGAATGATTAATGTTTTTTTTCTTTTGTGTGTCGATGTATACCTAGTAGAAAAAATAACTATTAGGCTGATTTTTTGACAACAAACTGAATCTAATTGAAACTTTTGAGAAGTCAACATTGAAAATTCCTTGTCATTTTTAAAATAATCTGTAGGAAGGAAATAATAGAAGGAATATAAATAATATTATATTATATAATATAATAAATATATAGAAGGAATAATGAGAATTTTTATGCAAGACTAGTTTTAAACAAAATTGATATTTTTTATTTAATGATATATAATTCAAAAACAAATAACCATAAAGAATTAAAATTTTTAACAAATATTTATAGAAGAATTTTTTTTAAATATTTTTAATTTTTAAGCTATTTATGGGTACAGGAAATTTTTTAATTTTTATCTCATAGTCAATGTCTATAATATTTTCAATGGATTAAACAATTTAAGAGTTAAACAACAGATTTCTTTATAAATTATTATTAGCGAAATTAAAAAAAAAGTTAAACATAAATATTAAATACACAATATATTTTTATGATTGTTTAAAGTTTACATTTTGAAAAAAAAAGGATAAACATAGGTTGAACAATGATTTCTCTTAAAACGGTATTCTTATATTATTGTATTTCATCAATAAATAACCATATGTCCATATTTACTTGAAAATTTCATAAAATATTTTTATAATAATTGTCTACATATGGTATACTAAAACACTAATAATTGCATATTACTTTGTAATCAAAAATGCATAAAAAATTTAATAATCATACCTATGGGCGTTGGAAATTTAACGTTTTAGTGCGTAATGCTTTAACTGTTAACGTCCTACTATTATTAAAATATTTATTTCTTTTGTTAACATTTTGCATATTTTAGTTTATATTATGTAGCACAGCAGTGTTATAGTTATATGTAATAGGCGCAACAGCTTAAAAAATAGGTGAACATAATAGCCGTATTTGGCTGTAGAGACAACTTTACTTATCGTACCCATATTTTATATTATTATATTATTCTCTAGTCTCAATGAAAGAAATTATATAAAACATAAAACTAGTCCATTCTTAATGGACTACTAACAATATTTGCAATTATTATAATTTTAAAACTGTAGATCGTTAATATGCCTAATCGATAACCATTAATTATATTATAATTTATAAATATATAATAGTTTAGCCATAAATTAAGTTAGATAATCGTATGACTCTTCTTAATTATTAATAATTATTTGCCATTACCTACCCTATTAGGTAATTATTATATTTATTTATACGTAGTATGATTAGTATGTTTTGATTTACTGTAGGTACCTATGCCAGTTTTTAAATTTTATTTTACGAAGAGTTCATTCATTACCACTTGTGACTGTAGCAGCGAGTAAGTATATATAAATATGTACTATTCGTTTTTCTGGAAACTACATCCCATTTATTTATTTATTTATTTATTTATTTATTTTTGTTTTATTATGAGTGTTTATTTTTATTTTTTTTGTGTACCAAGGTCTAGGAAACGGAGTTGTTCAATATGTGTACATTGTATAATAATATTATTACCACAATTTTAAATTATACAAGTGTTAGTACCTAGTACCTACAAAAAAAAAAAATTAAAACACTTTAAATTATGAAAAAACTATAACGAATGAATCCGTTACTCATTAGTCCGTGACTGACTAATTTAATTACACGGCAAGCAAATCAATCAAAGTGTATAATAACGGGCAGAGCATCATCGTCGTCGTCATAACCTCAGAATAACGGACTGACTGTATTTTTTTGTTATTTATTTTACTTTAATCACTTAGCGTTATAAACAAATTTAAACTACTGAATAATCTCATATGATTTCCTTTTCATTTCTTAATTACTTCCTGAATGTTACATAACTTTTTTTTATATTTTAGAGCCGAGTTCTTCAACACACGGCTTGCCTAATTATAATAGACGAGGCCCATGAACACATTTTAAGAGCACAGCATATATTTTTATACATTTTCAATTAATTACCTAATACATTTTTTTTTTTTATTATTACGAATGCAACCCGAGATATTTCTTATTTTTAAAAAAGATGGCCCGTTGCTTAAAAGAGTTGAAGACCTATATTCTGAAATTTTACATAATAAATTAATATATTATAGCCCACTTTCACACGCGGATAATAATCTTATTTCTTTTTCAATCAAATTATTTAAAAAATCATAATAATAATCATTTTCGCGGTTTATAATGCTGTAGTTTTATTTAAAATTGTCACAAATGGTCAATTAGTATATTTAAGGAAACTTCGTAACTACCAAGTAACTTGTAGTTTTTCTTTTTTTTTTATGTAGATGTCCAGTTTCAATACTTTCTTAGAGTTTGTACGATATACATATAATATTTATATATGTATAATAAACCATAATTGTATATGTATTGTATGTGTTTAACGGATATTATTATATATTTTTATAGAATACATTACTGAATTACATACTTAATTGTTTTATAGATAATTATTAATTTTTTTTTCGCATCAAATTTTACTTTTTCTTTAATGTTTCGTTTTAATTTTCAATAATTATAATTATATTGGTAAGAAATTAGGTTAGATTTTTATACTTATAAAATATATACGTACCACGTAGGTACATACCTACTTTAAAACTGTTGACACAATAAACATGTAGCTATATTATTCAGCATACAAGACTTAATGATTTCTTAAATTCTGTGTTAAAAATAGGTGAGATACAAATTAGATTGAAGATTTACAATTACAATAAAATTATAAACACAACATTGTTACATTATATATATTACGCACATAAATGCATTTATCAGATTTTTAATTTTTTTTATTGTATATTTGAGTGGTTCCCAAATTTGGGTACGCGAAATGATCTCAAGAGGTACGTGAAAATAAAATTGACTAATTGCGGCAAATATTTTAAAAGTAGTTATGTGAAAAAGTTTAAAAATTATAATGAGGGATATAGTCTAGCAAAATATTAAACTTAAGGGTACGGAACAAAAAAAAAAAAGTTGGGAACTGCTGGTATATTTGATAAAAAAAAAAAAAATGATAGATTTAGTCCAATTTGGTATTGGTATAGGTACTATTATATATAATAATTAAACACAATGTTTAATTCTGAAAATATTAATTTAAATTTATTTGCATACATTTTTTTAAAACCATTATACATAGCATCTATTTATTTGATACTATAATAATAATTTTTTCACATATTACAATGTACTTCATAATCATAAGTCTGTTATTGAAGGGTAAATGTTCTTTTAATTTTTTGGATTTAATTAGGTGTAAATTTACGTTCATAAGATAGGACTCAACCAAAATACATTTTAGTGAATTGTTAGATTTAAAAATATCATAAGTAGATTCGTTTAAATGATTGATTTCTACTATGAGTGCCTAAATCAAATTCAAGCGTTTTAAATTGCAAAGAAAAAATAGCAAAATCATGGAACGGATTGTGGTTAATCTTGCATTAAATACAGCAGTTCAAAAACATAAAAAATAAATAGTTACATCTGATACCTACTTTTGAAAATAATTTAAACACAATCAAAGTATGTCACAAGCTAGTGACTGCTTTAAAAAAATACGCAAACTAGTCATAAACCTTTGGTTTTTTTCTTTCAAAATGTCACAAATTATTATTGTTAATAGCTAGTTGTGTATTATATGTATGTGGGTAGTCAATTAACGGCTCCAGCGACCGGCTTAAGGTAGGTAAAATATTCTTTTATACACTCGTTCAAAAGAAATTTCCAAAAATAAAGTGAAGTTATTAATTGTTCACATTACAAATATTATTTTAGTAATGTAAATTTATATTTGATAAAAATAGGTTAAAATTTGTTTATAAATGAAAATTGGAATTTTGGACATATTAAAGTTCAGTATAATGTTATGTGGTATTACATTAGCTATTATCATATAATTAAATAATTAAATTTGTATTTAACGACTAATATTTTAACATTAAAAATTAAAATAATTGATAATAGGTTTTTAAACATATTTGTGCAGGGTAAGAATATTTTATATAAGTGCGTGTTTTGCGCTTAATATATACCTACGATTTGTTACTGCATCGATTGCATCGATTATTATAGTAGGTATATTTGATTTAATAATTTATTGTATCATAATAATTTTATTTAATACTACATTATTATTTTTCTTGCCTTATTAATTATTTTTTTTATAATTTTTATATTAAATAGTACAAAAATATAAGATTTTAAGCAACTATAAAAAAATAAGAGTATAAAGATACAATTAAAGTAACGTATTTTATACAAAGTAGTAGTTTTGTAGTTCTACATATAATATATTTATTACTTATTGTTAATAAATAATATTTAATACACAAAGTTGTAAATGTGTTATAATCATATTAATAATAATAATATTCACGATATAGACTTATTAATTATCATTATATTATAAGTATTGAAACGAATATATATTTCAAATATTAAATCAATCATTATTAGTTATTACATATAAATCATATTCATATATAATTAATAAAAATTTTAGAAATCGTATTAATTGCGTCCATTTTTATTAAATAATAGTATTAATAATTATAAAATCAAAATATAATCATTTAAAATCAATCAAAGCAAATAACTACTAAATTATTATTATTTATTTTTTTTTTTAATAAAATCCTCTAAATAATAAACCAATTTTTCTACATAATGAATAATAATAATAATGAGATATTGCATTACATTTATATTTTCTAATTATATTTTGCATATATATATACGATATACATATATTTGTATAATTGTATAGTATACCTATACAATATACGTATATTTTGATTTAGGATTTCAAATTTTCAAATTGAATTTTCTTAAGCTTGTCGAAAAACATAAAAATATGAAGAAACTAGAATGAAAACTATTATTTAAATGGAAATCAAATAATTACAACTTCACAAGCATTAGTTATTCTGTTTAAATCTGCTGTTAGCAACAGTCCATTTATTATATATTTTGAGGAAAAATTACGTCATAACTTATGTTATCTATTATTTAATAAATAATCTGAAAATTGTGTTAATCTATGGTAATTTGGCTTCAAACTGATAAAAAATACTTCAAAAAGTTATAAAAAACTACCTTTCTTGGGTTCTAAAAAAACTAATTCAAAACATTTAATTATCCATTTTTTTAATAACTGTAAATTAAAAATTTAGTTTAATGTAGGTGCATCGTACACGGATTTATAATATTAGTTTAATACTTAATACACGTATGTTTTAAAGAAATGCAATATAGGTACACATAAATTATTATAATATACTAAGTGTTATATTATTCTAAATAAATTATTATAGGACAATTTTGAATTTTTTTATAACTAATAATATAAAATATTTTTGTGTGCAATTGTTTTGTGTTATACAAGTAAATATAAAAATTTAAAAAAATTGGTAACCTTGTTCTGCAGCAGTATAATAGTAAGTGCCGGACATTGATGATTTTTTCATCGAACAACATTCATTACTTCTAAATATATTAACGTTTTGGTAAACATTTTTTTTTTTTTTACTTAATTTCCAGTTGAAATTAAAAAAAAAAATAATTATATTTCAGTATATTAAATTTATTGATATATTTTTATTTTTTCTAATTTTTTGAATGACAACATTCTTTTTTAATTTTATATTTTGAAACAGAATATTTTTCGGAGTTTTTTTTATGTATAAAAATCAAAATTCAGAAAATTATTATTTTATAATTTACTCATATAACTTATAAATATATAAAGCTTTGATAGTGAGCCATGATTTTGCGGGATATTTCTGTTTCACTCCACACCGCTTATTTAAACTTTAAATACTTTTAATTCGAAAACTATTCGTCCAAATTTCAATTTTTATGTATCGAAATATTCTAAAAAATATTTTCCTCAGAAATATGAAATTAAAAATGAATGGTATCATTTGAAAAATAAAAAATTGTAATGATAAAAAATATACATATATTTTTTTTATTGTTGATTGTTTTATTTTGACTGGAAATTATGTAGAAAAGTATTTTCAAAGACGAATATATATTTTGTAATAATGAATGTTGTTCGATAAAAAAAAAAAATCACTTTGTATAGCTTGTCATTGAATAAGTCTTAATTATAGTATTATGAATATGTTAAATTTAGTTTCAATTTTCAATGATGAATCATTGTCAATGATCTTTTTATAAATTGTATGTATATTAAAATGTAGTTATTATTAAATATATTTTCGTGGCTAAAATTTAAGCTTCAAATATTTAAAGAAAAAAAAATGTGACTTTTTTATATTTGATGTCTTATTGTAATAATTGCTGTAAAAACAATTAATTACGATTCAAAATTATTTATGAACCTATACTATAATAATTTTTACAATCTTCTTTATTTACAAATGTTTAATCACACATGCTGTATAAACAAAGTGATCAAAAGAATAATTCTTAAATATTTTTATTTGAATCACCCAAAAAAAAAAAACAAAATTTATATTGTCGAAAAAATTTAGTATAAAAATTTTTGTTTTTCATTCAATGTTTAAAATAATGCATAAATGCATTTTTGTTTTTTATATTTTCGTTAATTTTGATTTTTTGACAATCCAGTATATTTATTATAATATCAAAAATCACAAAATCACATTCCAAAATATTGAATACAAATATACACCCCTCATGCTTTTCAATCATTGTTTGGGTATATTATTTAGCTTGTTAGCGGTTCTATGTAAACAAATAACAATACATTAGTTTAAAAAAACTCCAGTTGGTTATTTTTTTTTATCTTGTGTTTAGTGAAAATGCAGCGTTAGCATGATGTTCGACCGTCAATAATCGGACCCGTGAAGAATTTCAAACGAGGCCAATGTCCAATACACTAATGTATGAGTAAAAAAAAATCCATTGTTCCTATTATTGAACTAGTTGAATGTTAAAAAATAGTAATAGTAATAATAATAATAGTTATAGTTTATTATAATTTATAAGAAAAACAAAATCGATCCTATAATATATTATAATATAATATTAGGTTTATATTATGTTAGGTATATACTATACGACCATCATCAAAATTGAATCAGAATTATAGGTACGATCAATTTTATGTAGTACTCGATATACTCAATGGTATAAACTATAAACTCGTTTTTCGGTGTAAAAAAAGATAAAAAAATATTTTTTTATTTGATATTTAACTGCTATGCCTAAAGTAGATACATATCTATAGTGATCATGATGTGTAACCCAAATTAACTAATTTAACTAATATACATGATTTATATTTATAATATATTTACAAAAAAATATTAAACTTTAATTACCTACAACCCGATGAAGTAGGCAAGATTTCGGTTTAGAAAATAGTGGAAGAGAGCAATATTTTTTCTTGGTCAATAAGATTGAAGATATAATACTAGGTTTTTCATAATTTATAAGTTTTTTTTTTTTTTTAAACAATTTTAAATTATCAAAAATACATAAGCGCAATTATTTTTATAAGTGCTTGAAAGTTCAAATTAAAAAATATTAATTATTTATTTCAAGAACAACGATTTTAGTTGTGAGTACTCAACAATTATTAATTACTAAGACTTGCAACTTTTTAGAATTATACTTATTGTTATTTCATAATTTTCTATAGATAATGATATTTTCTAAATATGTAGTTTGCATTATAATTTTAAGCCATTCATAATAGGTACTGATAACCTATTTGTAAGTACTTAATGATATAATTACATAGATATTCGATGAATATTGATTTATAAGTTACTAGAGCAATATTATATTATATATCCGGTGATTTTTTTCAAAATTTATTCAATCTAGGTAGATAGATACTATATAAGAGTATAACTAATAGAAAAATTAATTTCTTATGATATAACTATATAGTTATTATAATTTATTAATAAACTTTCAAATATCCTTAAAAAAAAGAGGCTGATGCTTTACATCGTCTCTGCTCAAAATTGTTTTTTTGTAAATACAATGGTTTATCTTTATTATTGAACTCAAATTTAACAGAATCGCATTAAAGTTAACTACTCAATAACGAAATACACTCGAAGTATACTATATATACATTATAGTGTTATATTGTATAGTATTCTTTTTTTATTTTAAATAATTATTAATATATTCAAACGTCAAACGCTAATTAATAATTATTATAAAATGTGTATAATTTCGAATGTACCTACTAAATATGTAGGTATATTAATGTATATAAAAAATAAATTAAAATTCAATGTCAGATTCTATTTCTAAAACGACTTTATAAATTAGTTATATCACTACTATAAATTCATTTTTATGTTAATAGTGTGATACGTTTAACTTTGTTTGTCGAAAAAATACATAATTTTCTATATTAATAAAAAGCAATGTTTATATAATAAACGATTTATAGCTAAGCCTACCGTACTCGTGGTCCTGAAAAAAACTGTGCAGTTTACGGTTAACGGAGTTTTAGAAGGTGTAGGTACCTACGTCTAAATCCATGAACATTAAATTTATCATAAGAAGCATCGTGCAGTATAAACTTGCATTTTATTTAAATATTAAATCATGATTTAAAACTATTTTTTTTACATATATTTTAAAAACCTTTAATTAAAACTATGATTGTTCTAAAATTATATATACAATTTACATATAGATTAATTCATAGGTAATATTGAAACATATATACAGGAAATATTTGACATTTATATTATGAGCTATCTCCTAATGAGACCAATTAAATAAATATAAACAGAAAATTATATTAAAATGTGATTTGATATAATTAAGCAAAAGTAATGAGATAACGAACATAGATACTACATAGAAGACTATGGTAAAAATGTTTTTGTAGAACCTACCTCAGTAAGGAAATATATTAATGGTCCGATTATAGAATTTAAATTGGTAATAAATTTAAAACTGTTATTAATTATTTTGAATCAATACTGAATATCAGTACTTACCAAGACAATGTGAATAGATTTATGGTATAAATAACTTATAAACAGTGACCGTCTGCTTATATATTTTGCGATTGTTCAATATTTTGAAAATATTATTAACATAATCAGGGGCGTGCCCAGGATTTCTTTTTGGAGATGGTTTAATTTAACCTTAAAGTTAAACTTCAATACTTAGAACAATATATCATTCAAATAAATGTAAGTATATACTGTATTAATAAAAAAAAATTTAATTAAAATTTGTTTAGTCAAAAATAAAATTAAAATTAATAAATTAGTTACCTATAAAATAAAGTCTACGAATATAAAGTACGCAGAAATGTACTAAAGAGAATAAAACCCAAAGATCGTCAAATATTGTATTATTTTTTATTAATTATTATATTATCGGATTTTCCCATAATATTATGTTAATGTATATTTTTTATTTTATAAATATCATTAAGTTGAAAAAAATAAGCCAGTCAATTTGGGGGTGGTTTGAACCCCCAAACCACCTCTTCGGCACGCCCCTGAACATAATATATATTCGATTCACTGTTTTTTTAATTTTAGATAAAAGTAACAGTATCATTATATCGATTATATTATTATAGAATGCGGAAACGGATTTCGAATAAATCCGTACTTATTGCTTTACAATTTGAAATAATTTTTAAGCTATGACATTAGTATAATTGTGATTTATGATTTTTTAAAATAAAAAGTAGGTCGGTATAGTAGATTTCTGAATTCGAGTGTACCTTGTCATTAAATAAGTTACTATTATGAATGTATGAATGTGCTAGCCTTTATTTCTAAAAATATAGTATTATCATTTAGTAATTATTACAATTTATCACTAGATATTAAAATTTTAATGTTATTAATTTATACATTTTAAGTAAAGTACTCGTAATATTTCGTACTGTTAATAGTGTAAATGTTGTTTATATAACATTTTAAGTCTACAAAATATTTTCATGGTTTTGCGAATTTTATTAAAATTTGTATTTTAAAAGTTAAATTTGTATAATCTAAATTATTGTCTCTTAAGAAAATTTCATCACTAAAAATTAAAATAAAACTGAATAAAATAGAAAATTTAAAAATAATTAATTATAAAGATCAATTTTTAAGCAAATATATTCATACTTAGAAAATATACAAAAATATAGAAATGTTTTGAAGCAATGAAGTACCCATCAGTAATTAGTATACAATACTGAATATGCAAATAAACGTACTTGTGTTAGTAACTATATATTTGAATTAATTTAAATATAAAGAAAAAAAAATATTTGAAAAATACTATAATTTAATACATTAATAAGAAAAAATTAACATTTTTTGATGAATACTTTTATAATATTTAAAAAAATACCCGCAAGACATCGAAAGAATAAATTTTATCAAGAATTTATTTAAAATATAAATTTAGTTGAAACCTTTATAAACTCAATGATTATGTGCTGATATTAATTACTTGTTGACTAATGGTCGACGTAATAACATATTCTTTATAGCACTTCACGCTGTTCACATACCTATAATAAAGACAATAATATTATATAACTGTATGGCCGCATGTAGGGGGGAGGGTTAGGTTCAAACTAGAAAACAAATTCTCGTAGTACGATGATGTATTCAAACAAGAACGCATTTATTGCGTGTATAGAATATTCTGCAATATACACGTCAAAATAATATGAAAAATAAGCAATTTGAATGATAATTACACAGCGAATATTGCCAAAAAATAAATATGAAATAAAAAATGTATGATCATTTAAAAAAATTATAATCTTTAAAAAATGATAAATCGTACGTAAAAAACAAAATATGTTTTATAACAACTTTAAATTATGTATAAAACTAGAAACGTTGATATACATTGTAACGGCACAAGATATTGTATGTTTACTGTTAAAAAATCGTCCTAATTGAAATATTGGCAAGCAGACCGTCATGCTTTCATGTCGTTTACTATTATTGGTTAGGTTAAGTTTATTATATTCACATAAAATAATACATCGTTATTATCTAGTTATTTTTATTTCCTATTTCGTTATAATTTTTCTTTGACATAGTATGGACAATCCGTCTATACATACTCGTGCAGTCGTGTAGGTACTTATCGTATAATTGTATAATAAGCGCAGTAGAGTTGCAATAGTTGCACGGTACGCAATGTGTCTACGGTACGATTTATTTCTATTTTTTATAAACAATCACAGACCACAGTGTACCTACGTCCTACACTGTAATATAAAATAAGACAACGCATTAGAAATTGTCCGGTCAAATACACCGTGTATGATGTGGACCGGTTTGCTGATTGTCCGGGATCATATTAATAAAATGATGTAGAGCGATCTAGTCGAATTGCGTTGTCTGATCGTCTGCAAGTCCGTGTGTATTTGGTTTCATCGAAGTTCGTCTCGTAAACTGCAATGCAAAAACCGTCGTCCGCGTGCGGCTCCAGTCGAGGCTTAAGAGCTATAATAATAGCCACATTAGCGCTGAGTCGTGTCAACATAATATATTGGACTTCCTGCTGCTCCAGAACACAAGGATTTCGGGGGCGTAATTAGATGCATTTTTAAAAACGATAATTTAAATTTTTGAAATAATTCTTGTGGTGAATGTACACTCTAGTATACGTACACTGTTGTAAAAATTATTGACAAAATCGTTATTAATTATTTACACAATTCAAGGTGAATGTTTTTTGAATATGTATTTTTTTTTATCAGCACGTCATCATTATTCGTTTATCATACAAGAAATATGTATTTACAGTTTTATGATATTGGTTTAGGTCAGGGGTTCTTAGCCTTTGTTGCATCATAGATTTCTTAACAGTGTAAAATTACCCACTCCGCAAAAAAAAAAAAATTTTAAATTTAATATTTGATTGTTTATTTTAAAAGTATTATTTAACGAGTATAATTCGTAATAACCACTTACACACTTTTTTTATGAAATTAAATATGCACAAACATCAATAATTTTTTTAATAAAATCTATTCCAGAGACCACCGAAGAACAGTATACGGATCCGGGACCCCCTAGGGGTTCATGCGGACCACCGAGCACCGGCTAAGAATCCCAAAATTAGGTTAATGTGCTTAAACGTTTCAATTCAGTTAACGAACAACTATAATCAAGTTTATACAACTCCTTAATTAACTATGATCAACCTTTAAATCTTAATGAAACATAAGAATGTTAGATAAATATGAAATATGAAAAGAAAACTCTGTTATTATTAAGTATAAAGAAATATGATGAAAAGAAAGAAAATAAATGAACAATTATTTACGGTGAAAACATTAAAAAAAATGAAGTTAAACTAAATGTCAGATATTCAGATCAATGTTTGGAGTAAATAGTTTTACAGCAATAAAGTTATAGATAGATTAGCATCTGAAGTTTGACATCAAAAATGGCATTATATTATTATGATGGTAGGTAAATTAAATAATAATTTATTTTTTATAAATATTGCTAAAAGATTTTTAGTTGAAAATTTAATAAGAAATTCCTCAAACTTATTTTATTAAAATTATTTAAAAATATTAAAAATGTATAAACGTCTTGTTTTATAAGCATTTGAAGTTTAAACGTTTACAAAATTTGTGGTATTCACAAATTGTTTTACAGTTAAAAATGTTAAATTTGTACAGCTAAGTTTTGAAAGATTAACTTAAGGTTCTTTATAAATAGTTCATACTGATTCAAAAAATTGTTATAAATGTATAATCGCAATTTATTTGTATAGTCTATAGACATTTGAAGTTCGAATTTGAGCGAAATAAGATAAAAACGATAAATTTTATTTTGTTGTAATTCAAAAACATTATTCGCGGGAATTTGAAACTTTTACCTATGTTACAATATATTTTATTAAACACATTAATATTTTGAAAATATTTAAACTAATTTTAATATTTTAAACTATCGTCTATTTATACCATGAATTTATTTTCACCGTTCTTATAGTTAAACAGTATTAATTTAAAAGTAAATAACAATAATATATGAATATATTTATAAATATATTTTATTATAATAATTAAATACTATTAATATAATAAATTCAATGTTTTCGATAAAAATTACATCAAATATCAACCTAGTTATACTTATAGTTAAATAATAAATTCTATAGAAATATCGGCAATGATCATTTAACAATGAACACTTTTCAGTTTCATTCCTTAGAAAATTTTTATTTTTATTTTCAGATAGTCAATTTTACATCCATATAATTGTATTTACTTGGTACATATTGATATTATATTAGTTGGTGATGACATCACTATTGACTTTTAAATATACATTTTATTTGTTATAGTAAAACTGAGCATTTATTTTTTAATTATGTGACGAATAAACTTAACAATGGTTGTATCTATGGTGTCCCCAGACATTTTTCTAGGGGAGGGAGGGAATTCATTTAAAAAATAAATGAAGATTTTTTTTTATATATTTTATTTATAAAACATTATTAATTTCCGTCATTATAACATTAAATTAAAAATTCTAGGGGAGGGCAAGTGCTCCGTTTTACCTCTCCCTGGGGACGACCATGATTGTATCGATTTTCGTACTACTCGTTCCTGATTTATATTGTTGCTATGAGGGAATTTTAGTTTAAAAATTAATTTAAAGAAATCAACATGATGTACACTAAATGGAATATGTAGAATGTAGATGCATTTACAAAGTATGGTTATATAAAAATATGAATCAGCCGAAAATATCTGAATATTTTTATGGGTATGTAAGTTATACAGTTATACAGTTATATTTTAATGCTAGGAAAATTGATGTTAATATATTTATTAAAATTGAACAAACATAATATGTAAAAAAAGAACCATAAATAGATATCATTCTAAAACAAATATCAATACTTTCATTGCTTCATTCAGAATCTGAAACTTTATACTTTAAGTCTAAATAGTTGCTAGATCAATTACGTTTTTATAATTAAATGGGTAATAGCTAGGTGTTCATTATACAACGCATGTAATGTTATGTATGCATAACATAACAGTTATAAAAATTAAAATTACCATTATGACTCTATGTGAATATGTTCATATACATAATAATAGATAGATTTTTATATTTGTTATAATACTATATAGTATATTTATACTTGGATATACAATTTTATACTTACTTAATACTTATACAATATAATATGTATTATATTCAATATGTATTATATTTATCAACGATGCATTTATATATTATATTCGTATAAATTTTCTGAAACATTTCGGTAGATATCTATTTAATTTTTAAATACTAGTAATATTTAGTTGATATTTTGAATGTCACAAGGTTTTTTACATGAAAAGAATTTTATCTGTATTATTCATGATGTAAAATTATTTTTATAAGTCTATTCATTTTATTAGCTGAGGGCCTAAAAAATAGTAGATGTAAAATATGTCACCTTGAAATGTTCTAACATATACACCTGCCGGCTTCCAATAAGTTTTTTTAATCATTGACAAAGGTATAGTTTTATAGGCTATAAGAAATAATAGGAATATTTATTAATTTATTGAAAATATCAACAAAACCGTATCAAGGTTTCCGTGGAATATTATGATAATTCTTTAGTGCGAAAAACCTTGATAGTGTTATCAACGAAATATATTCACTATATAGTATCTTTTATGTAGGTTGTATCTTTTATAGTATTTTGATATATCTCTACAGGTTAAAAAATAATACTTTGCACCAGTACCATTGGTAAAAGTGGAAAAGAGGCAATTAACCACTCAAATTTTTTCTTCGAGAGGCAGTGTAATTCTCTCCCCCTAAATTTAAAATTTATACTTTTAAATTTGATGTTTTTCGATACTTGGATGCATTAAAGGAATGCACGCAAACAATATTATTATCATCGACTTCTCGCATATTATTATTATATAATTTAATGATTTCGAATTATTGATAAATTAAACCAGTTTAATTCATTCTGATAAACGAAGAATAGTGGTAATGAGCTCGAGTACTCACTACCCAGTAATATGTTGGCGAAAAATTCGTTAATTTCATATTTAAACAGTGGTAACTAATCAACCGCGTATTTGAATATAGATTTTAATGTATCGAAGAATTATTTCAAAAATATTCTATTTCGAAATATAAAATGTAAAATTTATTCAGTCATTCAAAAAGGTAAAAACCAAAAATATTATAATTGTAAAATTTATATTAAAATAGTTTTCAAATATATTGTTTTGCGATGACATGTACCTACCTAAAACTTATATTTTCAAAATAGTTATAAGTTCGAAATAATAAGTGAATCACCTTGTATTTTATACATTTATAATATACACATACGTATATCATTTTTAATTAATTCAAAATT
Source organism: Melanaphis sacchari (assembly GCF_002803265.2). NCBI lineage: Eukaryota > Metazoa > Arthropoda > Insecta > Hemiptera > Aphididae > Melanaphis > Melanaphis sacchari. The sequence goes on along the minus strand of NW_020271389.1, from coordinate 358,429 downwards.
ATTTCAATAATATCTGTGCATTTTATAAACTTGTTGAATATTTATAGTCTATGTTTAATACTTTTATATATTCAGTGTTAATTGCAATACCTACGCATGTAAATATAATACTGAATTAGTATAGTACCACTGATACTATACTGCTATAGTGTTATACCCACATACACATTTTAGTGTAATAAAATAGTAAATAAGTTGATTTTGTATTAAAAATAATTAATTATTCAATACTTGCAATTATGTCACATTTCAAGCCGAGATTTCTAAAGAACTTAATCAAAGTTTTTGGGTACCTACATTTTTTTAATTGAACACTATAATTAATTTTATAACTTTATACTATTATATGAATTTATATTTGTGTAATTTATGAATAAATAATGATACGAAATAATGTGCACACTCTTTTAATAAGTAACTATATTTTATAAAACATAAGGATAAACGAACCAAAAACATCTATTTTATCAATTGTGCGAATTTTTATTGGCTCTTACATTTACATTTATGCATGTCAATTTTTAATCTATAACTGTATGAATATTATACTATCATAAACCTATACATAGTATGTTGTACTAAAACATTTATTCATATGGCTTAATCAGTTAAAATATAAAATCTATAATCATTGAAATGGGCTTTAAATTGAAAAGAACAAAAATAGTTACAAAAAAATAATTTACAGTATTCATGTTTTGAATATTGAGAGAACAGGATAGTTTTTATTGTGTTGAATGCAAAAAAATAAAACAGAGACAAAAATAATATTGTTTAATTATGTATTGTGTGCGTTTACTACCTACTACTATTGTTTACTATTGTGTTATTACAAGCTATATTATACAATATACTTGAATCATGTACTACGACTGCAGCACTACACTATCGACAATCAATCTATAGTTTATACTAGTTTTAAAGTAAACTACGAGCTGAAGTCGTAAAAGTATTATTAGTTATTACACTCGTCATTGATAAGTTATATAGGTACTCATAACACGTCACCTAAATACTCGTGTCTTAAAGTGTCAGTCTGGCACTTAAAGGACTCTACATGCATTTGGTCGCTAAAAAAGGAAATTCTTAAAAAAAAAATGTATTGAAAATATAAGATTAAAAATTTCAAGTGAACTACTTATTAAGTTATATTTATTTCTCTATAAATGTAAAATAATAGAAATAATACCTAACATAGAGCATAATATTTTATAAAGTAATACAAATTGTACAATTGATTTTGTTTAGAAAAGTATTTCAGTTGACAGGTAATATAATTTATAACTGAATACTTTCAAATTCATAAGATTTATTGTACTATTTATGTGGAATCGTGGAGATACAAATTTTTGTTTTTCAAATGAGTACCTCTTTTTTTATTACAAATTACTTAATAAATAATTCTTCTTAATATTTTGACGTGTCATTAAAATAAATTGTCGAAAAATATTATTCTTTGAATTATTTAATATTCTGTATTAAGAATTAGTAAGTATTGGGTGATACTAGTTTTAGTTTTGGATAATATGCGAGTTATGGTGACTTTAAAATGTTATTAATTTATTTATTATTAACATCAATAATTTGTAAAAATGATCCAAGTCTAATAAATAATGAACACTAGATCCAATTATATTTTTTATACCTACGTTGGATTTGTAAGACCATTTTTAAGAACTTTTATCTTTAGTATAAACATTTTAGTTATCGAAAAACTACTTGTTCAAATTTTGATGTTACACTATCATTTTTAAAAATAATTATACACTAAATAACTCAGGTACAGTAAAAAGAATGGTTCTTATTTGAAAAATAGAAGTTTGTATCTCAATATTAGGACACTTCTCACGTAATACAAAATATTTTAAGATTTTAAAATATGATCTTTAAGTATATTTTAACGTTTCAAGAATCAGAATTGGAATAAATTGATTATTATATGTAGGAATGGGGGTGAGCACACTTGAGTAATCAAATTGTATAATGATTATACACGCTGTGACGTAGCTAATATTATATAGGTATTTTAATTAAAGAAACATAAGTATCAAATACTAAGTATAATATTTTGTAAATAGCTGTAATTTCTATAAGTATATAAAATTATTATTATAACAATAATAATAAAAATATATTTTATTGATGTATTATGTTTATTTCCTTTCTTTTTATATAATAAATAATACTATTCCACAATATCGTGTGGAATTAACAGAAATTTAAGTTTAGATCGTATAGAAATAAAATTGAAACTATTAAGTCATTACTTAATTGTACAGTACTTAATATTTATTTACCAGTGTAAATAGTGTTATTATTATTTTTTTAAATATAGAAGGACAATGCCTTTTACATTATTAGTTAGACAATGAAAATTAAAAACTTTAATATATTAATTAACTTATGTGGAAGTATAAGACGTGAGATTGTGAGTGATATTCTTTAAAAAATTATTTTGCAATCCTAAAATTTTGTAAATTGCCATACTTGTTTTGATTTTGTTGTAATTTTGTTTTACATATCGGTTATCTGTGGGGATATTCGTCGTTTACGACACGTTATGCAAACACATTTATAATGAATTTATAATATTATTTTAAAACCTTAGTCATCACTCATCAGTTACTGTTCAGCGAGATTAGGTTTAATGTGATAGTAAAGTGCAACAACGCGGGAAATGTAATACGCAGGACCTATGCATAATCTATCTGTCCTACTGGCTACGAACAGCAAATTTTAATAGGTATTATTGTCATTAATTATTTTTCATTATTGTGAATCGAAAAGTAATCTCGCAGATTTTTATACCTGCGGTTCCGATGTGTAGGTAGCGCTCCGCCGCGCGCCGTCTTCGTGATTGCCGCCACTACCGTCAATCATCCGTCGCGTATCCCTCCCTACCCTTTATTCGACGGTCTTCCACTAGCCGGCCGCCGGTGGTTTGCCAAAACAATAATAAACATCAGTTCACAACGTGCGTTCGTCCGTTTCGTATGATTTTCTAACGGCTTTTGTAATTTCGTCATCGTCTGCGTTTTAACTCTTTTACTGGTTTTTTTTTTCAAAACTCATTTTTGTGCCCCTGTCGATCGATCCGATATTGATATTATCGACAGTGTGTTCGTCGTAATTCATAGGCAAGTCACTGGATGCTTTCAAATTATTCACATACGTGAACGCTGCACGTGTCCGGAGACTGAAACCTTCACAGCCCACGGTACGTACGATGCAATAATAATAATAATATTAATAAGTTTATAATGTTATACCAGTTCCGGATTATCCTTTGATTTCTAGATTTGAAATCTAGTCATTGGTATTTATTTTTTTCTAGAATTTAGAGAAATAATAAAAATTTGGGGGCAATCGATCTCAACTAAAGATGTATTTAGGGAGGCGAGGGAGATAATACCATGATTTCGAATAGTAAATTTTTTCAGATATTTGGGGTCCACAATCTTCAACTTTAAACGTCATTCAATAATCAATAAGCATGATAATTTTTTATAATGAAATAATCTAATGTAAAAATCAAGCTTGTTTTATTTTTAAAACAATTTAGGAAAGCCCATACTACAAGCGTGTACAATTTCCGGTTTCTATACGCAACAAAACAATTATAATCCTATATACAATTCGTTCAAAAATAGAAATTAAAAAAAAATAAATACCTATTCATTGTTAAGGATCTTATTTGATATAATCTGATAACAATTTCGTTCCGTAATAGTTAATATTAAAATGAATGACAAAAAAATTGAACTAAGGGGTGTAGCTCTAGCCATAGAAAACTGTCTAAGAAATTCATTTGTTATCTCAAAAGTTAGATTCCTAAATAAGACAAATATGAAACCCGAATTTTAACTAGTGTTTAGAAATATTAAATTAAAAGTTCTTGCAAACTTTTTGTATCTATATATGTAGGTGATTTCCGGTAATTAATTTTTTTATGAGAGGGAATGTTGATAGAAAAGGCGCCATAGTTTTACCTTAAACGTAAACATTTTAAACACGTATCTGATTTTATGAAGACTTGATGCAAAATTCATATTTGTTTTAAGAAGTTTTCATCGGATTACCAAATCAATTGGATATCTAGCTGAATGAAATCGTTTCCTGTTGTGCGTGTTAGCTAAAGGCTGAAAATCATTTCTCGGATCCCCTTTAAATGTTTATATTATAACATTGATTTCACACTGGATAAATTATCTGAAAAAGTTTGTTTTGTGTGAAAATGTTTAAATCAATTTAAACTATAAGGGCTACCCTTGTGTTAACCAATTAACGGCATACATACCCATTATTGTGGACAAAATGTCTTGAATGTGAACATTTACTTTGGTCACATAATAAGTTATACTAGAAACGTTTTATTTTCGTATCAGTCATTTTTCAATTCAGTATTTTTTAATAATTTAAAAAAAAAACATTTTTTTTTTTCTTATCATGATTACAATTATTATTATTTTTGTTCGTTTTTTCTATCGAGATTAAATTTCATTTGAAATGATGACAACGTATAAACGTTTTTATATTTTACCTATATACTTCTGTTTTATATTTTATACTCGGACAGCTAGAATCATTAGAACTATGAGGAATGTGAATAGCTGGTAAATTGATAAAAAATAGCGCGGAAACTGGTATTATACCTATTTATATTAATTAGCTATAACAGTTACAACATAATTTAGATTATTATTTATTATAACATTTATAACCAATTATTTATTAGATTAATTGAAGTTTTATACGAACTTTATTTTGAGATTTACAATTAAGTTTAGGTAATTGTTTAGTTTTTTTTAATATTATATGTTATTAATTTATTATGTTAAGATAACATCAAAAATCTTTCAGTAGTTATGGCTATAAATATTGTAGTATCTATTTAAAATTTATACTCATAAAAATTGATCAATTTTATCATTCTTTTTTCTTGTTAATTTTTCTTTCACGACTTACAATTCATAATAAAATATTAATTATTATTAATGATTATGAAATTTAACAAGATTTGTAGAATCATTTGTCATTTTGACATTTCTATAATGTATTATATTTTATTTTTAGTACAAAATTAGTAGGTATTGTCTATTAATAATTGTTTTTAAAACTAAAAAACTATTAATTGATTTTGTATTCGTTAGCTGCCATTAGTTATTTTGTGAATATAAAATATCATCAAGCCAAAGCTATACTAAAATAATATATTGAGTTATAACTAGTAGACTACTTTGTCTAAATATGTCAAATATACATTTAAATATTTAATAAAAAGTAAAATATTATATGATTTCATTAATTTTTACTTAACAATCATCAAGTAATTAATTTCCAAGCACTTTTGAAATAAAATTATTATAGTTTTAATTTTTAGTATTATTTTTTCTTTCACGAAAACTAGAATATTTTAAACACTACTTATTTTGGCATAAATTAAAAGTTAATAATTAAAATTTTAAAAATGATAATAGTTTATAAAATTTGGTACTTTTAACAAATACTATGTATTATAATACAATTAGAGTAGTTTTTTTTTTGTAAACTAAAGTTGACAGTTCGAAATAAATTATTGAAATATTGTATTCAAAACAGTTTTCGACTTTCGTTATATTAAAGGATTTATTTTTTCAAAGAATAGGTTTGTAGATTATTCATGAATGCGTAAGTGTTGAGATGTCAAAATATTATTGAATGGTTTCATCAAGTGTATACAATTTATACATTTCTAATATATTTTTCTACAAGATAACAGTTGTTGGTACATACACGATGAAAAAGAAATACCTTTATTATCAGTTTACTGTCATTTAAACAGTTTTTGTACATTTTATACAATATTATATTTTATATAGTTAATACAACCAGTCATCTTAGGTAGGTGTTAACTAAAATACATAATAGACATGTTGCAAAATAATATACCCTATGTTCCTGTATAATTGTAAACCCCTGTGTGCTGGTAACATCGTCGTATTATATTACTGCCTCAGCTGCACAGAGCTGCAGTTTATAACATAATATAAAATTGTACACGCTGTATGTACTATAGTATAAATTTCATTTAATTTTGTTTTGCTCTCTTATCGATAAAATAAAGTCTTGTTTATTTTCTTAATGTTGCCGCCCGCACTAATGTGTTTTAAAAAACATGACGCGGGTATTATTACACACATGATGTACGCCACCATCACTAGATTTTATAATATGAGAATGAGAGTCTAAGGGACGTTTGAATTTCGTGTATTATATAATTCTGGCAGTGGCGTGCTGGTGTAACGTGGGGAACTCTTTTGTGTGTTCGCAACCGTTGTACCTCTCACTATACGTAGACACACGCGATTTTCGAACATCTGTCCCTCCTGCTTTCCAACCACCAGGTATTTAATAATAATAATAATACATATTGTGTGTGTTCATTACAAACGGACCAAGTGGACAAGAGGCATATTTTTCATTTTATTACTGCAGATGTTTTTTAGCGCGCTCTAAATTATTCCCTACAACCGTTTGCCAAAATTGGTAGTAGATTTCCTGTATTCCACCCTCCATATATAAGGCATTACTTAATACTTTAAAGCCTTTCAGACCTATAGTATCTGCAAAGTATAAGGTCAATGACTTTTGTATTAACCTATAATATTTTTTGTAGGTTAATACAAAAGTCAAAAAATAATTTTTTAAATAATTGTCGACTAAAATATCGTATAATTAACAATACGAGTATAAAATAAATTAGTTGTATGAGAATTGTTACAATGATTGTACATAATCTATTGTAAATTTAAAATTTAATAATCTTTAATGTTAAATGTATTATGTATTATAGGTTTATTATAGCTATAATTATATGTTAACGATGCTAACCTATATTAATTTTACCTTTTTAGTTAATTCAAATTTGTATTTAAGATAAAGAACATAATTTTATGTATCTATACATATATTATATAAATACCTAATATTGAATTACGTTTTTATTAGTATAATATATTAAAATTTGATAAAACTTGTTTAAAAAATGAATAATATTCACAGAAATTATAATTATTATTTTATATATTGAAATTATATTATTTAATTCACATAAAAAATGTTCAAAAATTATTTTTTAACAGTTTTATAAATCAATTAATACACAATTCAACCTATATCGTAAAATTAAGAAACATTTTTTCTCTGGGTTTTTTATCGATTATAAAATAAATTTATTGGACCATTGCACTTAGCTATAGATATTGTCCTATTTTTTTTTTTTAACCCATAATGCATCTCGATTGCCAGTCATTGGGAATTGCTAAGATTCGTTCTTAAATAGAAAATGTTTATTAGAACCATATTGAGTTATTTTTTTCTCTTAATTTTTTTTAGATATTTGTGTGTTCACATTCCGTACCTAATAAACAAATTGGGTACCTATCTATAATTAAATTAAGGTTTTCATACTTTGGCATACTTATACTTGATTTTCTATAATATGTATTGAATAAAATAAATAATATATTTTAATTTTACATATTTTGTATAATAAATCTAATTAATACGTTCTTAAGACAATATAATAAAAATCTTCATTCGTCATTTTATTATTGATAAATATCTTGTAATAATTTTCTAATGTTTGTCTTAAGTTATACTTTCAATAGCTAAATTAATTTTGCTTCTATGGTTACACAATGACAAATACATCGTATTTATCTTTAAAATAAAAATTTTTTATACGGATATTTTAACGTGGTCCACATATTTTCAAGGTCTGCACGGTACTCACCACATTTTCAATACAATAGGTGGTCTACATTATTGTTATAAAAAATATAGGTACCTATTATTTAAAGAATGAAAAAATTAAATAACATAAATAAAACATTATATTATTGAAAATAGTAGGAAATAATGTTTGATGTTTGAACGAGCTTCTTATAATTACACATCAGAAAATTAGATCTCATCGAAGAAACTATCAATACAGTGATTATATGATATGGCAAGGTCCGGTCTACCTACTAAAAAAATATCAAGACAAAGTCCAATGTTTAAAAAAAATTGTTGTAGGTTACGTATCGGTCATATCAGCGTTAGTATCACACGCAGTTTCCTATAATGATTAAAAAAAAGAACCAACAATGTGACGTCTCTCATGTGGAGTTTATCTAAATATAAACCATAAGGCATACTCTAACTGAATGTCGCACTAACAAAAACTTCAAAATAAAACTATGAGTAGCTCATAATTTCCATTTACCTATAATTATATAGAATAAAATTTGTTATCGGGATGATAGGATAATAAATTTAATGTTATAGGTCAAACTGTTTAGTTAATTTAAAAATTATTTACGCAATCGTGGTGAATACCAGTAGGAATATTGATATCATGAATATCAAAAAATATAGAGTAAGTATGTGAATATCAGTTTTTACAATTAGCAGTTATTCCACACACAAATTTTATATTAGTGTACCTACAACTAACAACTACAATAGAAGTCCATGTAGAAATCTATATCTGTTAAAACATGTACATGAGTCAGTCAAGCAAATATTATACCGTTATTGAAAAATTTTTCGAATAATTTGTAATAAATTTCATTAATCCTTTAATAATAGAAGGTTAGTATTTTGTCTATTTAGAAAATATCAATACAAATATGCATTTAATATCAAACGTTTATATAGATAAGTAAAATAAGGGGTAAAATACGCACTGATATAATTTATATACATATTTATTTCTTTGTTTTTTTTTTTTTGGTATCGCTGATATCCCGTTCAATCGAAATAAAATACACCTGCGGTGATTTGGTTTGTATTTCAACAGTTAAAAGTGTAGCAATGTTTTACGGTAATAATATAATATCTATTCATACTTCATGGGAAGTGTATTCAAATGTTATGAAAGAATCACAGTACCATGATAAAAAAAAATTCGAACCTGCCTAATTATTTACTCATTTTTACTTAACGGTTGGCTAGTATACGCGTGTCAAATGATAGGGAAAAACTATAAGCGCCTGGATGCGTTTAAAATATTAGATACCTATTTAAGCAACTGTGTAAAATCGACTGAAATCCGTGCACCGACTTATTTTTTTAGCAATAAAATAATATCTCAGTATTTTATAGTCTACAATTATTCTGCAACAAATCACATTTTTTTTCTCGAAAACATATATTGCAAACTTCTATGTTTTATTTATTTAATATCATTGATATATTCTATCGATTTATCGTATGGCTATTTAATTATTAAAATGAAAAATTGTATTATTATTATTAATAAACGAGTGATCAAAAGTGCATTTGTTCAATACATAAAAACTTAAAAAGAGTATGTATCCATTTACAGAGTTAAAAGTATTTATTGTTATTAATTAGTGTCCTAACACCTATCATTAGCTATATTTTTGAAGGTGTACTGAAGATTTAATCCATGTAATATGTAAACATATTATTTCAATCGTACTTCATTTTCCACTAATTATTTTGCAGTATTTGAACCTATTGATCAAGAACTTCCGAAATATATACGGTGAAACCTCGAAATAGTGAAAACTCTAGGTCATCAACATTTAGTTCGCTATTCGGAGTGGGTAAATTTATAATATTTTTAAAGGGTAAATGTAAAAAAGGATAAAATATACGGTAGGTTAAATTAAATAATAATATTATTATTTAATGTTTTAATGATACAATAATTTTGTATAAATACAGTTGAATTCGGTTTTTTAATGAGTGATTTATCGTTAAACTAGTGTAAGTGAATTTTTTTGTCGTTTTGTTACTATTTTTAAATTAAGATTAAAATAATATCTGTTCGCTATTCGGAGATTTTCTCGTTGAAAAATAGTGGAAATGTCCCCGTTCCCAAAAAACTGTCCACTATTGGGAGAAGTCAGTTAGTAGAGGTTTCACTATATAAAATGTTATTAATAATATTTACTTAAATGGCGCGTGATCAATTTTTTTTTAAACCTAAAATATTTATTTTCACAAGTTGTTACATTTTGAACAATAAGTGCAAGTGCAGATAAAAGATTTTATAACTAGAGTGACAGAATAAAGAAGCCTTCCGTAATAGCACTTTGAAAATTAGTTAATTACAATTAAAGTAATAATTACCATGTATTTAAGTATAATGTTTGGGTTTTTAATTTTAGATGAGTAGGTCCCAATCCCAACGTTTTTTTATTTTTTATTTTTTTGAGGAGAATCACCAGGAATGTTAACTGAAGCAAAACTTTTTAATAAGGGATTTACATGGTTTTGTAAATTTAAGTTAAATCGTTTGTAGAAGGTTTTTGCAACATCTTGGGATAGAAGAGATGTAGGGACTGGTTTGAAACATGAAAAGGTGCTTTTGTTATAGTACGGAGGATTTTAGATTGAAAACGCTGTATACGGTTTATGTTCGAGATCTTTGCGGAGTTCCATATTTGTCTACCGTATGTCCACATTGGCTTAAGGAATAGCTTATATATTAGTATTTTGATTGGCAATTTGATATGATTAGAAGTTAGGAGTCGAAATCGATCATTTTGGGATAGAAGTTTATTGCCAAATAGTAGGTATAGTCAAATTATATTATTTGTATTTAATAGATTATTACTTAATGTGTTGACAATGTAATTATAATATGAACTGTTAACGATTTTTTAGTTTATAAAAACAAAAAATTGTTGTATTATTTTGAAGTTTGTTTTTAAACTTCTATATTTTACTTAGACAAGTGTCCATTATAAATAATATACTAATTTTTATTAGTATATTAAAATAGCTTTGAAATTGTTTGTTTCACTTAACTGGGACCATGCTTTTTATTTTAACTATTTTTATGCAAAGAACAACCTTAAAAACTTCAACAACGTCGTCTATTGTGTAATCAAAATAAATTCATGTAAATAAAATAATAAAAGTTTTAAAGTGATTTTTAAAAGAAAAAATGGTTTTGATGAATGGCGATAACCTAGAAGAATAAAATGCTTTTACTGAAAAGTATGTACCTTTTAAAAAAAAAACTGTGTTTATTGGTATAGATATAATTCAAATAAACATTTTCTTTTCGTAATTTATCCAAATTTACAACATATAATTGGAATTGAGCCACATCGGTGGCCAAATACTCCGTGTAAAATTCCAGTAGGTTATTTTTAGTGAATTGTCCGACTAAAACTAGTGGAAGTGTACCACTTGTTAAAATTAGACTTATTTAAATATTCGTGAATATACTTTTCAACTATGGAGTTTTCACTCAATAAATAATCGGGTGTCTGGTTTATTGCTACATTAATGGGCGTATCAATTAATTATGTATAATGTATGAGCAAATTGAAATTAAATATAAATAAGGTTGGTGTGCTATAATAACAGTTTTTTTGGTACAGCTTGCCGGCTTCTTTATGGTTACTCACCATATACTGTAGTTGTTTAATGTAACTTGTGTAAATATGTTGTGATCGATTGTTTTCCTATACGTCATAAATAGACAAGCAAGGTTATAATGTGGAAATCGATGAATCTTTTTTTTCAAGGAAAAAGAAAATATAACTAAGAACTGTGTTATGTATTGATCGAAAGATTAGAAATGAAAAAAAAATATAGAGCTAATAGATAACGATGAAATTGAACCGAAGAAAATGAAACGAATAAACCAAATTAAGGTTCACGAGTACGAGTGCAGGGACCATGAGTAGCCTATTTGATCTATGTTGGTACTACAACGATATTTTGGAGCGCTGAATTTTCTTAGTTGAAAAACTTGATAGAAAAACATTTGCCAATTATTCAAAGAAAAGTTGAGAACCGGGAGCGACAATTCACGGTGATCGGTGGAAGGCATATACGCTACATTAAATGAACACTGGTTAACACATAAAACAGTAAATTACAGTCAAAATGTTATTGATACAAGCACTACCTCTATAAAATTACATATTTAGTCTATGTAGGTCATTTGGCGGGTTGTGTTTGTATATACGATATAAAAGTAAATGGACTTCACCAGTATATACTTGAAAGGCACTCTTGGTTGAGTGTTTCTAATTTCTTCATTCATTCATTGGTACAATATTTGATAATTTGACATATTTAGTTTTGGATAAAAAAAATAATATGTAAATTCATAAAATATACTAGTTGTTATAAAAATAAATATTAATATAGTATATTAAAATTTAGTGTTCAATACTATTTTCGAGTAGATCGCATATTGCTATAAAACGAGTTTGGTAGAAATGTAAAAAATACACGTGTGCCTGGATCTTTTTTATGCACTCCTGACCACCAGGATCATTGGAACATTAAGAGAAAAAATAAACACAATTTTTAATTTGTCTCGTAATTATGTTAGGGTAATATATATATTATATACATGTACTTTTCCAACGATAATTGTTTTACATTTGTAAAAAATGTTTTTATATATATAAATTTTCGGTGTAACTTGCATTGTATGTTATTTAAAATTGTTGGCCTAGTTGATACTTTACGTTTGATATGTCTGGCGTACGACATAACCATTTTTTGACGACAAAAATATAGGTATGCCCGAGCCAATTAATTTTACTTTGTTGGCACATAGTTTTTAGCATTATAAACAATAATAGTTAAGTAATCGAATAAATACAATAAAAATAAGTACTTGGCTAAAAATATATTTATTTTTTATTCCAGGGCTACGAGTTGTGTTATTTTCAAAAGATATTTTTTCAACCCTGCATAATTTGGAATTTCATTAAACACTGTCTTTTTCGTTATGGTACGTTGCAGTAACATGACTGAAAATATTATTTTACAATAAGAGATCAACGTCTTGAAATACAAGAGCACACAATATGATGACAATTGGAATTTTAAGTGAGTATAATAAGTTATTTATCGTTTGTATTTTCTAATATACGGCCTATGCGCACGTGACAAACAATAATTTCAGTGATATGGTGATCATAATGAAAATACATTTTCAAACATTCAAAATAAAATAATACTGATAAAACACAGAGACTTCCGTGTATTATTGTTACTCTTTTCATATTTTATTCTCATTACTGCATACTTTGGCTTATAATTAATATTTTGAATTTGAAAACAATAATACCATCACAACATCAAATAATGATTATATGTGAATATTAGTTAACTCGGTTGATAAAATAGCATTTTTAAAAACTTAAATGGATATTAAACAATAAAAGCTATTTATACGGAAAAAAATGAATAAACACTAAAATATTCTTCACGTTAATATCATTTTAATAAATAGTATAACGGTCAATGAGATGTATAAGTTATAAAGTTTAGTTGTACAATATTGCAACCTAACCTTATTGTTATACGTTTTAATATAATTTGTAATCTTAAAATAGCATTTTTTTTTTTTTAAATCATAAAATTATTCTGTTATTTAAAAAAACGTTAGGTTTAGATTGTAGGTAACTAAGGTTTCCTAGATGTATTAGATAAAACTATATAGTGTGTACAATGTTTATCTTTAAATAATTTTTAAGTATTATTAATCAGGATTAGAAATTAATTAGAAGCATAGAGAAAAAAATATCATATATGTATTTGATATCTTTATAATCCTATATCTATCTAATTTGATTATTTTTAAATTTAACAAAATAACTTAAATTAGTTTTTAAAATAACGGTAATTAAATGAGTGAAACATAAATTGTACTAACTTCTATAAATTTTAAAATTATTATTTGAATAGAAAAAAAAAAATTTAAAAAAAAATCGTAATTTTAATATGTTCTTCTTTGAGTAATTATATAATTATTGTAAATGATCTGTTAACTCTTCGTTGATATAGTATCTATAAAAAGAATACCACGTGTTTATAACGTTTACAATTATATATATTACCTTTATATTGATATGTACTTATATAGGTAAGGCTGTAAAAGTGGATCTCTATAGATTTTATAATGACTTGGAGACTGTATATTATAAATGCTTTAACAACAAATTCGATTAGAAAGTGCAATTTAGATTTTTTTTCATTTTTCATAACATTATATATTCGAATATTTCCACCGCTTTGTCGTATTTTCTCCACTTTCTTTTGCATGATACTCCCCGTTGGACGAGGACATGGTTCATAGAGTCTATGTTGTTTATCAATAGGGAACATGATAATAGCAATAATAATAATAATAATAGCAGCTGCAGTATTATAACAGTTCGACAATGGCCGAGAATAGATTTCCTTATTTCCTGATGATTTTCATGAATTATAGTGTAACGCCCGAGTTTTCTTTCGTCTATGCTAAATCATGGGTAGGCCTATAGCTGTGCGCGTCAGCGTAAACTAACCATTGCAATTGAAAACCAAAAAAAATATGCCATGTTTAATTGAGTATAATCAACCGACACTTTTTACATCTATCAGTTTAAATGTTTAAATTTACAAATATTTTATGTATAAATGTAAGTATCTGTATAATTAGCGTGTCAAATAATGGAATAAATATACCCTTAAATATGTTTAGGTCGTAGAAGTTAATAATTAATATGTTCTTAATACATATTCAGCAGTAAATTAAAGATTTATTTTCAAAATGGATTATTATAAATGCACACTTTATTTAAATGAAAACTTTTAAGGCCTGACTGTTTGATAAAGTGATAAACAACTAGTGTTTAAAAAGTTAATTTGAGTTTTCTATAGAAATTATAATTTTTTTATTATACAAATCTAAACAAAATGTTTATAATTTAAATTGAACTGTTTTTTAGTTTTTTTTTTCGTCGTTGTGAGGAAACCATACTTGTACGAGTATTTTTTTTTATTGACCAAGACTTACAGTGAGTAACATAGCAAATGCAAATTTACTTACAGCGAATGTTCAATTTCGTGCATTTAAATTAATTGTCTCTATTATCAAATTTAAAGTCTTCTCTAATAAGATTTTTTTTTCTAGATATTTATTTTATTTAAAAACTAATTTATAAATTCTAAGTTTGTTTAATATAAAATACCATGTACAATATCGAATAATCGTATAGCATTAGCATCAGTCAATATAATCATTATTCATTTGATCATTAAACTGATTGGATGGGCAATTCAAAGTTACTCTAGAGGGCCCATTTCTAGAAATTAACATCTAGCAGGCCAGAGAGTATAGAAAGCAAGAAAAATGAAGTCAATAACATTTACTTTTTATAATTATTTATTTATATTTGTAACATGTTTTAATGTTAAAAAAACAATAGAATAAAATATAGATAAACGCTAAAATTGTATTAAGTGATTTGAAGTGTAACACCAACTGTACAGTTAGGCGGTCCAAATGCGGCTTACGGGCTATTTATTGCTCATCCTTAGTTATATAAACATAAGTTAATTTTCATTCATCGGTATCCCGAAATTGAGTTAAAAATATAATAAATGAAAATGTATGATAACGAAGTAGTTAAATTATATTACTATTTAGTATTTACTCATTCTTTATGTATTTGACGCAATTCTTTAATTATTTGTGTATAATGATTGATACCAAAAATTACTTTCTGACAAATACGTGATATTTATTCAGTTTTTCTAACTGATAAGGATAAATAATTAACTCTTGTAGATAATTATGAATTTATAGATTTATAGTTTCCATTGTGCATTGAATAATAAAATTACAATGTTAAAAAGAAATACTCTTATTTTTGCTAATTTAGTGCATAGGTATAAAATAAAAGTTATGTTCACATATGTGCGATAATTATAATTTATAAACTTATATCTATGAATTATATATCATATTTATTATATAGAAAATGTATAAATATATCTATAGAATAGGATATAAAAAATTTAAAATTATTCAATTTATATTTTGCATCATATTCCTACGTCATACTATGCGTTGTATATAGATGTAAGAATACATCGTTTGTTTTTCGAATTAATTAAACAATTAATTATCAGAACTTGCGCTGATGTGCAATTTTACACATTATAATATGTCGGTCTAATTATAAATTTATACAATATCTATTATGAGTCAGTTCTTTAAAAAATTAATTAAAAAAATATCAACAGTGATATAAAGTGCATAGTTGTTCTTTTACTTTTGAATAATACTGTAAAAATATACTTAGTATTGTGTATTAAACTGCGTATCAAATTACTTTTTTTTTGACCCGGGACAAGAATTGTTTGCACCTAAATTTCAATAATGTTCTTTTCGAATACTATGTAATTTGTAGTAAGTAAATTGTAAATACAATCAATATATTAAGTATATAGGCTAATATATGTGGTTTATGTATAAACATACCAATAAAACAAATGTGTGCCGTAGGTATCTTTTAAATTTTAGCGAAAAAATACATTAGCTATACTAATATGTGCCTATCATATTATAATAATACGTCTTAATTGCATTTTGACTGTAAATCGAATATACAAATGTTGTGGCTTTAAATTTTGTATACGTATGTATGTATAGATATGATAATGAGATAATGAGCAACAGAATGACGAATATAATCGATAGTTGTGAATATGTCATTTTATTTCTGAATTGACTATATGTGTAGACGAGTGAAAAATAACGTTTGTATACGTGTCTTCCACTGCTGTGGAACTTACGAATGTCCTTCACAGTCCACCAACTACCGATGACACAAATCGATTGTCGTTTTCTTTTCTGTAGAGTAAAAAAAAAAATAGTATAATAACAAACTTGTATATTATAGTTCCCACTCTGCAGTACGCTCATTTCGAGTTATTACCCGGTGAACCGTGTAAGGAAAAACGATTACCGCACTCGGTAGCGGTTGGCATGGTCGATGACCAAAAACGGTTTTCTATACTTATAACGTGCTTCATCTGCCGCTACGCCGGCCGTACTCGATTCGAAAAATCATCTGCTCATAATGCGTACGAACCCGTTGATCTCGTGAAATCGCTAATTCGACACGAACTCGGCTCTGTCTTCATCGTCGCCACCGTCATTATTTTGCTTTGGAAAATTGGTTAAAACTATTATTTTTATTTTTTTTCTCCAGAGCGTTACGCGAATTTACTAATAATAACACCAAAGATTGTGTACAACAATATAATATTACCCTATACATAGCTATAGGTTTATAGCACTTATATATCGTGTATAATCACCATAACCTATTAATAAAATGATATATATTTAATACATTCGAATTGTGTGCTAACTTTTTCTTCTTTATAAATACAACAGTATATTGCTTACATTATAATTATTTAAATACTCTCTTTTTACAGTTATAATATGTAGTTATTGACAAATTTTAAGAATGATCAGTAGGTACACAATACAATGATTAATATGTGTAACGATGACTTTCTCGCGCGCAACAAGTGGTATCTTGTGCGCAAAAGTAGCCGGTTCGTTCTACAGTCAACTCGACTTGCGCGTGTCTACCAAAATAAATAAACACTAGTTTATATTTGTCCACTTATAATAATATTATGTAAAAAAGTATCAACTCACAATCTCGGCAATGACTGTGCATGATTGCAGTTCTATCGGTTGCATTAATTATATCGGCAAATAAAAGACAATAGTATACAGTACCATGTCACACTCAATTCGTGAATGACTAATGTGCTAATTCCACCTTCCTCCTTCACACCATCAATGCGATAGTTTTTGTATTTTATTTTTGTATAGGTACTTTTCGAACATGTCACACAACCGATCTATACAGTAAAATTTAATAGTCCACTGTCCAGCTTTTCGTCTTAGTTGATATTCTGAAAGGTATTCAAATCGCAGCTGTAGTTCGTTCTAGTGGCTATGACAAGCCAACAATAGATAAATAAGAAAATCAAAAAAAATCATATAAATAAATACAATAGAAATCTATATTATTTCTAGTTAATTTTAAATAATTTTTAACATTTTTTTGACGTAATATAATTGATAAAGTAATATGTACAATTTATTATAATATAAAAATATCAATACATATTATATATTGACTTGTTTTTTCTTTTATTTTTTTTTTTTTATCCGAATACTGTACTCATATGGATTATATGATTTTAATACGTTTAAAAATTGATCTAAAATGAATTTAATGTGAAGTTTAGAGAAAATTGACATAAACATACCTATGTAATTTTGAGAGAAATTGATACACGCGTCCAAATATAATGTTGGTGTTAAACTTGTGAATTTTTACCTGTTGATTTTTTTTTTTTTATTATGATTACGTATTTAGACGTAATGATAGTCTTTTGCTAAATTAGGGTTTGTTACTTCAATAATTCTATGTAAAACGTTTCAAATGAAAAAAAAATATAAACTTGATGAAGCATAACAAATCTGTAGGCTTTGTTTAGTTTCGAAAAAAAAATGGTCAAACTACCTATAATAGTATATTAATATAGTGTTATAGTATAGTATTTTTGTATAATAATAAACTGATATATTATTATTTTTAAAAGTGTTTCAATTATTCAAATAGTATTCGAACATTGTGATTTACTAACTATCAGGTATATGTACTTGTCTTGCGAAGAGAATACTTAGTTCAATAATATGCAATATGATACAATACTTGAGTATTATATTACAAATCCGAATCCAATGATCAATATTCAATGACACATTTATAGAAAAAAAAATAATAATTATACTTACATAAATATATAATTACTGTCTACTGATATTTTTATTAAAATGTATATATCGATAATTATATAACTTTTTATAAGATTCACCTTCGATATGTTATCCTCAATGTTATTTAAATTATGATTTGACGCTTTTCCATTTCTTTTAAATGTGTATTTTTTATAAGTTGAGCAGTGCGGCGAGATAATTATTATCCCAAATGATTATACTATCAAAAAGCCGGACTACACGATATACAGACCATTGCAGAATTGTGGTATTTTTTTTTTTTAAGTAATCATTGCATTTATAGAGTATTGTTTGCATTAAAGAAAAATTATATGTTCTATAATTTTTCTTGGTGCATAATGAAAATGTGTTTCTTTTGTATTTTATATTAGATTTAATAAAAGACCCCGTACGGTAGATTTGGCAATCTTTTTGTATCTAATTTAAAAATTTATGTTTTTACAGTTATCATGTTAATAATGAGAATAGAGTGAACGTGATTATTTTAAATAGAATATTGATTACTGTTATACTTTTTTAATCGAAATATATAGGTATATTTTTATTTTTTATATATACATACGAATTAACCTTTCCCCCTTTTTTGTGAGCTCCCTCACTAACTATGAAGCCCTATTTGTTTATATAAGATAACTAAAACTATATTTTACGTTATACTATTATGTTTTTACTAACTGTTAGATTAATTAATGTTTTAATACAAATTTATGTTGTTTCATGTGTAGACCAAGCTTGTTAAATTACGTATTTAGGATCGAATTCTTTATACTCATGGTAATAAATCATTATCGAAGGCTATTTTTGAATTATTAGTTCAGTAGTATGATGGGTGTCACACTAGTTAAGTTTTGAATATTAATTGGATTTTACTTTTTGATCACTGGAATGACGTGTTAATTCACACCAATTAAATTTAAAAATACGCGTTTATTATCTCGTGTATAAATCGTTATTATGGTTGGTCAATAACAATTTACCAGTGTGCCGGTGTCGTATAGGTAATTAAAAGAATTAGTTTAACTGTCTCTAATCATTACAACAGTAATCAGTATAATTTTAAAGTTAAAAATTCAATTTTTTATATTTAAAACAATGCATGGAAAGAGCTCATTGAAAAAATTACAATAATTATGGATATTTAGTCTTAAGGTCATTACGCCTACCTATAACCGGTGCTCCTACTGTATTACAACTGTTGAGGACTAATAAGAGTACGATATAAAAAATGAAAATTGGACTATTATAAAATCACTAGTATTTAATTTAGTTATGGAAAACGCCACAATTCAACCGACACCGTAATATATTCCCATACTTCCAATTATTTATCTGAGAAGAAAAAGCCACAACTGGTTAAAATCACCTTGGAACTTGCCAGTTACCGTGCACAACAATAATACGCTTAAAAATTGTCAGTGTGGAGTGACCACAATACTAAATAAATTCGAACAGGAAATCGAGTGCATGTTGTAAAGGATAACGATGGGAAAATTAATAGCTTTGGCTTTGGGGATATAAAACCTTTAGATAACATACATTACTTACTATTAAAATTACAGGTTATAAACTATAAGCATACGTGGTTAATAAAATACGTATAAATATGTAAAATTTCACGGGGGTCATTCAAAATGTAGGTAGGTATAATTCTCGTACCAATAATAACAGTAATAATAAATTAAAATATAAAAATTGTGCCAGATTCTCGCAATCGTTCAATTCGCATTTTTACTTATCCATTATATGACTATTATTCAGTGTTAACTAATATTACTTGTTTATTTAACTTTTTAAATTTTATGTCAATATTAAATTTCGATTTTTTTTTTTTTTTTACCAACTTCGGTATTAGTCGGGATTAAATTAATATACCTAAAATATTCTATTTTAACATTTTTTGTTACGTAAACTCTTAAAAATAAACCTATGATGACATCATAATAATATGATGCCCATCAATGATGTTTACTATGGTTTCGTGCTAGTTACCATAGTGACTTAAGTTAGTCACCTAAACCGGTGAAAAAAATAATTATGTATTGTCATATTCCAAAACTTATACTTAAAATCTTAGTCATATTGGCTTTGGGTGTGATATACGTTTTTTTTTTAAATTATGCAAATTTACTGTTAAATGAAATACGAAACATTAAATTGCTAATTAATCAACATTGTCTGCTTAAATGTTTTGCAAACGTTTTAGGTTTATTCGAGTATAGTACTTTCGAGTTTATTCCACAAAGATTAAAATGATTATTTTAAAGATGATTTTTTAACCCTCGTAGTTTATGCGAGTAAAACTGATAGATATTCATAATGATATTAATGGATATTAAACTACACGTACCTATATTGACATTTTCTTCTGGTTGTAAGATGAAAAATTCTTTTAACATTGTTAGAGTTTAAGTCGAATAAACGAATATACACAAATAATTAGATTTTAATGATATCTGCTATAATGGTTCTATAGGTTATTACATGTATAATTATATTAAATATGTTAATTCGGTATCATCAAATTTGATCTTTAATCAAAATGTATAGGATTTATGTTCGATCATCATTCGAATTTGAACTATATTATTTTTATTTAAATTTTCGACTTCTAGGAATGACTTTTTATTATTAATAACATAGTATAATTGAGTGAGCGAATTTATAGTAACTAAAAATTAGTTAATGATTAAAATGAATTTATATATTATTATTGAGTGGTATACCTACGCGTGTACGTTATACTACGATTAAAAGTTAAATTTAAAGAAAGATTTGTAGGATTGTGATCGAACCATAATAATAGGTATGTTTACTACTAATTATGTTATACTAATGAAACCATCGATCATTAATTATGTATTTATGTACCTATATTATACGTATTTTTATGAATAAATTTAACAGACAGTGTTACCAATTATAAATACCTAATGTGTTGTTATACGTTGTGTTTTAAGTCATTAGACATAATATTTAAATTAATAATATTAACGAAGTAAGGAAAAACGTGATTATTTGACGATTTGGTTCCACCAGTGAGTAATTCGCCGTTATTGCGATTTGCGTTGTACGCCAACAACGATATCTTGAAATAATAATTTCGCGTACTGTTACGGTGTTGTGACTTGTGACTATTATCGGCGACCCGAATTCATTTTGTATTTTTGTTCATGTGTTTTATACGTGACGAACAAAATGTAATGATTAGTACCTAACGATATATTTTATTTTGTTTCAGCGATCATTGTTTTTGGCATGTCCATCTTTGTCGCAGATGGGACGAAATGTGTTAAATCGAAAGACGCGAAGGGGTGGTATGTCAACTGTGCCTTTCAAGAACTTCTGTCAGTGCCCCATGACGAGTTAGAAGAAGTCGAGGTTTGTTAAAACAAGACGTTAATGAATAAATTAAATAGTTGAAATTTGACGGGCTTGTAGGGAGTTAATGAATGCGTTCCGTGTTTAAAAAGTCGTTGTAACTAATAAATGTATTTATCGCATTAGGTGCTAGTAGTGCTACCGACAATATATTATCATAATGGACCATCGATTCTCCGATAGGCCGATTGGATGTTATGTAAAATTCTCAGCTTGTAAAATTGAATTATATTCATTATTATTGACGTTTGGTAGAACTTGGCCGCGGTCTGTCATATTTCAATTAGTACTTATTGGCCCATACACACCCGCCGTATGCTTAAATCGTAGCGAAAAATCGAGCCAACAAATGAAATTAGAAAAAGATATTGCCGCGGTTTTATTATAAATTACCGCCTGTAAATAGATCACACCATCGATGTCGTAATAAATATTAATAATAGTTAGTTATTTTGTTTTCTCACGCTAAACTGATTACTTGAAGTTCGAACCGCATACGCATTTATGGTCCGTGTGTTGTGTGTGTATATAACATCGAACACGCCATTTCGTCCATTATACATATTGTACATTTCGTTAATGCGTATATTATACTCATCGATTCAGGAATTTGAAAATATACTCGCATGCGCCTTTCTTGTCCTTCCGTGGCGATTTAAAGTAAAACAAAAAAAAAAAAAAAAAAAACTATACACGCCAAAAGAGTATTATATTATATTATATAATATAATATACTTTTCTCATAATCTACAAAACAATAGGAAGATAATTAGACGCATTCGTAAAATTAGTCGGTATTCATAAATCTATGTTGGTTTTTTCTATTTCTGGGAGTGTCCAGCAGGAAATCGTCGATGATTCATCGAGTTTAAAACGCCACGCTGGACTTGCACCTTATTTGACGAAATATTTCGAGAAAAATAGAACTTCACCATAACCGGCGCGCTATGTATACAAAAGTGTACAATATGAACACTCAGCGCACTTGCGTACTATAACAAAGTTCATCAAATTACTTATACCTATACTGTGTTTAGGAATATCCTCCGAGATTCAATTTATTTCACCACTGCAAAACGAAGCTCCTTCCTAGATTTTATATGCTAATTCATTATTTTATGAAATACGCCTCTTCGATTTACCTACATATAATATCTTACCCCTTATATTATGACTTGTACTTTTCTTCTGTTCTATTTTTTGTGCAATCCCCTCTCCCCGAACAAAAACCTAAAAATTGTATTTATATGTTTTGTTTTTTTGTTTTTTTTTTTTTTTTAACGAAAATTCTCACGTTTAACGGTATCGTTTAATATATATTTATATTATTGTAGACGTTTAACCTAGAGCACAACTACATCGGCAAGTTGCTCAACAACAGTTTCGCCCCGTACCCGAACATCAAGCACCTGAGATTGGCGTTCAACAAGGTGCACACCATCGATCCCGTGTCACTGGGATCGCTCAGCGAGCTGGACTTCCTGGACCTGTCGCAAAACGCCGTCAAGTCCGTGCCCGCCGGACTGCCCAAATCGCTGACCCACCTGAACCTGAACGGCAACCCGGTGGAGGACATGCGGCAGCTGGTCACCGCCGTCGGGCTGCGAACCCTGCAGCTCAGGGGCTGCGATCTGAAGTCGTACCCGGCGCTGGGCATCATGCCCAACCTGGTCAGCCTGGACGTGTCCGAAAACGGCATCCGTCGACCTGGACGGTGCAGCTGGCCGCCACGTGCCGCCTGGCCGGCTCAACGTCACCGGTGCCACCAGGCTGTTCGGCCCGGCCAGCATGGCGCCCACTGCCGGTGCCGGCGCGTCGTCCAGTGGATCGAGACGCACAAGGTGGCCCTGTACGGTCTGGGCCACCCCGTCCAGTGCGGAACCGGTGGACGGGGACGGCGAGCCGACGAGCGCGACGACCCGAACAGCGACGCGTGCGCGGACCCCGGAACAGGCGCTGGCCGTGTTCAAGGAGTGCATGGCCGAGTGGGAGCACCGGAACATGCCGTACTGGGCCATCGGTTCCGGTCTGGTGATCGTCGTGGCCGTGTTGATAGCGCTGTGCGTGTGCTTGCGCCGCCGCCGGAGGAGACGCCGCCGCGGGGGGGCCGCGGCCGACAAGGTGCAGGGCGGCGGCGCCCAATCGCCGCCGTCGTCCGACGTCAAGTCGGCCAACAACGACTCGGCGGCCAACAACAAGACCGAACCGGCCGCGCTCCTGTCGTCGGCCGCGTGAAATCGCGGTCGTCTCCCGTCCGATCGTATGTCCGCGTTTTAAATTTTTCCTTTTTTTCCCCCCCTTTTTTTTTAACAAATTCACCCGCGTCTCGCGTCTCGTCCGTACGTCGTGTAACGCTATCGTATACGATTGGGTGCGTAAAAAATTGCCGCGCATATACCTAACATAATATATACACCGACGCGTTTGTAAACACGCACGATATGCCGCCCAATACACGAATGTTTAAATTTTCGTTTTGTTTTAATGTGTAATATCGTTGTCATGTTTTTACTAGGACGATCAAACAGTAGGTACTTATCATAAGTACGACTAATAATATTTTATAAGATAAAATATATTCGTATGCGCGCGTGTAATAAACGGTATCAAAGCGTCGCACGATATATGATTATATTTATATGACATGATGACGTTATGCACATTGCACGACGTACGTCATGTGTTACCTGTTCAATAATAGTCGACGTGATTTAAGTAACAAAAAAACTGTTAACGATCTCTGAAATTTCACTTTCGGCAGATCCCTTCGAGCAGAATAGTGACGCGGCGAGCGCGCTCACAAGTCTCGCGACGACCGTGTGATTTTTTTTTTTCTCAAAGTCTCTTAATATTATTTTACGTATAGTAGCTGGTATACATCCGACGTGTGCACCGTATCATGATGTATGATAGTAGCTATATATAGAATTTATAAGATATTAGGTATAAGTATATACCACGTAAAGACACTACATTATATGTACAATAATATGTCGCGATGGTTAGCGTTCTGTAACGAAAAATATGTGGTGGTTCTTGCTTCAGAGAGTATAATATATAGAGATATTCCTCCCCGTTATGATTTACATACACATACACACACACACAAACACACAGAGTTAGAGAGAGAAAGAGGAGGTGTTCTCTAGATTAATTTAGGTGCGACCGAATTTGCCGACCAACTACACCAGAACTATTTGCGGCGTGTTACCGCTCTCCTGTATTATAATATAATCGCATGATATACTCCCATCATGTACTATTAAACGATAAATTTACTATCAATCATTAATATTATTTATATAAAGTTAGTCACTAAACATAATATTATCTGTTTTTTTTTTTCAATTCATAAATATTACTGTGTATAATGATACAATAATTATTAGCTTTACAATAATAATATATTATATTATAATAAATTCATGATTCGTGCATAAAAACGACAACAAATAAATATTTAAAAAAATTCAGTATTTATTAGTTTGGGCTAAGAAGACACACATGATATTATTATTATTATTATTATTATTATATTGTTTTGAATGTGTATATTTTATTGTTTTGATTTTATTCCACGTGAACAAAGTATAATGGTATTTATTTTTTATTTTTTGTTATGTGTTTTACTATAATTAAATTTTGATGCTTTATTATTAAATGGTATTATTATTTTTGCAGCTACATAAACCTTCAAACCCGATTTTCCCTTATTTAGTTTTCATATAAACGGTATCAAGTGTTATTACAACCAAAAAGTAAAATAATACGTATCTCAGTTTTGGCTGTATAGGATTATGAAGACCCACCTAGTTAGTACCTCCCATAGGTATAGGTAGTGTGCACCTATGCAGGTTATGCGCACACACTGTTGCACTGTTTATTTAGTATAACACTATTTTTCTTTAATAATTACATTTTCGATGGACTTTAATCCATGATTACATAACATGTTATTACATTATTTAAATCTGTTAGAAGTGTACATTAGAGAAAAAGGTTATCATTAAGTAGTCGCCTCTTTAAATTCGAAATCATAAATAAATTATTGTTCTTGCAGTATACCTTTAATAATTGAAAACGCTCATTGTTTATAACACACTAGCCTATACTGTAAAAGATCTTTAGGCATAATTTCTTTATAATTAACTGCCTTGCTGGTATCGAGTAGTTGCCTTTTATGCTTTCTTATCTGTTAACTATTTTAATTTAATAAAGTTTTGTACAATATTTCATTATTCTAATAAAATATACTTGAATAATTATATTTTCACTATTTCAGTTTTAAAATACAGGTAGTATAATTTCGGGTTTTCTTAAGCAGGTTATATGCGTTTTATCCTATATGTAATACCTACTGATATTATACTATAGTTAAATATTTAAACGTTATGTGTATATTATGGTTATACTATTGTTTTTGTCGATTTTCAATCAGTTTTTTTCTTATTTATTGACAAAAAAAATCCATATGTCTTTGCATTAGGTACTAAATTTCCTATTTTACCTACTACACATTAAATGAATTCATTAATAATTGTTTTATTTTTATTTTAGTAGATATTTATTAATTGATTATTATTTATATGGAAACCATAAACATAGGTTAGAATTTTATTTGTAGTCCAATATCAATTATAAGTTAATTAATAACTTGACTTATTAAATCCTCAAAAACTAGTTTAAAACATTATTAATGTTATTATAATAGTTTTCACACTATCAAGTTTTAGTAGATCATATGTTATTTAAATTGCTATTCCACATTAATGTTCTCGAATTATACTAACAATATAAATATATATAAAAATAATTCACTTATAACTGATACTTAACAGTTTTATATTTACGAAAGGTATAATATAGTGATTAAGTTAATTTTTAAAAATTGTATTCTTAAAAAGAGGAGGAAATACATGGACAAAAAATATTAAGAACTAATAATTTAATTTAAATCAAATTTAAATTTCTGTTTATTTTATATTTTATAGGTTTACACGTGAAAAATATTTACTACTGTTTTAACTTATACTACGCATTTACGTGTAAAAATATGCTTAAATTTATACTATACATATATAATGCATACGCATAAATTAAACTACCATCATATAACATAAGTTAGGCAATGTTTAGCTATTTCTGTCATAAAATAATATAATTTTTTACTTAATTTAAATTGTTCCTATGATAAATTTTAGGTAACAATTTATTACTTATGTCATACTTACAGTAACAATTTTAAAACTTGCGATTAATAATTATATTTGTATATAATACTGGTATATCATATAATATATGATGTTTGAAGTTACCTCTTATTTGTCATAAATTCGGACATGCATTTATTTAAAGTGTTATTCTTTTTTTTTTTTTGGTAAGACGAATTTAGAAATATAAAGGATAAGTTTGGACATAATAGAATGTTTTTTATAAAAAGTAGTGAAAATAAATCAACAAAAAGAATGAAGTTTTTCAATCTGTTATTAACAAACGTCTATTTAAAATAAAACATGCGTCTGAAGTTACACTACAGTTCGAATTAATGCTTTATAACGGTATAATATTAATACCTATATTATTATGTAAACTGTTGTCAATGTTGTAATAACGTACAATGTATGTTAGCGGCAATGATGATATTTAGTGAATTACTAGTCAAGAGCGATAATGACTGTTTTGCTAAGTTATATTAACGACTTTTGTTACCTAGCTATTTTAAATAATGTCTAACTTATAATAATATGTATTATATTATTATTAATGTATAATAATGTCAGGCAATGATGAAACATTCATATATTACCTAATTAATTTCAAGAATGTCAACGAATGTAAACGTACTAGAGAAATCAAAATAATAGTTACTATCTATTATAGTTATTTAGTTATTTCAATAATATGAAACCAATATTATAGTGCAAGTTTGTTTTTAATTTCGATAAAATTAAACAAATTTTCACGTTTAAAAAAAATTATTATTTATTTTTATTAACTACCTAGCAATTACCATAGAAACAAGTTATGAAATTTAAATATTACTAAGAGTTATGATAAAATTGTCTTCGTAAATCAATTATATTTTTTATTAACCTGTAAACGTTTAATACTTTATTAAAACTTGTACGCACTTGATTGCAGTCAATCCATCAAAAGTAAATCCTAACAGTTATAATATAAACTAAGCCTGACTTCATATAAAATAAAATAATAATTTAGATAATGATAACGTTATTGATGATAATTTTCATTAGGTCTTAAAGGTATCATAATATTAGTGTAATGTACGATCAGGAAATACCGAAAATACTGAGTACATATTTACACTTAGAATACTGCTCAATTTATTAATACGGATTATCATTATTTCCTAAAATGTCTATAGTCTTGAATTTAATATACCTATGTGTTTACGATTTTCAATAAGCTTACAAACTTGTCGTTTAGACGTTTAAAAAAAATAATAAATAGCTAATTACTATAATACTCAGTAGGTATTGTATTTTTGTTTAATGTAAATCATTTTATTCGAATCTATTTTTAATATTACTTTAATTATAATCATTAAACATTAATAAAAATCATTTTATTCATTGCGAACAAAATAGTTACTAAAATATATTGATGAATACTGACTAATGATGATAGTTGATAACTTAAAGAAAGGCTGATAAAAATATAACAAATAAAATTTATCATAATAGTATAGCATATTGTACAACTGCAGCTATTGCCAAAGAAGTCGAAGATTAATCAGATAAAAAAAAAAAAAAATGTGTTGTTCATTTATTGTAGTTTATTATTATCTACTATTTGATTGATAACATAAATTATTCATATCTATCTACAATACATAGTCCTGTAACAGCCGTCAATTTTACATTCATTTACTATGCATATATTATGGATTACAATTTGCCACTTGGTAACTATGACGGTATAAAGATATTTCGTTTGGCAATAATAAATATCAATGGATAAAGTTAGAATACCTAATCTAAGTATTTATACTAATCATTTTTGTTGTATTAATTTTGTATACTTAGCTGTACGTCAGTTTTTAATATAGGCTTTTTTAATTTTTGGAAGAAATATTTTGTAATGATTACTGTTTTGTTTTATTTACTTAAGGTATATACAATAGGTATTCGTGAATTGTAGTTCACTAATGTCCAATGTTCGAATTAGAAAAAAATGCATTTATATTTTAATTAATTTATGTGATTTTATATTATTTAGAACGTTATTATTATCAGCGTAGAACTATGTTAAAATGAAAGTATATAAAGAAGTATTAAAACGCTTTAAATTAATATTAATTAATATTTACTTTTATTTCAATTAATATTTTTTAAATGGTTACAATATTTTCAAGATATTTTTAGTAACAAAAATGTTATCATTTATTAATTAAAAAAATAAAAAGAAGAAATGTTATCATGTTTAAAAAATTATTTTCTAGATGTTTGATAAATATTTTAAAACTCAACGGTTATTTATATTCTAATAACAACATTGTTTTTAAGTTAGGTAGTTTTAGGTAAATATATTAAACTCCCATTTTCCTGTAATTGAATTTTTGTTTTAGACTTTTAGCTGAGTATTTTAAATAGTAAGTACTCGGAAATTGTACTTTTGAAAATAATCTAAGCACCAATTAGGTTTGCTTTTGTATTAAAAATCACCCTCTAAATAGAAGATTGAAATATTTTAAATGCTCTTAAATTTGATGACAGATAAAAAAATACACAAACATACTCCATTGTTGAACTATTACTGCATTCATCGCTCTACTTAGAATTTAATACAAGTCCCCTTCATTATTTACGAGTTCTTAAGGAATGTACACAGAAAGCTATGCTGCTAAAAAAAGAATGAATGTTTTAATATTTTAAATACAAAAACATGTTTTCATGTAATTATAATGTACGTAGAATATAGATATATTATGATGTTTCAAAAATAATTTAATGATACTTTTTTGTGTTTATTATTAACATTATTATATTTATGTTTAGCAGACAAATATATAATTTATTAATACTTCAAAATCTTCAAAATTAGTAGGTACAAATTATCTATCTATTTACTTGTTTATATATCGTTTCAAGCTATTTCAGTTGTGTTCGACTAAATGTATTCAATTAGTTGTAACAATAGGATCATTATCATCTTTCTCTAGAAATTCACCATTGATTAAAAATTTAAAACACTGAACATTTAAATTTTTATTAAAACGAAAATACGATTATGTGTAATAATCGTCAAGCAGTGTCGTAGTGGAATCAACGCAGGTAAGTGATTTTGAATAATAATAATTACAATAAAATAATTGTAAAAGTATAGCAATGGACGTATTTTATTGATAAATTTATATATGGCTCTTTCACGTGAAAATATTCAGCAAGGCGTGTGATTTCTAATAGCGGTTCATTAATTTTGGCCAAACGACTAAAAAAGGCCCATTTATAGATTATTAAATAGTTTTTATACACCCACAATATGAGTAATTAATTATACAATTATAAATCTATAACAACACTCATCAGAAGTTTATTTAGGAATTTTTAATGTAGAAGGGTAATCCAGATAATTTTCCTAACACAGTGATGTGGTCCATGTAAATACTCGTCCCACAGACCCTTCAACAATATACTATAAAAACTCTAAATTGTCGGAAATAGATTAAAAAAGAATCAGGTAGGTACATAACTTCGACCCTTAAAACTTAGAGTTGCTATTGTGACTTTACCGGATTTGAATAAACCGTCCCGATATCCCGACAATATGTTTTTGGATGATAACCAATAATTATCCCAAAATTTAATTTAATAAAAAAAATATTGTTTTGATAGATGATAAAATAAACAAATCGATTAATTGATTGGCTGACGAATACGTTCATTGTTTTCCTGTTCCCTCGTGACAACTTTTACAATCACTTATAACTAATAATTTTATCGATTTCATTGATTTTTAGATAAGAGTTTGTAATTTTTTATTTTTCAATTATTAAAGATATTCAGTATTTTTCAAAATTATCGCATAAACAAAAATAAATTTAGGAAAATATCAATGGAATTTTTTACGATAATCCACAGTGCTTGACAAAATAAAATAATTTATTTTTATTTTTATTATACTTCTTAACATTGGAATCTAAGGTCATTATAGCTTAAATTATATTTACACAATATTTGTAGTTTAGATTTAGCTTAAATTAAATTAAGTTTAGTTCACTTTTCTTTAGGAAGTTAATGATATTATTATTTGAGCGGAGGTAAGGTTGTAGTGCTTCTCCTAATATTGTCGTGGAATGTAGTGTTTATTTCTTGAGTATTCGAATTTTTGGCATTTAGTTAAGATGTACTTGAAGATATAATCCATTCAATTCAATTCACACATGGCTGGGTCGTTTTTGACATGAGGTGGTTGTTTGTTAGGAATGTTTGCCCTATTCAAACTATTCGAAGGTGATTAATAATGGTTTCGTTTTACCGTTTTAATTTTTTAAATCGGGGTTTAGCTATACATGGATTTATGTATTTTTTTTTTTTATTGTAATTTAAAAGCAAATAATATTAGAAACTTAACATTTTAACCAAATATTCATACATGCTTTAACTAGACATGAAAAAATTTAAAAACTTTTTATATTATTTAGTATTTATAGAGATATTTTATTTTTTCGACATTCTTAGTTTTTCTAATCTTTCTATGTATATGTAACATACAATTTTCATTTTTGAGTAAAGAGTCATAAATTAACACAAAGTACCTAATATTACACTAATATTTTTTATAAACATCTGAAGTTTAAATTTATATTAACGTTGAATTTAGATATTCGCGTCTAAAATCGTTCAAAAAGTATTAAAAAGTTTAATCGTAGAAACTTTAAGAAATTTTTCAACATTTAAGTTGATTTTTGATAGATAATAAAATTGATTTTTCTAGTAAAATAAAGAAATTATTTTTAAATATAACTGAGTTGTATCTAACTTTTTCCGAGTTAAATTTAATCTATCTTTCTATCGTTTTTTGTTTTGCCACAGTAGAAATATGAAAAAAAACGTAGGTAATTACAATGATTAATTTTATGATTTTCTGTTTCTTAACTCTGGACATATTTTTATATAAACACAAAAAGTAATAAACAGATTCGACGAAATTCTTAAGTCCTCGTTCGCTCGATCAAATATTGAGAGCTTAAAATAGTCCATACCATTTTCCGATTAATAAATAATATACAAAATAAAATATAGTGTATTGTTTAATTGAAACTATTGTCAAAGTGTGCGACAAAAAATCCTTGTTTATTGTATTTATTATTGTATTATTTAATAATAAAACCCAAATTTTAAAAATATATTTATAAATCACGTCTAAAATGTGTAGGAATAAATTATTTTAATTATAATAGAAGGTATTCCAATATTATTGTCTTCAATAGATTATTTCATTTTTTAAACAAGAAATGGGAAATCCATTGCCAATATTTTATTTACCTACATAAAATTCCGGTTGATTTTTTTTTGGAATTCCCCTTTACCCTGAATCATTTTTGTAACGCTATAAAAAATAATTGTTATTGTGATAATTCTACGGTATAGACTATTATAGATTAGAACAAAACGTGTAAAAAACGCGTTCGTCTAAATTCATATAGCAAAATATCCCAGACACCATTATCTGTATTCATCATGCCAATTTACTCTTTTACAGTTTTTACACACACTCGCCACCAAAACGAACGGTATTAATATGTTTTTATTTGCTAATTAGTAATTTGTAACAGTCTTTTAATCACATAAAAGACCATTTTTAAGGAGTTTAAAATAGGCAAAATTCTACGATCGCAGCGAACCGTGTGCGTTTTCTCGTGGTACAATGTATACTGTATAAGTGGTGTATGGTAACTACGAATATTAAATCACATGTGTGGCTCATAGAGCATTGATTAAGTCACAGATATCAATAAATATTTTGATTAAGTATATAAAATATAAAATGGTATACGTACAATGGTAGTAGGTACTACGGTGTTAATAATTTTTATAAAAGTATAAGTAAAATATTAAAACGGATATATATTTTAATTTCTAGAATATTAGTATATAATTTTCCTACGCCGTCGTTTTTGGTTCGATTAAAAAATAAAACACGATCGGGGAGAATTCAGAAAAACAATCATAATGAATAGCCGTTACACAAAATGATAATAATTATACTTCTCTTTCGATTGTATGTTTTTTTTTATAGGTTATGTGTCGCATGATGCACTGGCTTATCGTTATCACATAGTATTGTTCATAATATTATTACTGATATATTTTCAAAATTTTTTTTTTTCTAAACAATTTTTAATTTTGTGTTACACAAGTTTATTTGCTAATTAATAGTTATTATCAATTATTAAAAATTTGTTAGAGATTTTATTACCCTCAAAATGTTGCATTTACCTTATTACGATTTACAGACTAATTTCAGTTCAAAAAATTTGGGTAAGACATCATGGTCAGAAGTTCAATATTCGGATCGAAGTATCTTATATCGTATTGAGCAAGTAATTAAATCGAATAAAATATATTTTTGAATGCTTTTTATATCAAATGTAATTAATCTATTATAGTATTTAAACCGCTTTTTGCTATCAACAAAAAAACCAAGATTTCTTGATAGAGAAGTAATTGTCAATGCCCTGCGAACAGAGTATCCAGAGTATAATAGGAAACCTTGGGGTGTTATGTTAACTTTGACTGCTAGAGGTTTGTATCTTGTTAATATTAACCTTTTATCTCTTCGTAATGTTGTATTTATTTTAGCGTTAGTTGCACTCGATGAAACAAAAAAATTAAAAGGTGCCAAAGCATTAGAATACGCATCAGAAGACTCAACAATTGACATAATATCTTCTGAAGATGAGGATATTGACATAACAAATGATTTGGATCCTCCAGAAAATTCAAACCATTATATTACTGAAGTAAACAATTCAGCTTCGGAATTAGCCCAGGAGTATACATTATGTTTATTTTATTTTGTTATATCGGATTGCATAAATATTAATTAATTTAATAATTCACTTAAATGTAATAAACCAATAATTGGTTACTAAATCATGTTAAAAAGACTATAAGCTCGTTAATGATTCATTACTTATTCATGTACTAAATAATTATGCAATCTAGAATGTTTATAATAAGTATTTATAATACATAAAATATAATTTTAGAGTTGGATTAAATTCTTTCACCTATGATTTAACTACCAACAGTGAAAAAAATAAGCCAGCTACTTACCCTCCTAATGACTCTGAAATCATGGTATTTAATTTGATAAGTATTAACACTTAGAATTAAGAAAATTAATTAATTTATCATTTACAGCCTGGTTGGGTAATAGACAAGATGCCAATGAAAAGTGCAAAAAGAAAAAACAATTTAGACAAAACTGTCGAAGGAATGCCAACACCTTTGAAAAAAGTTTGTCAACAATTAGGTACTGCTGAAGAAGTAACTTTAACGTTTGATGATTTAGCTGGTTGTGATTCAGTGTTATTGGTATTAAACAGAATTAATCATAATAAGCTCTACATAGTTTTAGTAATTTGATCATATTATCACTATGTTTAGGAAATATGTCAGCTAATAATGCATATCAAGCACCCAGAAGTTTATAAGACATTAGGTGTATCTCCTCCAAAAGGATTTTTATTGCATGGCCCACCTGGTTGTGGTAAAACCCTCTTAGCACAGGCAGTAGCAGGAGTATGTAAATGCATGCATTATTTTTCATTAATATTTTTTAGTATTAACAATTATTGCATTTTAGGAGTTAAAAATTCCATTAATAAGCATTGCTGCTCCACAACTAGTTGTCGGTATAAGTGGAGAGTCAGAAAAACGAGTGAGAAAATTGTTTGAAACTGCTGTTAAATCAGCACCTTGTGTACTGTTCATTGATGAAGTAGACTCAATTTCTCCACACAGAGAAACAACTTCACGGGATATGGAACGTAGAATTGTTGCTCAATTACTATCATCATTAGATAGTGAGAACAATAATTTAAAATATAATTATAATGATTTATAATTATTGTATATTTTTACATTCATTTGATTTTAGGTTTAAAAGATGATGACAAAGTAATTGTGATTGGTGCTACAAATCGTCCTGACAGTTTAGATCCAGCATTGAGACGAGCTGGCCGGTTTGATCGTGAAGTTTGCCTCGGTATTCCTGATAGACAATCTCGTAGAGCAATGTTAGATCTGATGTGCAAAAATTTACGAATTGATCCAACTGTCAGTTTGGATAAATTAAGTGAATTAACACCAGGTTATGTTGGTGCTGATTTGAAATCCCTCACAAGAGAAGCAGCAACTATAGCAGCTAATAGGTAAATGTTTCTATTTTATACTTATTAGTTTTGTAGTAAAAAAGTGATATGTATTATATTGTATTATTTCTAATTCTGTAATTAGTTAATGTAAAGTTAATTTATGTAAATCCCAACCTAATTTTATAT
This sequence comes from Melanaphis sacchari, assembly GCF_002803265.2. Classification (NCBI taxonomy): domain Eukaryota; kingdom Metazoa; phylum Arthropoda; class Insecta; order Hemiptera; family Aphididae; genus Melanaphis; species Melanaphis sacchari. Next base: position 322,886 of record NW_020271389.1, on the reverse strand, counting down.
ATTTATTTATTTGAAAAGTAAAATGAATATTTTGTATTATGCTATAACTAATTATTCTTAAACAGAATCATCCCTAAGCAGAGCTAATGAAGTTTTTACCTTGGACCTTTTATTTTTGACGTATTATGCAAAGTACGAAAACAAAACTAATTTTTAATTGTTTATTTTTAGATTAATGTTTAGGTATACTTTAGTCCAATTTATTAGCAATTATGATTATTTAACATTTATACAATTTCAACCATTCAGTTTTCATTGATGTTCTAGTACTATTTCAGTTCTCACATTAGCAATGATATAAAATTCTTACCCACATGTGTTGTCTCTGTTGTACTAATGAATAACATATAGTAAATGTTATGTTCAAAATAATTAATTTTACTGTTCTTTGGCATTAGAGTAAATTTATCTATTATTACATTTTAAGGTAAATGTTTAATCTAAGGGCCTTTACTCAATTTTTTTAATAGTTACATTTTTATGTAAATTATGTATATTTTAAAATTGTACATTTACTCATAATTTGCTTCGTAATGTAAACATTTATAAAAGTTTAATATTATAGAGAACCTTATAATATTTTTTATTTTAAATCCCATAATAGGTTAATTTAACTAGTGGAATAACTTTAATAATAATACAACATTATAATTGTTTTATTAAATTAACTGTTCTGTATGTCAAATATTCTGTAAAGAGTTAAATAACATTTATTTTATTGTTATAAATATGCATACATTTTATAAATGAATACTTTTTGTTTAGTAATTATTAATGCAATAGAACATTTCTAAGCTAAAAATCTTGAATCTTATAATGTTAGATCAATAATGTGTGTAGACAATTGAGCAAAGAATATTTTAAAAATAACAAACATTCTATATCCCTAAAGCCTATAATTTAGTTCAAATTCAATTTAAATCACCAAATTACTATAAAGTAAAGTTTATAAAGAATACTAACACTTTGTTATTCAACGATTTGAAATATATTTATACTAATAATTTACTTATTAAAGTATTATTTTACTTAATGTATTTTAATAGAACTATTGAAGCTATAAAAAAGAAGTTGCAAGTAATATCTGATGACGATAAACCTGATGAGACTGAACAATTGTTATCTTCAAACAAGAATGAAGTCAAAAATACATTGAAATTGCTTCGTTCAGATAATTTTATTCCGACAAATGAAATGAGTGAAATAAAAATTGAATTAAATGATTTTATAGAAGCTCTGAAGAAAGTGGTTCCTTCATCCAAAAGAGAAGGATTTGTTACAGTGCCCAATGTTACATGGGATGATATCGGTTCTCTAAAGAAAATAAGAGAAGAACTGCACATGGCTATGTTGGTCAGTATATTGATATTATTATTTTTATTTTTACCGATTTGTAATATAAACAACTTATTTAATTGTTTTAGGCTCCTGTAACTCACGCTAAAGAATTCACTGCATTGGGTTTAGATGTTCCTACTGGAGTTCTGTTATGTGGACCTCCAGGTTGTGGTAAAACATTGTTAGCCAAAGCTGTAGCAAATGAAGCTGGTATTAATTTTATATCTATTAAAGGCCCTGAATTATTGAATATGGTAAGTATAATATACTCGCTTAATTTTATATGGTTTAATTAACTTTATTATTTTGATCTATTAGTATGTTGGTGAAAGTGAACGAGGAGTACGTCAGTGTTTTCAAAGAGCACGCAATTCACAGCCTTGTGTCATATTTTTTGATGAAATTGATGCACTTTGTCCTAAAAGAAGTGACATGGATGTGTGTATAATTACTTAATATATAATTAATGTTAGTTTTGTTTGTGTATATGTTATAGAATTATTTTGTTCTGTTTAGGCAAATGGTCGTTCTGGTCAACGTGTTGTCAATCAATTATTAACTGAAATGGATGGTTTTGAAGGTGGTAGAAGTGGTGGTGTTTTTGTTATGGGTGCAACAAATCGGCCAGATATGATAGATCCTGCTGTACTTAGACCAGGACGTTTGGATAAAGTTTTATATGTTGGATTGCCAGATGAAGAAGGCCGCGTAGACATATTAAAAGCAGTGACTAAAGTATGAAGAACATTATTAAGTTAATCAATTTTAATACTAAAAACTTGTTGTATTTTTAGAATCGTAAAAAACCAGTGTTGGCTGATGATGTAGACTTGGAAGCGATTGGCAAAAATGAAAAATGTTCTCATTTCACTGGAGCTGATTTAGCTGCACTTGTACGAGAAGCAGGTATTTTATGTCTGCAAGAATATATAAGTTCAAATGATGTGAATAAACAATTGGCAATCCAGAGTAAACACTTTGAAGAAGCAATGATGAAAATAAGGCCTTCAGTATCTGCTGAGGTATTAAATTATATTATATTATATTATATTATACTACCCATTTAATGTTGTATACTTGTTTTCTTATAAGACATATTAGGTTTGTGATACTGCAGGAAAAAAATATTTTATACTAATTATGATATTAAAAAATTAAATCACACTTATAAGATTATAAAAATTATTAAATCAATGAGATATAAAAATTACAAATGTGAAAAATTTGTACTCATGATGAATTTATAAAATATAGTAAAAAAATTTAACTGAAAGGACACAAAAAAATTGAATCTAACATGGTAAATGTATTGTTCTTCTTTTATGAATAGTTTATAAATTATTCTTCTGTTACTTTTATGTTTCGTAAATCATAGCTAGAGGCTAAGATTAATAGGTAATATAAAATAGTATAATATGCATTTAATTTTCATAAAACTAGAAAAAAAAGATATTAATATATATTAATCATTTAATGACTTTGATTGGCATCAAATGTTTTTGGCATATACTTAAATTTGGAAAATACTCTATGAATTAAAATTAAATTCATCTCTATTGTCATGGTTAATATATTATGGATAAGACTTTAATTTTTATTCTGTAAATTTTATAGTTTTTAATTACTTTTTTAAATTTTAGCCACTATATGGGTCATATTAGAGGAGAAAAATTTAGATTAAAAAATTTGGCTAATTTGTATCCAAATTAAAAGTATTGTTTTATAATAAAATAATTTATATTTATGATAAGTCAATAATATTTTATATACAGAGAGATTCACCGAACATTTTAAGATAAATAATGCTTTGTCTTTTTAAAATAAATCCCTAAGGTTATTAATTATTATTTTATAAATTAATATGAATTATTTGATAGATTTTTACAACTAAATATTTTAACACTAGATTTTGAGAGTCCCAATCTAAAATTATAATGTAAAAAACTTTCAGTGCAAAAATATGATAATAAGTAAAAAAAAAAGTGCAACATTTGTAATATAAAATTAACAGCAATATCATTTTTTTGAGTTTCTAACTTAATTTATTTTTTTTTATCAAAAGTTTCTTGATATTTGATTTTTAACTTCTATTATTCAATAATCATTTTGCACATTATCTTTATAAATGTATTCAATTTTAAATCTGTTGTAACAATTTCACACTTTAAAAATGTATATAGTTTAAGAATAATTATTTTTTATTTAACAACACAGTTCAAGATAATATATTTATTAAAACTAAAATATTTTATTTTTTTTTCAGGATCAGGCACATTATGAATTATTGAAATTAGAATATGCTGCACCAAGAATTTGAAGTATAAAATATTATTTCATATATAAAATTAAATTCAATGATACTTGTTATGATGAGTGTTTGTTCCTGTTAATTTTTATTGTTTTGTAATTCATAATTAAAATTTCATTTACCATTGAATTGTTTTCTTATGAGTCATAATATTTTGAGACTCCACAATTTGTCTTAGGCTTTACAAATCATCAGAAGGACTATATTTTTGATATGTTTATTTTTTTATATTATTATTTTTTCTTAATATTCTATACATGGAGATTTTTTTTTGATGTGTTTTTTTTGCACATTGTCTCTTTTTACTTAATAACAAAGAAAAAATTTTTATAACATTTTTGTGTTTTCTTTTCTTTTGATAATATGTAAGTTTTAGGCAAACCATTAATTTTTTATCAAACGGCATTGCAATATGAAGCTTATTAACTCTTTATAAGTATTGTACATTGTATAATTGCCTTATGCTTCTATATTTATTATTAGGGCTCGGATGTTTATGAAATTGCATATTTTTTTCTATTTATCCAATTTAATGCTAACCTGGATACAAATTTAATTCATGTTATACTGAATCAAATAATACTATTTTTATGGTTTCATATTTTAATTGCATATTTTGGGATTTAAAAAATAAAAAAGCATATTTTAGTACATTTTTTTTTTTTTAAAACAATTTAATTAACGAACTATATAATTAATTTCACAATTTTTATGTATAAATTTCATAGATGGTAACTACAGTCTACAATCTACCAAGTATTGACGTAAAATATAAATGTTTATTATTGACTTAACGTGCTTATTCAGAATTACAGTACTTTATTGGACAAGGTCTAAGATCACATCAATTAATGTAGAATAAAGCTTTTCACATTATAAAAATTAACTTGACGATAATAGACACAGTTACAAATTTGAACAAATTAAAAAAAACTATGGTAGCATAGTAAAACGCTAATTATGGTAATCCCTAATTAATAAATAATAATGTAAATTAAAGTAAATAAAACTCTATGTAAATTTAAAAAATGTATTTAAAATTGTATTAAAATAAATAATAAAAATTTTTGTGCATATTTTGGGATTTTTATTGGTTAAAAATGCATATTTTGATTGCAGATTTTGTAATTTTTTAGTGCATATTACAATAGTTTTAAGTGCATAAACATCTGAGCCCTATTTACATATTATGTAGGCAATCAAAGGTTTATGACATTCACATGGACTCAACATCTCAACTGATGTTCTCTCATTTTAAGTTTAACTTCTGTTGTATTGATTTCTCTAAATGTTCTCCCTCGACATCTGAAATTTTTATAATGCAATTATCGCAAACCTCAAATTTATATGTATAATATTGTCTTGTTATCATAACCCTGTTCACCCAAGAAAGTCTTATCTAACGCTCAGCAGATACTTCCTTCATCGAGTAACTGCACCGTCTGCACCTGTGTGGTCCGGAGGAAATCACGTATGATAATTAAATTATATCAATAAAAACTGAATATTTTATTATATTACGGTGGGTAGGTTGGTAACCAATTTACATTATCTATTTACGTTCAATTTTGCTGAACATTTTTCATTTTATGACCAATAGAAATCTATTCGTGATAACAACATTAAACATGGTACAGGAAAAAGCAGTAGAAATGTGGAATTATGCAATTGTCTTTAGTTCAGTCAACTGTACCAGATGTTTGACAGTAAATTTTTTAAATGGAAATTACTCATTATCACTCAATTTTATTGAATACATAAAGTTTAAACTGTTTGAAGATATCAATAATGTTATATTTTTGAAAAAAAATTTGATGAATCTAGTGTAGAGTAAGTAGATATACGGTTAAAATCGAACGTTATTTTTTATGACATGATAAATGTATCGTGTCCACGTATACCTAAACCTATTCGAAACGCGGATAATAAGAATAGAACTCTGGATAAATTCCAATCTACTCCGAATAATTTATTTCGCAAAAAAAACGTTATTTTTAAACAATAGATACGCCTAGTATAATACTTATTATATAATGTAAGAAAAACACGATTGATTAATTGTATATTTGTATCTACCTTTGTAACATTTTAACAATTTGATAACGTTTAAGACTTATTGTACCTATGTTATGATATATTACTTACATTCAATTCTAGACTTGTATTTGATTATATTTTTAAAAAATGTTTTGTTTCAAAAACTCTCGTCACGTCTGTGCATTTTTTCGAAGCACTATTGGTTTATGAATCTCGAGTACATGACATATTTTTAAAATATTTAAATTCTAAATAATTTTTATACATTCATTTTATAGGCTATATAATTGTATAATGTAAAGGCTTGCAATATGCCTATATGGCTATATATCTGTATGGCTTTATAATAGGTAAATAACAATATACTTGTTATATAGGAATAGGTTTAAGTTACGGTAGATAAAGAGTGCAGGATTTAATATGACAATTTTACGTGTACCTAATGAGTATCGATTTTGTGTACGATACAATAATATTGAAATATTAATTTAACTGCACGTCACAGGACTATTTGAACATATTTTGGTCGGGATAACACTAACAGCGATGACCATCTACCTATCGGAACAGTTGGCGGTGGAGTTTCAAAATATGAAAACGAAGATATCGGTTCTTATATTCCCAGTAGTAATAACATTGCGTATAAAATAATGCGGCTGTTGTGGTGACTAGTGAGTAGATAAATAATATAATGTGCAGTGCACGGTGCACGCGTTTATAGACAATATATATGTTATTGTTATTTGTCATCTATCTCTCCGTACACGGCTTGTCGTATATGACGTATAAAGGAAATGGGAAATAGAAATAGACACATCCGTACTGCGTAAATCATACATATGTATGTATGTGTAGGTGGTACTATAGTTCAATAGTTGCGGTGTGTATTGGCGGGGCCGAGCGCGAGGGCGACAAGCCGACAAACAAGTCGGATCGCACGTACAAGTCCGCCGCCGTACCGGATGCGTCGTAATGAAAATTTTAAAAGCGCTCGGGGATGTCGCTCTCGTGTGTATGTGTGCGTTAACATCATATTTTCATATGTGTATCTGTAGTGCATGCGTGCTTGTATGTGTGCACTGTGGCAGTGTGGCGACAGTGCGCTGTGGTTTTTAAAAACGTTTGTCCGTCATCCATGTCCGGTCTTGTGCCCGCGCCCGCGTATGTATGTGTTGTGTAGTGTATGGAAAACAAATGGACCGAAAACACCGGAAACAGGAAAAAAGGGTCAAGACACGCACGCGGATAATTCGATTTTATACCCTTACCCCCTCACGTTTACCACGCATACACCTTCTACGCAGTGAAGTATATTTCTGGGTCTATGCGATGGCGATATTTTTTTTCGGTGTAGGGGGTGGGAGGGAGGGTTAGGAGAGGTCTTAAGTCTTCGGGTAGTGCATGAGCGCGCTCATAAATTTAAAACGACCGAAAAAGCCTTTCGCCCGCTTGTCATTGTATGTATAGTACAATACATATACATATATATATATATATATACTCCACGGCGCATCCTTCGCGAAGTACTGTTGCTATTGCTGCTGCAGTGTGTTCCGCCGTCCACCCTATTCGGTTGACGAAACAAAACAAAACCCACGTAGGATATTATATATACTTATATTTTTATATATCTATATAGGTACACTTGTATAGTAAATAAAAATTACGACCGTCTAAAGGAACAATAAATACGGATACACTGATCAGAATTAACCGATCACTCGGAAAAATAAATTGTTCTATACATATAATATACCAGATGTCCAGATACCTATAAAGATACCTGCTGCAGCGTACCGCGTAAAGTAGACTCGCGCGAAAAAAGTTTCCTGGTGCAGTATCGAGCACCATCATATAACGATATTCACAAATCATATTGTTATATGTTCTAATGTGTTATAATCATATTGAAGTAATATACATTGATTATCAGATTATGTACCAATTATAAAGTTCCATAATTCAATTATTTGAGTAGGCCACTGGTCAAGTATTATACAGTTCTAAAAAAGGATAGTCGGAAGTTGGAATGATTTTATTCTCGCAATAATTTCGTAACTTGACTTGCAAATTTGCAAATTATAATGCATTGCTTGACAGTCTTGACACAATATGTATTGAAGTGCTAAACTACATGCATTAATAGTAATATTGGTAATAAATATCTACAATGCACATTTCGGTAATCGTTAATCCGTGAATATAGGAACCATTATGATTTTTTTCAATTTATGGGTTTTATTCATACAAACCTGTAAAAGAACAAACAATTTAATTCTTGTTTCGATACGTTTCTTATTAAGTATAAAAGGTTGGTTCTGGTTTTAAAGTTAAAAATTTTGCTTCAAATTTTGAAGGATTTTGACGATACTTATATATACTAGGTATGCACGGTTATAAACATAATCAAAACGACAAAATCCAAAGCGGTTCCAATATTATCTATGAGCTGCAGTAGGTATTGTTCTTAATCTATTACCGATTATCCTTTATGGTACAGATTCATTTGTTGAGCGTTACAATAATATGCTACTCTATATCACTGCAACTCTGACTGATGTGAACATATAAGACTAACTGACTGAGTGAATATTAAAATGTGCAATTTAATCTATACAATAGTCTGCGACAGTTGATTCAACGATTTGCGGTAATATATTATTATATCCATAAGCTAGGTCATGAATTATGTGAATATAATATAATTTTATAAATAATAATATAATTAATTATTGCGGTTTTACGTAAATGGGTCCGTGTGAAATTTTAACAGTTGTTTAATGGTGAGGAGGTGTCGTGATGTTGCAGTGATGATGAAATTTTGAATTAAAATATGCACGCCATGAGGGTAACCGGCGAAAGCTCGTGCGCTATAATATGAAATTATATAATCGCCGTGGCCCGAGGGTAGGTGCCTAAATATATGTATAAGTCAATTAAGTATTCCCGTGCGAAACGCGCGGTTCGACGACTTCGGACGACGAAGAGCGAATTTTTTCAAATATTCCACTGTCTGCATCTACCCTCGTGTGCGCGCCTGATCACATTTCATCTCGACCAACTCAATCCGAGGTTTGTGTTTGGCTATTCAAATTAATTTCGTTCCCACAAGAATAAATATAATCCTTTTAATTAATTATATAAATTGTATTATCGTCAAAACCGGTCGTTTGTTGGTGTTTCACGTATAAATCGTATTATAATTTTTTTTTCTGGCACAACCGTATTTAAATATTCATGTTAGCATCAGAGATAGGAGGTAGCACTACATTATAATAATATTTTCAAAGTTTTTGGTTCATTTAGATTATTAAAATATTATCTCATTATTGTCTTTATTTTTTTCTCGTTATACAGCTTTCTGGGTATTTTTTCTTTTTTTAAATTAAATACATTTACTATATTATAAAAGCGGTTATTTACTTTAATTTTTTTCTCGTATAAGCTCGTTTTTGTTTCAAAAATGAGTTATCCTCATAACTGCAAACAGGGAATTAAATCAACGAGGACTTGAGCCCTATAATTTTTTTTAACGGTAAACTGACGTTGTTACTGGGGAGTTTTGACTCACGCCCCACAATCAATCAGAATAATAATACAATTTAGCATTTTACGAAAACTTTTAGAAACTCTATGTATATGTATTTTATTAAATTAATAATTGCATTATTAAATTGATTCTCTTGCGTGTTGGAGATTGTAAAAATCTATAATTTATGATCAATATATAGATATATTTTATATCTTTATTTTTCACTTTCATAGGTAGGTTTTAGGTATGTCCGGATATGCGATGGTATATCGAATATCATTAAATGGTTAAACATAATATACCTAAGCTAAATAGCTCTCTCAAATTTCAACATTATATTAATTTGATCTATATTTTAAATATTTGTTTGACAGAAAATTATTATTCACACGATACATGGTTGGTGGTTTTTTTTTATTTATATATGAATTTGCTTAAAAAATAACATGCGAGCTTTGTCAATTTTACAGTTCCTTTTTTCAACAAAATATCATTATTATTATCTTTATTTAACACTCTGGTATCCTATTAATATAGTATTAAAATTACACGAAATACAGTCGAATTTACTGTACCTAACGGAATAATAATTAATTTTTAAATTTATGAAAATAGAAGTTATATTATTATAATTAATTAAATTAAGTTTCAAAAATGATTATTTCAATGATATGTAAATAATCAATTTTAAATTCTGTTTAGTTAATGTGTGCTTAGAGTTGTATTACTATTTATTAATTATTACAAATAATTACATATAACTGCATTATATAATATAGTCAATAAGTTATACATATATGGACATATGGTAATGTGGTATGATTTCAAAAATGTATTGTAGTAATGAAATTATGACGTACATAATAAAATAAATACGAAAAACAATTTAATATATTTTACATGAGTTTACCGAAAGTTGTTTATCATAGTTGCAGTTGACGCAGGATAAAGTCAAAATGAATTATACACTATGTTGGTGAATTAGGGGTTGCTGTCTCTTAAGTTCCACCCTTTTTCGCTTATAATGGTTATCCTGTCTATCACAACGATGCATACAATGCCACTGTATGTCTGTATGTAATGTGTATATGACCAAAATCAAATACAGATCACATCTATGCACCTACATATTCACCAATAGTACTTATACATATGTATACCGCAACAAAAAAAAATCCTACAGGTAAATAATATACAGAGTACTTGTCGGAAATAAAATTTTGATTTTGATTTTATGATATTATATGTTTATTTCCTATCTATATTTATCTATTTATAGTTTATACTTTATTTGTATTATACATCTTCGGACCTAACATAAGTAATATAATTTAAAAAATATCGATGTAAATATAGACTGTAGTATAAGTGCACGATGTAGATAAAAGTTTAAAACATTTTATACAGATCATGATGTATAAGTGTAACGTTCAAACATACATAAAATAATATTATAGTATTAAAAACAATAATTATTGCTGATTGTTTAACATAGAAATAGTCAGAGATGGCGCTACTAGTACAAATAGGTTGCAAGAAAAGGAAAAGGCATTGACCTTGTTTAGCATGCCACATAAAATATAATAGTATAATACGTATATATTATATACCAGATACCTACAATATTATGTACACATTAGTATACAGTAAGCCATCGCAGTACGATTAATTATGACAAATGTTTTGCTTTTAAAGTATTCTTGTGGTCGATTTTTTACGTTATGATTAACGTTTAAATTTCGTAGTCGATAACATTTTTTATGTTATTATTGACATTATTCGAGTAGGAAAAAATTGCAAAAAATTGTTTGGAGGTGCAGGGATTTGAACCCTGGACTTTCAGCATGCGAAGCAGACACTCTACCACTGAGTTACACCCCCAGACGCGATATCCTTCTGAAATGACAACATTTAGGTATTCTTTAGATTCATTTTGAAACTAATGTCTTAGAGCTAATGACGTATTGTGTATTTGTGTTATGCACATCGTACTATAATTTTATGTATATTATTATTATAGGAAACTATTATTCAATTGAATTTAAAAATAAGTAATTATCATGTGGATACTGATTTCAAAATTCATTTTTTCCACAGGAATTATGACGTTATGTGCTTGATCGATCATCAATGTCGAGATAGGTAAATAACAATTATTATTTATTCTATTGTTAGCGATCGTATAGAACGTATAAGTAGATAGGTAATGTATTATAGTTCATTTTACAAAAAATGTCCCTCGATACTAACACGACAGGTGGCGATTTTTTGTTATGGGTACACAAAATGCAGACCTCTGCTGATTGTATATTTTTTAAAACACGCTCTTTATTTCTCAGCCTTTACTGTGAACCCCTGATTTGAGTAAAAATCACCACCTAGCGCGTTAGTAACAATGGTCATTTGTTATAAAACGCACTATAGCAGTATCTATTGGTCCTTTTGGGCTTTGGCTATTGTAATATTTATAGTAGTTAGGTGTAATTGTATAATAAATAATTATAATATATAACTAGGTAAATGTATATACCTAGCTTTTTTAATTATAACTTAATTTATTGATTGCCCGTCTTTATCCACTAAACGTACTCGTCTAATCAATTCCTTTAACTCTCCAAATTCCCCTTACATACTTTCTCCGAAATTTTGCATCCTAATTTTGTTCAAATTATAAACCATATTATTCTGTTAATCCAGAATATTGACTTTGTCATTTGATCTAAGTACCTAAGTAATTTAGTACATGTAATTTGTAATTTTCGAGCTTAATGGTTAATTTTAAAAGTTATATAAAACAATAAAATAAATATAATTTAAACTTTGTATCTTCTTCTCGCATACCTATTCTGTGCTTAGCTAGAGAACATACCGCGGCCTGGCAAAAATTGGTTCTTTCTCACACGACAGTCTGTCTCGATAGTTGCGTAGAACCGAAGTGTTCTCTCGCTGCTGGACAAAATATAATTTTGTCAGTAACTAGGTATACCTACTTACCATAGTGTGATCACATTCGCAATGGCCCAGCCCTCATTGCAGTATAACATAATATGTAAGTATAGATATAGGTTATATAGTAATTTTATAAGTTATTGAAACTTGAGTATTTGATATAAGATTTTTCTTGAGTTTTTTGATTTGCTACAAAAACTCCGAAAGTATTTATACAATTAGTCACATTTTTCACTAGCCACATGGATTAATTTACAATTTTATGTCGGTGTTGATTTGTAAATTGTAATATTAGGTATATCAAATAAAAATCATTTAAATAACTTAACATTGATTTATGTAAATCAATACGATTTGCATTATCCATCTTATTATAAGTACCTACCTGGTTTTATATTTCAATTCACGTGTTCGGAAATTATAAACTAGTTTGTGTATTCTATGATACTGACTATTATTTTATGTATAGAAAAACTTGCGACGGACAAATTTTTTAGTCTACTTCCACAACAAACGGTATTTAAGTTTAACTGTGGTTACTGGTTATACTATAGGCTCTGTTACAGGACTGCGACAGGCTATCGGGCCAACTAAGCACGTCTGCTCATAGGATCTTGTTGCCCTATTTGAAAATTCAGCCAAAACTTGCAACAGGGTGTACTTGATTTCATTCCCTCCAGCCGTCATATGTACCTAATGAAATGTGAGGAATTGAACACCATCGCCTTCATCTACAGTAGCTGGACTTTGAAATCAGACAAAATTTTAAAAGGCTGGTTAAAATTTTAGACTCCTCAAAAAACCTAAAGTAACGTCGCTGAGGTGTAAGCAGGTAAGTAAATAAATATAGGTATTAGGTTATCTAAGTAGTATATTTAATTAGCAGCTATCTATGTTAATTTTTTTGCAAAAAATATAGACTAGGTACCTAATGCGTAAATGTAAATGTAATACGAGTGAAATGACAAATAAATTATACATTTATTTTATAAACAATATCTATTATAATATTTTGAAATAGAAAGATTGTTTTGAGATCATAAATGTACCTAAATTATTAATTAGTGTGAGTGATTTTTTTTTTTTTAAGTTAAAAAAGTCAGCCAATACTTTTGCCCCTCTCACTGTTCAAAACTAAAATTACGCAACTGTATTATTTATTTATTTATTTAATTTTTTTTTTTTTTTATATAATGTTAATATAATCACTTAAGTAATACCATTGAGTATATATAGTTATATATATATAGGTATTTACTATACATACTCAATGGTAATACCAATATTGGCTATTTAAATAAAAACTAATTTTCTAAATTAGTTTTAAATTTATATTATTGCCATTTAGTCGTAAATATCGTAAATATATAAACACTATAATTAATTTTATTTGTAATTAAATTATTCATTCCTAATTAGTATTAAAATGGTTAATACAAAAATCTAATCAAGCTTAAATATAGTGAAATCTACCAGTGTCTTTATCTGGGGGTGTAACTCAGTGGTAGAGTGTCTGCTTCGCATGCTGAAAGTCCTGGGTTCAAATCCCAGCACCTCCAAAACAAGTTTTTGCGGGTTTTTCCGACGTTTTACCACATTATCTGTGTTTATTCAGCATAATAATATACAATTAATGTCTATTATCAAAATAATTAATATTTCATTTTTCTTTAGATAAAATGATATAGGACCTGTGTATTACCCTAATAATACGGTAAGTGGCGTTTTATACTCATTAACACCTGTTTTTAAGGAGTTTTATATAGGCAATTTTGCCAACAACTGAATATATTTTTTAATTATCAATAAAATTATTATATATTCAGGTTTAATGGATTTTACAATGCATTTATAAAGTTATCTAATGTTTTCAAATTTAAATTCAAATGCATAGTAAAAATAACCTTATCTAAAGGTGTGGATTAATTTCATTCGTATGTGGTCATCATAACTAAATAATAAAAAAAATGTAATAGGCACAGAAAGAAAATAGATAATCTTATCCGTAACTTGTTGGTTTATTATTTATTGTTATTGTTAAAGTATTGTTTTGAAATGAAACTAGATTGTAATTCATAGATAATATTGTATATTTGTGTACAGCTTGAATATTTTTTATAGTCATTATACATTATCCACGACTACCACGAGTTAAATATATTATGTGTATTGTTAACACATTTGACATTCTCTTGTCTTATTTTGGTTTAAAATTACAATAATAATAATCTAAACAGTAAAAAAAAAATGCCACGAAGTCAGATAATTCATTGGTAAATGTTTGTACTCGAATAGCAATTATTTTGATCCGATTAATATTACAATGATAACTGCAGGCTAATGGGCAATGGTTATACATATTATATTACATGGATGCAATGTATAATAATAAAAAAATAAAACTGAAATTTTTCTCAGGAATAACCTAACTATATGCCGAAAACGTGAATCCTTTTCGGTAACTGTGAAAGAAAGACAAAATGAAATTCGTTTTCCGAAAATATTCAATAATATTAATTTTAATTTTATTCAATATTCGATAAATTATTGTCATACAGCATTTTATGTGTATTATACCCAACTTTAAAACTATTTACATTACCACGAACGTACAAAATAACAACGAATTATATCATGTACCATGTACGTTGTAAATACGTTTTGTTTAACTCTTTCCACATGGTTCAACAACCATGCGGAAGCTATGATAATAGCTTCGTATCGCATTAGTGTAGTTAATATAATATCATATAGATATATAATTATTTTTAATACAATTGGTTAATTTAGTGGAATATTTAAGATTTCTTTGGCGAAGAAGATATGATTGAAATTGCCAGTGCCAAGCGTCCCAGCATTTTATTACACACTGATAAATCGAGAAAACATAAATATAAGCTGAAAGGAGATGATGAAAGGGGGGGAGACATATCTCCCTGATTTCCCGCTACAAATACGCACTGACGCAGTTTCGTGATTTTTTTTTTATATGAAATTCGGGCACTCATATTGTTTTACTCATCTCGCACGTTGAAGAATATCGACGTATATTACAGTACACTTGAGAGAAATGTAATTTTTTTTCGATAACAAAGAGGTCACACGAGTGAAGATTGGTTAAAAACCTACGGTTTTTTTCGCGTGTCAACCATTAGACATCGCAGTTCTATACTTAATTGGAAACGTACATCGAACGATGCGTATTCCGCGTGGACGTTTAACTATAGGCAGTCAATTTCTCGGAGGGATAATGGCTTTCCCCTCGTCGGCGGCATTTTCTCGTCGTAATAATTCTAGGACGAAAATAGCGTCATACACTCGGAACATTTGCTCCTCGCGGTCACACGCGGACAGTAAACGTACACTGCGTGCGTAATATATACTTACGAGTTATGTACGGACAAACCTTCGGAGGCGCGATGTCTACTGCCACTTATTATAGGTACCTATATCTATGTATATACGTATAGTATGTCGTATCTATACATAATTAAGCCAATATTCGTAAGTGTGAGGACTCGTCGTAGGCACCTACGGATCAATGATGGGCGGACGGTCGGGCGGGGTCGAGCGAGCGATCTTTGCCGTTTAATTAGAATACGCACCACGTGCGTGGTCTGATTTATCGGGTGTCCGACGATGGTCGCAGACTCTCGCACGCGCCGCGTGTGAATCTCGCCGACCGACGTGCCTAATGAGTGCGTTTTACACCGTCATCGTCGTCGTCGTCTCCGTCGCAACTGCAGCGCAGCAGCATCACTTCCGTCCGAGACAGACATTCTTATGGTAATGTACATTATTATACGACGAAGACGACGGTGGCGGCGGTGGTGTACGATTAATTATTTAGAGCGAACAAAAAATGCAAAAACCAACGCCGCCGCCGCCGCCACCGTCGCCATTACCGTCGCCGTCACTACACTATATATTTATCGTATATCAGACGATATATTAACTGCTGCACACCGCAACTCTGCCGTCGGGAAATAATATACTCGAAATATACACAAACACTAATATACGAATAGGTATATGTGTCATAAAAAGCGACGGCGATGTTGAAAATAACCGACTCGGTTATAATAATATATAACGAGAACGGTTCGCAGCAAAGCAGTGAAATTTTTGCGGTCGTCGGTCCGCGCTCTTGAAGAGACTTGATCGCGCATATTAAAATATATACATCGACCGGTCACGATTTGTGACCAGCGGACTCGGCTGAATTGAATGGGAGAACCAACACACACATACATAAGTAGTTCAAATAACTTTGTATTAAATTGTCGTGTGTGCGGTAGTTTTGTCACCTCTATCTTATAGATAATATATATCTACTGAATGTATAGTCTGAAATATACAGTGAATATATATATATATATATATATATGGGTAGCCACGTGTCTGACGATGATACGCTTAGTGGTTCTCACGCAAACTAATCGACAATAAGTGTACACTGCAACAAGCATATAAATAGTATATATCTATTATTCATGTATAAAAAGTTATATACGGTAATTGGTGCCAAAGACGCTTGTATAGAAAGGTAATTGAAGAAATTCGTGGGTTTTTTTTTTTAAATAAATAAATCGTTTTAACGTAAACGGTCGGTGTCCTGACACATCGTTGTTGTTCTTACAAATAAAAATGTTATCGTACAACAGCCGATTTGTGAGTTATACGTATACGTATATACGGTGCGTATACTTAGGCTGTTTTCGATTAAAACTCCAAAGTAACTATAAATGCCATCGTGCAGTGCAGTGTTTTTATTTACCAGGATCAGCGTATATGCCGTATATACTCGCAAGAGACAAAACTTTGCGTTATTTTTTTTCTTCTCGACATTACAAAATCGATTTAAACACTAATACTAGCAACAACGTCAGTATAGTGACTGCAGCAGTATAAAAGCACAGCAGTTGTTTGTAGTAGTCGTACACACGATAACCCACTGAGGGGACACAAACGTCGTTATCAGCAGAGTACAAACATGAGCTTTTTGCTCCTTTATATATACACACACATCCGTCAGTGGAATACAACACAATGCGAAAATGTTGCCTTCATGGTGTATTCGTTTTTCGCCGAATAAAGAACGAGGCGGAGGCGGTTAGTGGGCGGAGGATTGAGTGACGGGATAGAGAAAGAGAGAGAGAGAGAGAGTTAAGAATGAATTGTCACGACTGTTACATTCTCCGTCATCCGCTCCCGTATAAATTATATTATATGCGTACGGAAGACTACTCGCGACGTTTTGCTCCAATGTCAATTTGTGACTGAGAGAGAATAATATGATATAACATTTACCGATTTACCCGACACAAAAACCCTAAACGTAACAATAATATTACGATACGTTGCGTCGGAGACCGTTTGTTTGAAACGGTCGGTATATACGGTATTGATATATATACAATATACGATATTATATGTACGTAATACAGCAGACTTCGAATCAATTGCAGCAGTTTGGCTCGGCGGCCGACGCTTGAGCTCTAAAATCCTAGATTGACAGACCCGCAGCCAATCATTTTTAACGAAAGCTTGATGATATCGATTTTCGTTTAGTATGATTTTTTTGTCGACAGTAAATTTTCGTGTCAGCCATTGGCGGAAATCGAGGGACGCTTAGGGTGGATTAGATTAAAAGTCTTTTGAGTTCGCTCGAAAATGAACAAAAAAAAAAAAAACAACAAAGTAAAATAAAAATAAACGTAAATTTTTCTCTGTATATTTTGATCAAAATATCCATTTATAGATTTGTACTGGGGGCGTTATATTAAGCGTGTAGAATATTTTCCTAGTAAAAGTGGTAGACAATATTTTGGCTAAAAACAAGAATTCCTCGTTTTCCACGGACGGTTTTGCGTTAACGCCGTAACCGACTGTCATTATTTTGAAAGCGAACCGAAGAACTAGCTTCTGCTACACAAAAGCTTTGAATTCGTTAAATTCGACGAATCATTCGTGTCCCATTCGAAAAAATTCGATTCAGAGCGAAGGAGAAGACAAAACAATTTAAACTTCAGACACTTATCACTTACCAAGTATAAAATTGCGCAAATCATTGTCTTTTCGATATTTATTTTAAATTGCTGCTGTATAAGAATAATTTATAAAGAACATTCTAACGAATTTCAAGCCTTAAGTTTTTAAATTAAACATTTTATGCGTTTTAAAGAACAAAGTATAGTTTGAAAATCGTCGAGATTTTGAATATCTATATACCTATACTTACATTAAACACAAATAAACTCGAACATTTCATATTATTATTATTTGCTACAATAAAACATATTGTGACCATTTTTTTTTCGATTGACACGAGTGTCTCGCGAGCACCCCTTCTCCGTGGCCTATACCCAGCTGATGTCGGCCTACGCGTAACCTCGTTTTTCGTCTGCTCGGTAATACTTCGACGAGACGAAACATAATAATATGATTTATGTCGTTGCAATGATTTAATAATATATGCGTTTTGCAGCCGTCTATATTCGGGCGTAGGTAATGAATGCATATATATATGTATATATATTCATTATACCTATATTATTCCGAAGTCAACTCGTCGGCGATCGGTTCGCCGAAAAGGAATACCTCCTATAGGTACTTCAAAGCATAAAATCATATATATAGAGTCGGATATCGATCGGATTGCGTTTCCAAATTGTTTTTCTCCTCTCCACTTCTCCGCGGTCACTGGTCAACGGTTATTGTCGCGAGATGGACCATTTTTTATTATTATTATTGTTATTATATTATGTTCTCTGCGGCCCGCGCGCCGCATGTACTGCATGTTATATATACGACTGCACGACGCTTCTCTCTTCGACCATAACAGCTGTAATAGTCGTCCGTCGCGTCCGAACGTTAATTGCCGATCGGCGAACATTGATAACGATATAATATATATAATATCATCGTAGGTACCTCATACACACTTATAATAGTATGTTCTATGTATATAGGTATATGATGCGTGCGCGTTGTTCCTACAACAGACGAACGTGTTTTTTTCTACATTTTTGTGCCGTGTATTACAAAACGGTCACTCAATAAAAATCGCACGCCTCAGTTACAATGCCAATGATAAAAAAATAAGTTTAAAAATCGGTATGATATATTTTTAGTTATTTTTTTCCGTTATCTGCGATCGATTTCGATTTGACTCGACGACGACGGCGCTATTAGTTGCCGTCCAGTTGACGCGTGATCGCGCATTGCTTATTAGCTACACTGACATTAGGCAATGTTATCATATAACATACATATTACATAATATATATATATATATATATATATAATGTGTAATAATTATATGACGGCGCCAATCGTTCAGGGAAAGAATCAAAATCGTCAAGTATCTGCGACGATGGGGATATGGTATTATACTGTACTAGACGTACTTAAAACACATAAAAATATCATAATATCGGATAGGTATACGAAAAAAAACATTCGTTTGTGCGTGTGCATTTTAATGACATTTTTTAAATGTCATAACAGTAAAAGAACATTGTTAAAAAAAGTTATTTGTTATTGATATTGTTATAAAATATAAATGTACTTATGTACCTATGTAATGTTTAGCTGTTTTTGTAAACTTACTCTTGAAGCTATTAAGATGATAAGTATATTATAATATTAGCATATTATTATTCTATCGTTGTTAGATTTCCCATTACCTATTATTTCTAACTAATTAGTACTATGTATGTACTACTATACAAACAAATTAATATAAACGTTTAAATTGTTCGACATGAACATAAATTATTTTTAATTTTTTGTCTTTTAAATTAGTTTTGCACTTATTTTATATTGTTTTTTTTCTTTTAATAAAGAGATTAGTACGTATACTAAATTATGTGTTTGTATTAGGTATAAAGTGTAGCATTTATTTATTTTAAATTTAAAATATTTTTAATTATATTTTACCATAGTTATATCGCAATTAATGGTGTGCTTAATATTGGGTGTAATTTTGGTCCTTTTATTTATGTCGAGTAAAAATGTGGTCCTCAGTCAGGCATAATTGGTAAAAAAGTTTAAGCACTCCCACTACGCTGTAGTATACGTACTTTTTGTACTGCTATAGCTTATCAATCACGTTTTTATTTCAGCTATTCTTTGGCATATATGTTACGTTATCCTGTCATAATATTATTTCGGATTAATTGAACAAACATGCGGAGCAGTTCCACGTTGAAGTTCCGCTTATTATTGAAATACATTAGCAACCATCTCAACGGTCGTTAGACTTTTCGTTAAACGTTGATGATTTCTATTTTAATTCCGTTATGTACGTATTAACACAATAACTGCTCCTAGTAATTAAGTTATGTATCTCAAAGTTATATCAATAATTATATAATATAATGACTTAAAAATTTTAAAATTATTTTTTGCTATTTATTGTTTATATTATAATTAACGCTTAAACAGAAATACATGAATTACGACGTACATTTTATGGTCACAAATTTTTTAAACTGTTGAAAAGAAATGATTGACTGTTGGATCGCAGTATTGATTATTAATTAAAGTTTCATACAAGAGGTAATATGTTGTAGTCGTGACATATTTTAACAAAGCAATTTGTCTTAGTATAAATATTGTAGTTTAAATTGACTCCGTCTGATTTGCCATTTATTGTATTATCCATTACTTGAAATATATTTTAATCTTGTATTCTATTAATATTGTATTATAAGACATTGGTAGTGCAAAAAATCGTTTAAAAATAAGTACATCTGACCAAAAAAACCAAGTTTTATGCGATAATTAGTTTAATTATTACGAGATTAAATGTAATAAACACATTCATACTATAGAACATGCAATATGCAAAAATATTATTTATGCTCAACATATGCAAAATATTAGATGATAATTGTATCATTTTCTTCAGAATTATATAAATCGCAGATTTAACTGACTAAAATCCATTTGAACGTTACAAAAAAATATGTTGAAAACAAATCGTAGCGCTGTATACGCATAAAATGAATCGTATGAATCACAGTAAAAATATTTTAGCAATAAATTAATATCTATAGTAAATCTAATAATACAAGTGCAACAAGTTGTTCCATTGCGGCCGAATACTTATTTCTATCGAAGAGACAAAGTTACTCGAACAACCGTAACACACAAATAAGATCATAATTATTTATTCACGACATGTTATAATTTATAAATTATAATAGAACATAGAGTTGTCCATCGATAATCAGTACAGCTAAATAAAATATTAAACGTATAAATAATTAAATATAAATCGTTAAGTTATAATTAGGGCCTTGGAAATTGATGATCTTAAAAACATTAAAAAATGATCGAAAATGTAAATATGATTTAAAAATGACAAAAAAAATGACAAAAAAATGACCTCAAAAATAATAAATATTTGTTAAAAGTTAGTGAAAAATTTTTTTTTTAAAGAATAGTAATAATAATAAAAATTATTCGAAATTATTACATTGTACTATTAAAACATATTTTATATTGTCAAAAGTAAAAAAATACATTATAAAAATTAGCTATTTAGATTCACATGCTTATGAAACACATATATGGCCAGGAAAGCATCGTCTAATAAATTCCAAAAAAAAAAAAAAAATGCATAAAATGCATCAATTGCCGAGCCCTAGTTATAACGGTTCGCTATGTTAAATCTATTATTTATACACTTTAAATAGGTAAATATTTAATATATTATGTTTAATGTTGCAGGCCACGGCGTATTCTATAGGTGTATACGTATTATTACAGTGCCTAAAACAATAAGTGCTTAGAGGAGAGGAGTGGTTATCCGACTATTCGGACTGAGACAAATTGTTATTATCCTTTATCGACGACGTATTTGGCATGTAAAGTGGAAAGTAAATGTGCTCTTGTATAGAAAAAAAACAAAACAAAAAAAAGTGTTAATGGCGTGGAATTTTACATTGTCGATAACCCGTTTGCATCAACGACAACGACGACTGCGACTACAACGGTTGGACAATAAATATTAGGTACTCTAAATAGGTAATCGTTCTCATGTATACATTATATTATTATATTATGTTCGCGTGTAATATTACGCGTGTTGTATTCATCGAACAAATCCTCTTGAATAAAGAAACCATACGCGAAATAGCGTCCTCGGCGGATTAAGGCGAACGTTTTATAATTATTTATGCATTGTAATTAATATATTTTATTAGACATCAATAATTACCTATAATGAGTAGAGGATGACTATTATTGCTGCAGGGAAATTCTATATTGATAATAACTGGTACATTTAACGGTATGTAAACGGTATTGATGTTTGTATAATATAATATGAACTTTATCTACCAGACCAAAGTTGTTACAACGTTATAAATTATAATACATTATTATTTCACGGGTGCTGTGACCTGCGGGATCATCGTTTTATGTAGCTCGAGTTAGAATGCTGTTTCCTTTGTTTATCCATCTTTGCCATAGTCTATGAAATAATATCGCGCAAATTGTGTATAGTTATTGCATATGAATAATTATAGTAATTAGATATACGGACATTTGTACGTAGATTCAAATATCATAGTTCCGTTTCTTCGACTTTGGCGGCCATAGTAAGTTATAAATACCTATTACATATTATATACAATATATAACTAAATAACATCCGTACTGTAGAGATTGTAACGTCGTTGTGTAGTATCCGTGTACCTATGTGACTATATGTATTGCATATACGCATTATTGTGTGCGTTGAAAACAATAGCACGCAACATTTCTTGTATAATGTGCTTATGCGCCGACGGGCTGTGTAGGAAAAGAAAGCAATGATATTACGCTATACAATACGTCTAATGCGTCACTATTTCCTGTTGACGCGCTCAACACTTTTAAATTAAGGGAGGCAGGTTAAACGGACTTGCCTATATACTAAAGGTAGGGTACCTATATTATCGTATTATTGTTTGCTATAGTATTTATGACATTGTGGCTTGGTGTGGAGTGGTGGTTAGCGTCAGTCACTAATGTGTTCTGAAGTCGAGCGCATCGGCCGGCGTCGCTAGCTCTCGGATGGGTGACCAATCGAGTTCTTAGTGATGAATCCATGTCGCACACGCATACACACATGTGTTTCAATCTTACAAAACGAATCTTCTAAACAAACCCTACACAAAAAACATACTGTTCCTATCCACAGCTAATGGCCCTTAGTTGCCGGGTTTAAAATAAGATCAATAAAAATAAAAGTATTTATAGCGATATAATATGGCACATTGTTAAATAATAGATTCATGGTCAGCTTTAATTTTAGCTGTTGTTATTATTGTTTGTTTTATCTTAACATCTAAGGCGAGTGCCCCAAATCTTTCGATTGGTCATACATATCTACCGATTGGCTATTTAATCCAAATATATTTCAATTATGGCGAGACATATTTTGATACCGAAAGTACGTATTAACTGTGGAATGGGGATTGCAAGAGATTATAACATGGCATTCGAGAATAGTATAAATAAATAAACATAGTATTAAAAGTAGCGCTGAGTCATATACATTTAAGTGAAGCAAAATTAAAATATTTACACTACCACCCACCCACCACTGAAGATGTTGTCTACCTCTAATAACTGGAAACTTTAATTATTTGTCTAATTATTTAGTACAGGTATCATGTAATGTAAAAACAAAAACACATATACAAATTAAACCATCCACCCTCTTTATTATATGAAGCGATCGCTTCAATTCATGTATAGGTTCGGCGCCACTAATAGTATAATATATACATATATGTATATATGCCTAAAAATAAGATTATTATTTCCTTACATATTTATTATTTTTCATAATATTATAATAATATACGCACACATAACTTATACGCGTATTTACCTATTTCATATGCATAATTGTGTATTTATTTTTAACTTTTATCTACCACAATAAATTATAATACATGTTATAGGTACCTTAACATTACATAATACAATAAAATTTATATGTTTTCTTAACTCAATGAACACTATTGCAGTTTATCGTTTTGAGTAATCAGATATACTTGAAGACACGCGGATATGAATTTAACACGGATAATGGATTAGGTATACAGAAATATCGGCAATGAGACGTGTATTTTGTACATGTATTAATTTATTGTCAAGTTAGGTACGCGCGAGTATTTCTGAATTCCACAAATTTCTTTCGCTGTGTATTCTTCTTTGGTTCTCTTATACATATATGGAATCAAATTTCACGTACTTTAATGAGTTGATTTTAACATTTGATTATTTCAGTACATATTCCGATATTCGTACATTATTATAGGTAGATATGAATCTCCATTCTACACACACACACACACACACACACACACACACACACATAAATATATATACGTACGATGTAGCTTTATTTTTAATCGTTTAGCAGTAGAAATATTATTCATAAATTATGGGTATTGTGGGTTTATATATTATTTTATAATTAGGTATATGGAAAAAAAATATAATATTTCCATATTTTTAAATGATAAGTTCTTGTTATGGTTTACCTATATTTAATTTTGCAGAATACTGTGTATGCATTTAGCATATCTACAGTTGTTTACATTCTTACTTATATAAAATTGATTAACAGGTTATTTAAAATAAATCACAGTAATTATTTACATGTATTATAATATGTATTTATATGTTTAATACTTTTAATGTGTAATGTGTTTAGGTATACAATTATTTAGTTATTGATTTAAATTGCCTATAATGTCCCATACCTTATTAAGTAAAAAAATATAATGGCTACGCTTGAAAAAAGCTGTGTGAATAATATGTATCTTATCGTGGTTTTTGGATCTATAGTTTTTTTTTTTTATTTAAATAGCAGTATTTTCATTTGTGATTTGAAAGTCACACAGTTTTTTTTTTTTTTTTAATAATAAAAATATGTTTTCAACGTATTATGTTAAATTATTTGAACTTGCTTAAGTTTTTATCACAACATAATATAATTAAAACCTTTGGGCATTGTGTTTATACATTATACTATTAAAAATTATAATTGTATAGCTCTATTCACCAAAGAAACGGGAAAAGCCAAAAATATTTTAATGCTTTGTGCCTTTATATACCTTATAAATTATAAGCGGTAGGTATATTATAATAATAATACATTGGCACTGCAGTGCAATAATACTATCGATGAAGGTAGTAAGTACTTACAGTAAACTTGTGTAAACCATTGATTTGGTCGTGTTTAGACTGGGATACTAGATATGGGGATGGGGATTAACTTTTTTCAAATTAAATTCTACACAAATGTGTCTGACCCTTCGCCGCGGTGATTGCTTAGAAAACCTATGCTCTCGATTTCGGAAGATGAAAACCGCACCTTTCGAGTTAATTGGAACACTGTCAAAAATACAAAACCACACGGATTGGCACCAAATTATCAGGGCAGACTTTTATATTTTTTTTTGGCATCGTTTCCGATTAGATTTCGGATTTGTACACGGAGCTAACATATTATATATTAATACATACCGTCTAGTGCGATTTCGATTAAAACCCTTATACGGTCTTCGTATATCAGGTATTGTCTCGAGGCCGAACGTTGTTGCATCGTATTTTAATACATAATAATAATACATTTTCACTACCTGCATAATATATCTATACTTTAATATGTATTTCGTGCATATAGTAACCGAAAGTATTCGAAGATAAATATTATGCGTCGTGTTGCAGTTATATAATATTTAGATATCTGCTTATATCGTGTGCACCGTTTACCTATTATGTGTTATTTATAGAACCGGAAGTGCAGCGCGGAGGGTCACTCGGCACTCAACAATATATTATAATATACAAATATTGAAATACCCAATCGAAAGAGTGAGAGATTATACTTTGTCGATGTTTGCGTCGACATTTGAATGGGAAAGTCCGTCGTAAAATGTGTTATTTTTACCCTTCGAAGAGATCCAGTGTATGAAAAAATAAATAAATAAATAAATAAAAAAAAAAAATGACCAATGGACACACACGAGGTCCAACAATAACATATTGTCCGGCGATTAAGGTCGCTTTTAGAGTGGGTTTTTACGAGGGCAAAAATTGTCCACAATCCCCTATTCCTCATCCGCGTCTCCGTCCGTGTTTATTCGAACCCGTAAAAAGGCGAAATGCTTGACCATTTTTACACACAATAAGGCGTCCCCGAATTTATTTTTATCGTCTACAAAAAGCTGCTTTTTATTATGACCTTATATATTTATATTTACTCGTATTATATCGGAATATCGTTTCGTTTCGGACTCTCGGATATTATTATTTATTTTTCATTTTTTTCAAGCCATTATATTATACTACATCCAGTGATTTAAAAAATAAAAGTGACCGTTTTCTTTTTAATATCGAAACTGTTTCAATCACTTTATAATATATATATATATATATTATATACATTCACACGACTCCCTTCTAAACCATATACAGTTATTTTACCATGTGTTCTCTTTTTTTTTTCAATTGCCTGCTGATATATATTTTAAAGTTTTTATAGGAGGGTCAATCGTAAATCATACAAATGTTTTCACTCCAGGATTCATATTGAAAACATTATTCTGCACTTCGACGACATTAACTCATCCAACGACTCTTAATGTTAACAGGACACGAACTAATAAAAGCATGCTTCACTGTAGTAGTGTAGTCACAATAGAAACACAAAAATTGAAACAGTTGATACCGGACCACCATAAACACAATCACCATCACCAGCGTTGTCTAACCATATTATTATAGTTTTCGTTTTTAATGAATTTTTTTTTATCGTAGGAAATAATAAAATCTCGACCGGAATAATTTAAAAAAAATCATTTCTTCAATCACACACAGCCGCTGTCTCATAAAGCTGTTAACACTTTTTATGGAGCTAAATGGACTTATTACGTATAGGTACTCTGTTTTCCCGGTGGTGTTTATTATCGTTAGTCGTATACTATGTATTATTAAACATTTTTTACCTACTTCCATCGAATAACATTGATTGGTAGACGACATTATTATGGTCTAAAATGTATATAAACAACATAAATTATAATATATATATATATAGTACCTATATTTTGTAATGTGATTAAAATAATATAGTCATGATTCATCGCAATCTTTAAATTTTATTTAAATATAACCGCTTTTCATTGTCGTTTGTATCAGTAGGCAGTATATAAACAATACTACTTACCAGGTCATATATATATATATAGGTATATTTATTACAGGATATTATTATTTTTAACTTTATTTTAAAAGCAAGTACGTGTCGAATGCGTTAGGTTAATTGAGTAATTTATTTAATGCAATATATCTACCTAAGTCACGCTAATATTTATTTCTGCAGTTTTACCACTTCGTGGACTATTTGAGTTTTGCATAGGTGGCTATTTAAATGTTATGTAAAATGTAATAATAATAATAGTGATATACAATGACGTTACAATTTATAACTATTCAAATAATCGTTTACCTACTGCGGTTACAGCGGTTTAAATTAAATAGTTATCTAGAGTAAAAAAAAAAAAAAATAAAATAAAATAAAGGATACTATACAAAGAACTAAGTTTAGCGGTGTGTTTAAAACTTTTTCGACTTTTACATTGTCTAAGCATTCGCGGGCGTAGATCGGACTATTGTGTTTGAAAATATTTTGTGCAAACTATGTATTATTATTATAAAGTGTTTTTAGTGCGAAAACAAGACTTCTGTTGTTGCTATCGGTTTTCTATTTATGTATACTGCCAAATATAAGAATAAACAGAAGAAAAAAAATCGTTTTCGAAAAATAAAGAAAATATGAACACAATGTCTTTGTTAAACATCTGCAGCACCGTCTGGGAATATACGCGTTCTCGAGAACCCGTTTGAATATTTTCATAGTTATTATTGTTTGTGACAAAAAACTCGGTGCACGGGCTACCGGATTAAGATTTATCGTTTTCAGCTACCGAAATATGTCCGCTTAAATATTTCTATTTAGCCTCACTACAGGTGTATAATATAAATATAATATAATATAATAATGTAGTAAAATATTACGGCGAACGCGGAAAGAGTGAGGGGAAAAAAAGGTAACAATAATTGCCAACCTCGGACAATAGGATCGCTCGAAGTCATGTGCATGTGTGTAGGTATATATTATATACAGCGATCATATTTTAAGCTTTCTGAGGTGCCGCACAGTTATATACATATTATTATTATTATTATTATGCAGCACCACATGCGTATATTTGTGTGTGGTGTTTTTAAATGACGTCTGGCGGTGGCTTGCACGGCGGTGACGGGGGGGGGGGAGGGGCGGTAGGGGTCGACTATATCTGACGTAAATATATAATTCACGACTTTGCACGACGTTATTGTTATCACAGTGTGTGTGTGTGTGTGTGTGTGTGTGTTTAACCTGTGCGCGCGACCGGAATGGGGAGAAAAAAAAAGTGCGATGCGAAAAAAAATATTATATAGGTAGGTACACCTCTGTATGCGCGTAGTGGTTATACAATATGTGATATAGGTATATAAATGTATAAAATTGAAAAATGTATAACCGGGACACCTCGTTGTCGCGCCCGAAGATTAGATCCGAACACACGTTTCCGTGAATTTATTATTCCATTGTGTCAAAAATCCTCAAAAGCCTCCGCGCGACACCGTAGGTACAACCTATACCACGCGCGTGTGTAAGTATACGCTGCTGCTGGTGCTACATTACGGGTCATGCGGGGCGGCTTCGCTAGCCGGCGGCGCGGCGGGGCGTTGGGTTCCTACCTCGCGTCCGTTGCGCGTTGCGTTCGATTCGTCGTCGTGTTTTTTTATTTATTTTATTTATTTTTTTAATATATTAGGTAAAAATATTATGTTTTTTCTTCCTAGTCGCTCGCGCCCGACAAGAGAGAATTCGACCGAAACATTGAGCGGCGGGGGAGGGGGGGGGGGCCCCGCACACAAATACCCATACGCATAGATACGCGCGTAAAAAACGGGGCGCACATGCACGGCACGATTGCAATTTTCCATCGCGCGTGTATAATGCGTAGGTACCTATACGACTTACATTATTGTGTACGTATATTAAAATTCCTTTCGGACGGTTTATAAACGTAATTAAAACAAATTATCACCGATAAACGTCCATTAAATTACAAAGAAACAACGAACAATAACGAACGATAAGAAGTGCGCATATATTTTTTTAAATTTTTTTTTTTTTTTATTGCGAGTAGTTATATAATAATACCATTGAGGTACCGTGTATATTATTAGTATGAATGTAGGTACACAGGTGCCCGACGACTTCTTTGTCGATAACGTTTTTGCAAGCGTATTATAATAATGTGTTATATCAAGTCGAGTTGTCGACACGACTACACGCTTATATACAAATTTTACATTTGATAAGTGATAACCTTATTATTTACAATGTATGTAATACAAATACATCAACCGTAATGTTATAATGAAAACATTATTACGAAGGCGCAAATAGGCACATCCTACCGACCGCGACGGTTTAATTAATCAGAATTGATAATTAATTTTTAAACGTTCCGATTTCTATTTTCGTATGGTTTTTTTTTTTTTTAAGGTGGATGGAGCCATTTAAGGTACAAATTATCACGTAAAACAAGCTTAAAGTAAGAGAAAACCGCGGGACTTGGGTTCGACAGATTTTAATTTTGAAAACTACTAATTGAAAATCTTCAATAACTCTACTAAAGCATGGCCGTAGAAATTTATCATTTTTACTAAAGTTAATGGCGTACTTAAATAAATAAAATAATAAAATTCTTATTTTTTAAATTGTTTATATTTTATTGATGCATTTAAATAAATAAAATCTCCTCGACCATTCCCTAACAGTGAATATATTTATCAACTATCACTGGTCGACATTAAAAAAACAAATTTTCACGGAACACGTCATAATCAATTCAATATATATGCTTAAAAAATACTTTTCAGAATTAAATGAACAAAACCTTACCTATATTTAACAATACCATCAAAACTCACAACACATAAACAAGTACAAATAATTTATATGAGTTAACCTTATTCTTTTTAGTTAAAAAAAGGAATAAATAACATACAGTATACGTATTATATTATAAGTATAAAAAACAACACGCATTAAAATAAATATAATAATTATTTAGTAGGAACCAGGACTAAAATCAAATCGAAAACAATTTGTAAATATTTGTTGGAACGGTTGATGACCAGATGAAACATTTCTAAGAATTAAAATAATTAAATATGTAGTCTACTAGGCGACAAAAAGTTTTCTCTAAGCAACATTTTTGTCGCCCAGTATATTAGTTAAAATATCCACTGTTCCCTAACTAACACAATGATTGATATCCATTCTCAAAATTAAAATCCATCGAATACAAGTCCCTTAATTTTGTCTAGCTTTCTGGAATTTTTGTCGTTGGAATTGCATAGCGAAAATTTGCTTTTATCAAATTGTAAACGTAATTAATTACTATTAGTATAGTTTAATGTTTAATGTGATATATATCATATATAAATATTTATAGGTTTAATATACATGGTATTTTTAGACGAGAATAAGAGACAGATGACACCATGTTAGTGAATTTGAGTTAAGCTGAAAACGAAAATATTCATTTTGAGATTAAAATTAACATTGCGCAGTTTAAATAACGATTTATTTAAGTAAGTATAATGAAATATATTTATTTGGAAATTACGTTATAATTATTATGTGGTGCAGCCAATTTTAGAAACTAAGTACTAATTAATTTGCCATTTTATAAATATATAAAAAAAAAAATAATGTTCCTAAAATGTTAAAGGCCCCTTTAGCTCTTACAATAAATAAAGTTTTGATTATAAATTTATAACCAACAAATTTAATGTCTGTAAAATCGTTATTGGTAGGAATATTATGCACTGTGTATAAATACACATACCAGTTTTAATAACTGAAGTATTTAAAACTGTTTTCGAACTATTTATTACAAAGTTCAAAACGCGTATTGAGCTCAATACACGGTTCATTCTTTTATAATATGATGTATTATTAATGACTAATTTGAAGAATGACGATAAAATGAGTATAAAAGTTGCAAAAGTTGTATCATTGAGGTATTATAAAAACATTCAGAATTTATCGTCCAGCGATTATCGGAAAAATAAAAAAAAGTGTTTTGAGAGTTAAGTGCTAGCAGAATATACTTACAAAAAAAAAAAAAAAAAAACACTATTAACGTTGAAATGTTTTATTAAGTTCGAGTTCAGTAATGGATTTTGTCCATTGAATTTAAAACGTATCCGATTAAACAAGCGTCAGCGTAAAATTGTCGACTTTTTTCTTTTGCTTTTTTTTAATTGCAAAAAAAGGAGCATTTTATGCCTCCGCTTATTCGAGCATAAAACATTCAAAAGACCTTAAATTTTCGCCCCTTCCTCTTTTTTAGTTCAAAATGTGTTCGACGGGGCAAAAAAAAACTGTCAACTTTTAATTCGGTATCGGTGTTTTATAATCTTAACGACCTTTTAATACAAACTTGAATAAAAGTTTTCACAGAATGAAATTTGTGAATAATGTATAAAAAAGTAACTAACGATAAATATGGTAATAATAAATGTATATTAAATGACTGTACCTTTTTATCTTTATTTTGGTTCTTAAATAAACAGGCACATTAACATATTGTATGTATACCTTCTTTAGTATAAAATTTTAGCTTAAATTAGATAAATTATCATAAGTTTATAATAATTATGTTACATACTTAAGATCATCAATTTGTTAAACATTATAATAAGTACTCTGAAACGATTTATTTTATGACATAATATTATAAAAATGTATTTAAATCAATAATTTATTATTGATTTATATATATATTTAATTTAATGTTATTTGTACTTGAAATTAACTTACATTTTATTTATATAACAGAAACTACGTTTTGAATGTAATATAATATTATGTTTTGCTTGAAACAGTGGCTACCTTTATTAAAAAATTGTAAACGTATCCAGGTATATTTTTTTATCATTTATTTTAATTATTTATTTTATGTTATATATTTTAACTGTATATATTTAAAAAATATTTAAAGAAGTTATTATACTACATTTTAATTATATAATATTAACTCAATTTTTTTATTTACCATCATTTTATTTTTGTTTATAACCATTAACGATTAGTTAAATGTTAAGCTATGTATAAATTACACATTCATTTTTAAATGACAGATGGTCGAAGACTCGAT
Source organism: Melanaphis sacchari (assembly GCF_002803265.2). Taxonomy (NCBI): domain Eukaryota; kingdom Metazoa; phylum Arthropoda; class Insecta; order Hemiptera; family Aphididae; genus Melanaphis; species Melanaphis sacchari. The sequence goes on along the minus strand of NW_020271389.1, from coordinate 290,419 downwards.
GTAATTCAGCTGGTCACCAACGTATGAGTGAAGGACGTTGGGTTGGCCTATACTCTATATAATTTGTGTAAGGACAGGTGTAATCAAATGTTGAAATATATAACAAAAGGGGGTTAGACGATCCGATAGTAAATTATTCTAAATTAATTATTGGAAAAAATTCACATTAAAATATTAAAAATAAATCATCAATATTCCTAGATATTATTGTGTGACTACCTATAAAGCAATATTTTAAAATGGTGAGATTATGTATTTATAAAAAATATTCTATAACTGAATATTTATTATATTAAATATTAGTTGAATTAATTTTTTCTAGTTGTGCCGAATAAAACAATGTTGGTTGTTCCACCGACGCTACAATTTTTTTATAGGTCAGTCAGTCAATGTAAGTACTAAACATTATATCTTAAACACTATTTATAGTTTACACATTTAAATATCTAATATCATGACAATGTGTCAACTGTAGAGACACTAGACCACGAGGAGACGGTCTTTCAGAAGACCATCGTTTAACCGAGACTTAGAACCTCGGAAGTACCTATTAATAAGTTTAATAGAAATGTAGTGGTCTTTTTTTATATTATGTGATCTCCTTGTATGAAACCATATACATTATATTATACACAGTTATAATAACGCGAGTTGTTTAAATGATTTATACAATTATTTATGATTGAAAATTAAAACAACTTATGTTAATAAAATATTTAACAGTCCTATACATTACATTTAAAATAAATAGATTTTAAATTTAAGTTTATACATTTTTAGATTTTTTTAGCTCATTTACGAGTTACTTACAAAGAAACTAGGTTTACATTTTTAAGTTTCAATTATAAAAATTCAACGCTTTTAAATTTTTAACTGCAAAACAATTTGAATATTTTCGTGATTTAGACAACTTTTTGTCGACATTTTATAACTTTAAATGCTTATAAAAACACATCGTCGTAAAATCAATATCGCTCTGCTCAGAATCTAAATGATAAAAAGTAAGTAACCGCTCTGCTTTACAGTAGATGTAGAATGTACTCATTTGTTATCATTTATCAGTATCGCCGTTTGATTTACCGCTATAACGACTTGTCTACATTGTTGCATTCTGTGCTCCAAAGTTAAGTCGACAAAAATAATACTGTGATATGATAATAATATTATATTTATGAGGCATGGTATGGCACAATGTTTGACCACAGTCATTGAACGGTGCTGCGGTCAACCATCGTAGTTCAGCGTTGCTAGTTCTCGGATGGGTGATCACCCGGGTTCTTAGCGACGAAGTCATGTCCCACATACGAACACGTGTTACAAAAACCAACCAACTTACCGTACCGTAGTCTTCCGTAACAAAATATCTCACAACTAATGGCCATTAGTTGCTGACGTTTAATTAATATAAAATAATATTTTATAATTATTTCGTTTGATTCGTTATTACAGATGACAGAACTTCGGTATACGTTATGCATTTATATAATATAATGACACTTCAGGCTTCAGCGCTATACATCATTCGCTAAACTATCAATGTACGAACGATCGATATTTAATTTTAAAGATTGATAAATTCGAGTAAATTGCATTATCGCTCACCGTTTTAAATATTTTATCACGATGACAAAACTTTCGAACATATTTTACATAGATTGTACATTTAAGCTCTAATCTATAGTGACGATAAGGCTTATTAAGTTTTAGACGTTTGGACATCACTAAATTGGACGTAATCCGGTTTTAATTTATAATACCTTCTTATCTAATGAGAGTACTTAACGATAGATTTTCTACATAAATACATTAAAAATTAATTCAGATTTCAAGAAATAGTATTTTTTAAAGCATTAATTACATTTATAATGACATTTTTTGATACAGTGATTTTAATAATTTCAAATAAAAATCAATTATTTGATGTCTATAATGTATAAAATACAAATATAAACAACTAACTAATAAGCATATTATTTACAACAATTTTTATGATAAATTATAATATGTTGTAATAAATGAGTAAATAAATTAATTAGATTAGAATACCTACATTGAGGCGTAATGACAAAATTTAACTGTTTTGACTAAAATTTTTTTAATCATTTTAACGTATGAGTTTGTTACTTTTTTATACCCTTTTCATAGTTCATTATAAATACAGTTAAGTAACCATTTAAAATTTAAACGCTTTTGATCCAATACCGAGTTTCAGTGTATTAATATTATTCTTTTTTTTTTTGTGTAGAATAAAATCGTTAAAAATTCATAATTGGACTAAGATAGATCAAGCCTCTGCTGTATTTGAATCGACGAGTTAATTTACAATTTACAACAGACACATTTTTTCGCTGTCAATTATGTGTTAGCAGCTTATATTAAATTGTGCGTAAATTTAAGCATCGACTAAAATTTCTCTTATTTTGTATAATATGTTTTGAGATTGCACTGCAATAAATGATTTTATCAGTATAATATTATAAGCGTTAAAGCGTTGTCGTCGTCTGTGCTCGGCTGGCACACGATTTAATATTTATCGAAAAATGACAACTGGCATGTATATTACCCGATTGAAATAAATGAGTATATATATAAAAAATATAAACACCGATGTAAAAATAATGTTGGTTCTTAAAAAGTACAAATTATAAGTTCCACACCACCGCGTGGCAATAAACGCTTCGATACGCACTAAAGAGAATTGAGCTGCGTCGCGAAACTTGTGTGCTGTAGCAGTATAGGCGTATATTATGGTATACGCTTAAAGGTACACTCGTAAAATATTATAATATTTTAACGACAGTCACGCATGTCAAGTTATTAGCCTCGTAAACGCGCTGATATATAATATAATATTATATAATTTTACAGTAGTCGTATACGGTATATCTGCGTACACGTACGTGTAACATGCACGCGCGTATAGTCACGATTCGCAATCGTTTTCATTCATCATCATCATCATCATCAAATTGTGTATACGCACCATTCGTAAATGGAAATTATTCCGTCGAATAAATGCAGTCGGTTTTATAGCTGCTGGTTTAGCGATGATCCGGTGAATTGTGCCTATCGGTTATGGATCGGAAGAGAACTGTTTTCGATTGAGACAGAAAGTTTTATAATTTTTTTATTCGTTCATTTCAATCAGACGAGTTGAGATATTTTTTAAAACACTGGGGTTTACTTATACATATTTATTCTTGCCGTTATGCATTATTTACAGAACGTTTTTCAGAACTCGAGCTGTAGTATAATTTGATACTAATAACAAGATTTCAGATCGTGTTCGAGAATGTTATATCTTCATTACATCGAAAATATAGTTTCGCGAAATTATGTTTTTTCGATAGACGTTGTTTTGCTCGAAATGTGCAGGTCTTCTGTTGACTGTTCTAGTCGATCGCCATTCCCTCTCGAGTTAATCTAACACTGATTACAAAAGCCACTTCCGTATGTTTTATGATACGCGCCGACGAGTGCAGATTACATTTGAAGCGTTCTCATAGTAATATAATATCTTTTTAATTTTTCAACTTATTTCGAGATTGCATGCATTCGGGCGGATGCAATTATCTATATGCACGTATAGCGACGTGTCTCGTAAAGCGTTTAAAGTTGACGTCGAAAGTGCAGTATAGTAAGTCAGTGTTTGGATATAATTACTTTTGATATTGTATAGTGTGCTACGTAGTACATAACACGACTACGTATACCATTTCACGATGAAAACCAAAGTACGTTTTAATCATCGTTTCAGTTATTCAAACTAAGGTGCTTTATAGTTTACTATTTTAAAAACTATACACAATTATCAATGTCTATTAAATAATACGCCTTGGATAGAAATTAAAATCACTCGAGAAATTGTTAAACGCACTAGTGTGTTCGCAAAAATAACGTAACTTGTGTATTAATATTTTGAAACATTGCGATATTTCGCTAGGATGTGTAAATATTTTTAAAGTTTTTAACGAATCTTATTAATATTGTCTTACTCTTTTTCAGCGTGTGTAAAACGGAAATATTTACTTAGAAATATTGTGTTGGCTACCGTCCAGAGGGGCAGCATTCGCGTTATATTTACAACGAAAAATTGCAGTGTCACTCTTGACAAACGCAAAACAAGGCAGTAACTACCTACTTGCCTACGTGTACAAAACTTGTACGAGTGAAAACGATTGATTTCAAAAGCAGATCGCCCGAACCGAATAAACCATACACCTCTAATCGTTCGAGTACAAGAATCGGATAAATCGGTACACCATTCGGTGCATAACACAATAACAGTCGATAATATTCGTGTGGTGTATGTACATATGGACATTGTACGCTGCTCAAAAATTCGAGTCCGACGTGAGTCACGTCGACGAGAGCGGTTTGACGGGCGGCGCCCATTCAAAGGGTTTATAATATTATATACACGAGCGCAATGCGTATTTATTATTATTACTATGATTATTATGATTGTTATTGTTATTATTGTAAACGTTGCAACGCGCGGGGGAGGGGGTCGCGTGCAAGACGTCGTCGTCGTTTTTAATAACGACGTGTGCAGCTTTTATATTATATATATCTATATATATATATATATACATAATATACGAGCCGAGTATAATAATAGTAATAATAATAATACATAATATGATAATATTTTCCGATAGCCTTTTTGTCGGGCCACTTGTTTTCCGTTTGCGCGCACGTTGTACGTGTTATTGTTATTATCACACTCACATACACACACACACACACATACATATACTTATAAATATATATATATATATAAATGCATACAATACATGCAATACAGTGTTGTAGTTGCATTAGTATTAGTAGTAGTAGTGACGACTGCCACGACGACGTTTGTCGCCGCGCACCCTTTTTACACGTTTCACGCGAGTCTCTTGCAGCTGTTGCCGCGTGTTAAAAAAAAAAAAAAAAAATTCAACTTGAAAATTCAACGGGCGACGGACGGACGAAAGGGGTTGAAAAGTGTAAACTGTGCCTCTCGCTCTCCTCCGGTCCCCGGACAGTGTAATATTAAACGCTATATTGCGCCTCGTCATAAGTCAAGCGAACCAAATACGCGCAGCAGTACACGCATACATTTACTATATACATATAATATATATACATATATACAAAGTATATAGTTCTTCCCCGTTGCTGCTGGACGCTCCGACAGTTGTTACTCTGCGACGACAAAAAAGGGTTGTTTTTAAAGTTTGTGCGAGACGATCGCTTCTTAATGTACATATATCATACACGCATATAATAACGAAATGTTTGAGTGTCAAAAGTTAGAGTGAATAATACGAGCGTGGGTTCACACAACCTTAATACGCGTCAAATTTTAACTTGTTATTTTGGTTGTTTATTCCCGAGTAAAACATTTCTAGTAAAATTGAAAATACATTTCCAATGCTAATAATTTATAGCTTTTAATTTTTATGAATTATATTTTATTTTTTTTTTTTTATTGACATGGGCATTATATTATAAGCCATATTTATTTCAAATACCTATATGACTTTAAATCATGGGTTTAGGTAAGGGAGGGGGGGTTTAGAGTTCAAATACTCCCCAAAATTAAAGATAAATCTGAACAAATAATTCATATTTAATTTTAATGTCTTATAATATTAATATAGACCAAGACCGAAACCCTCTCCGAAAATATTTCTCACCTACGCCTATGCTTTGAATTTATAGTTAATTTTAATTGCATTAGAAAAAAAAAGTTAATAAATAATAATAATAATAATAATAAGTTAAGGGGTGGAAAATTACTACTAAAGAAATTAGAAGGATAGTAGTATTCCTTGACGTATCTTTCATACAGATAAATAATTGTTATTACAAAATCGTTCATGGCTAAAAATATATAATATAGTCGTATAAGTTAATATTTTTGGCTGTGTGAAAATAAACGAATCGATTACATTTTTGATTATTACAATTTACAATTTACAGTGTACACAACCTAAAAAATTCATTGATTCAATTATCGAAACAATAGCTAATACAACTAACTATACCTATACATATTAATTCTACTTCACAAAGTGCATAAATTTCATACATTTATATTTTATTTTTTGATTGCAGAAAGTTGCTTGACATCGAAAAAGCGATGGTGAAATTATTTTACGGTATAATGGTCATGGAGTAAGGGTTACGACGTTTTTTCGACGATTCTAGATGAGAATTGTTTAATTTACGAAATAAAAAAAAACCCACCATGTATACAAATGATCTGATATTATTGTTTATAAACGCGGAATATATTATATTATAAGCAGGTCACGTTACGAAACATTACACTGCAGTAGACATATATTAATTTAAATCTATATAATAACAGTTAAACGACGAGATGCAAGCGAAATAAACATCTGCGGCTTTATTCACGATTTTTGGAAGACGATTTCTATTGCGTTGCGGAACGCTTCTTATTAAATTGAATACATCTCGTCGTTGTACTACTATAGTACTGCTCGTTTAAAAAACACACACACACAGTGAAAAGGACATTATTGTGCTGCGGATATAAGTACTCGTACATATACAGTTAGACTCGTTTTAACAACGCGGTTGCTTGTGCATATATACTATACGCAAGTATATATATATATATATTATATATAGAAGAGGCCGCTTTACCGAATATATAAAACTAATGTCAGGATTTTATCGGATTATAAAGGCGAAATAATAATGCCGTTAAAAAAACTCAAGTATATATAAGGTCCGTTTACCGGAGGAGTTTGGATCTCTGCCACCGTCCGCCACAAAGATTTATTCTCATTATAATATTATATATTGTATTGTATAATAACGCGTTGGGGATGATTATAGCGTACTGGTATAGTCGACTCGGCAGGGATAACACTGCCAAACATCAGGACGAGATTTATTACACTTACACGCATTACATTTGAAATAGCGCAATTGGTGACGGTAAATTTCTTATAGGCACAATATATATTATAATATGTGTGTTTGTATATGTGTATAGACGCGTATAAATACAAGCAATAATAATGCAGCAACTCGCGATAGTGTAATGCTGGAAAACACAATCGCAAAATAAAACGCACATAATTATATATATAATATGGGTGTGCGTGGGTGTGTATTGTACAGCTCGTGTAGTAAACAGTTATTATCGGACCGAGAGGACGTAGTATATTATATTATTATATCTATTATAGGTTTGAAAATGTATCCAGTTAATGACGAGTCTTATAATCTCAAATCAACACGTAGATTATAAATAGATAATTATCGACAAAACATGTTTTCTGTTCGGATAACCAAACTTGGCATTTATTTAGAAAAAGGTACGGACTAAAAATAAAACAATTAAAGAATAAGGCGAAATAAATTAGTCACACGCCAATAATATAATAACTCTAATCTTGATACAATGATTAATAACGAAAGCAAAAAATGTAGGCATCGGTGCTGTGAGAGGAAAGTGGACATTTCGAGTCCAGCACTTTGAAAGTTGACTTATAAGTTACATTCTGATCTATTGCGTTCACGTCGTTTACAATTACATCGATCCATCGCGCCATGGATCTCTTTAGAGGTTTTTTTTTACGAGTACCTACTTTTTTTAATTAGTGGTCCGTTTGCTCACCAAACGAGCTCAAACCACATTAATACTCTAACCTATAAAATTTTTATGTGCTAATATTACTATTTATTATAATATAAACACGCTGAAACTACGTTATTTAATTTTCAATAATTAATAGAGGTACTCATATCGTTAGTTAGATATAAAGGGGAAAATATGTCTGTACCGCTACAGTATACTGAAAAACAATACTTTTCACGCTTTTATAGGCTTAACAATCGCGTTTTGGTATTAGTTTATTACTAATATAATATTAATTTATTATTATAGTATATTATTTGGCACGTGTAATCACGTCATTCTGCCTTATTGTGCAAATGTATTAAATCAACATAGAGTAGTTCCTCGTTGTTTTACCATTGAAACTTGTTAACAAATTGGGCTTGTTCATATCAACAGCACCTGTAGATTCGTTAAACATTGATTGTTTTTGTTTTAATTCGCGTATCAACACAATTTATTATGCTATATCAACCAAATATGTAAGAATACCTAACTACTTTTAATTTCAAAATTAAAATTTTGTTGTTTGTTTTGTAATTAAACGTTCTCTGTTTTGATCTTGTCTTATTAATAAAATTAAAATCATAAATGTTGTCGCTTAAATAAATAAGTGATAAAGTTCCATATTATATTGTATAATATTCAATGAAAATCGATTTATACTTTAGTATATAATTTGTTTCGAAAGTTTTAATAAAACAACTTATTAAAAGTAAGTATAAATCTTGATAAAAATAATTATAGTAAAATTGTATGTGTTGTATGTTAATTAAAAATCAAGCTGTAGAGTTGTTTATCGGTATCTATAATTTATTTATTTAATAAAAGTATATAATATTAAGTACCTGTTAATTTAAAACAAATTTATTTAGGTTAAATACATTGCGAATGGTTTTAGTTTGAACTTTATTTTATTTTTATGAGACATCGTGATTTGTAATGTATACATTAAAAATGATTAAAATGTTGAACACTTACTAAATGTATACGCACATGCACATAATAAAATTTTTCTTTTTTTTTTTTGATTTTCTTTACTTATTTGAGTACTGAGAATACTGAATAGTCATTAATTATGATGCATTTTTTTTACAAATTATTATCTTGTTATGTTTTTTGTTACTTCAATATTTGTCTAATAAGAAAATGTTGATGTTTTGATTCACGCGATTCATTTATATAAGTATTTATCATGAAAGATTTAAAATATGAGTGAATACAGTGCAAGTATAAAATGTCAAAAGAGTATTTGCATTTAATGTTTTATTGAGTTAAAAAAAATCAATTTCAAGAAAAATGTACTTATATCGAAGTACAAAATATGTATTGCACCGATATCTATGTCTCCTTAAATGCATTATTAAATTGACTGAGTGAGTGACGTTTGCTAATATTTTACTGGTAATATATCAATCTACGCATATCATGGAAAACATACATTAGATAAGTGATAAATCATTTACCAAATAAGTATTCGGCATATTGCTTACAAACATTTTTTAGCGGTGATTTACATCACAATAATTGTGTATACATTTTATAAGCAGCGGAAAAACCCCATTAAGGCGTATTTTTCTTTAGAAATTATCGTAGGACATCTATAAATAGGAATATTAATTTTTTCAGTGACGATACATATTTTCTAAATGTCAATGATAGTATGATAAAATGATAAAATAAAACTTTTATCACACGGCGTTATGATTAGGCTATTTAGGTGCATTTCAGCTGCGCATCTATTTTATTGATAATAAATTAATAAATATAGTAAGTAAATATAATATAATAAATAGTACTTGAGAAGTATTTATTTTTTTTTTACGCATCTTTATAATAAATATATATGTTTACTGTAAAAATTAATTGCTACAGGACCCATGCAGCGTATTTAAATTTTAAATTAAAATAAATGTATATGTGCTCTTGCTCTAAAATATTTAATCTTACTTTTAACTCTGAAATTATTATTATTTAGCACCTATGTTTGTACATACATAATACTATATAAATGTATATTACCAGTCGTAGTACTCAAATTATGAATTAAGATTTCGAATGCTGGAGTTATTTGGGTTTTGGATACTGGACAGTGCTCAGTGGACACAATATATAGGTGTTCAAACGTTGGAATGAAAATTTTTAATAAACATTTAGATGTTGTAACCTAACCTTAACTAATAGACAATGTCTAGATCAAACAATTAACAGTTAATTATTAACTAATATAATGAATATATATATTATATTCGCCAAATTATGATAAAACATTTATCGACTATTTGTAACAAGTATCAATAGGTGTCGATTAATAAAATATAAACATTTAATTTTGGTGACTAACTTTTTTGAATAAAATGTTTAATGTTTAAGAGAATTGAAAATGTATGTTATTTGTCAATTTCTATAGTTTTTTTTACATAAAAATCGGTTCATTTATCATTCGAGGACGTTGAACAATTTTCAACAGTTTTTATTAAAAAAAAAAAAAAGTGATTAGAAAATCTATTTAACTATAAAAATAAATATAATACGACGAATTACATGAAATTTCAAAACTAAAAATTATGAAGACTTTGCAAATTCCTATATTTTTAAAAAAGAAATTTATTTAGATTATGTAGGATTCAGTTAATTAAATTTCATATCCTCGGAATTATAGTCTTTACTTTTTCTGTGTAATCATTATGCGTATTGTAAAATATCGTCTCGTGTATATTTTTGTACAACAAACTGTCAAAGAAAAGTTATACAACAACAACGGCATATTATTAAATAAATGTACATTACATGTGCACGTTCAGTACACCAAAAAGGATGCCTTGGGGTGATTACGTTTCCTAACGATGAATGCTGTAGAATTAATCGTGAACATTTTGTTGGGCCTTAAAAAAAGTTTAATGCAATAACAATGTGATACAGACATACAGTTACAAATTTACAATAAACTTATATTATACCTATGTAAAAAGTTTTGACATTTTGAGTAGTAAATCAAAATATAACAAATAAATTCACGAATAGTATTATATTATTCATAAATTAATAGATTATAATATATTCAGTGATGCATATTTACTAAGACTAAAAAATTGTAATTTCTTGTATTATATTTGTTCTCAGTAATATTAAAATATTATTTTAAGTTTCAGGTTTCTTAGTTAACGGAATATTGGTTGAAATCGTAAGTTATTAATCCAGGAGTTTATTTTCTACGTAGGTATTGTTGAATTCATTGTTCAATAACCGATAGCTATGTTCTACAAAACGACGCAATAGTAAAGTAACATCAATGTATCACAAGAAAACAAAAAAAAAAAAAAAACACGAATTCAGTTAACAAATCGTGTCCATACAATAAGGTATGTATAATAATATCATGACATGGAAGGTTTACGTAGGTCTACGATTTATACAACACGTCATATAAACAAGACGTCATTGATAAAAGCGCATAACTTTGCAAGACATTATAATATTATATTATTATTTGTTCGAAAACGAAGGAAAAGTCATCGATTAAACAAATAAACATTTTATTTTTTTTTTTTTTATGCATTTTATACATTATAATATTTTTTTCAAAACCATGAACGTCAACGTATACCAATTACCTGTATAGTCTATAGACGCCACGACTAGACGATATCGCAATGACATACACACGTATACATGTACCTATACATGTATACTGCGGTGTACATCTTGTTTTTGCTTTTACGGACGGTAAACATGTATATACTTATATATATATATATATTATACATATATAAATGCATTATGCATTAGACGTCTGATGGTGTACCTATATAATAAGTATAACGACGTTTTCATAACGACCGTTCGGAAATTGCAACGACTATAATGTGATTATACGGCTCAAACAAAAATATATACACGCGCGCACACACTCTTTCACATACACAATATACATACACATATATTTATATATATATATATATAGACATCAACATGATATAATGAAATTACACAAACTCAATCAATCCGATCGTTTTCCTCTCTTTCCGCTACGACCGACAGAGCTTCGTCCATCGCGGTCTTTTATAATACGTATGTATACACACATAATATAGAGCTTACTTTTTGAAGTACTGCGCTTACTTACATATAAGTGCGTATAATATATATATATATATACGCGTGTGCCTTCTCCGGTTTTATAATAATGTATAATAATATATACACGCATGCACTTTATATGCCGATAGAAAAGATATTTTTACATTGTTATATACCTACTCTCTTTCTCTCTCTCTCTTTCTCTATCTATCTCTTATTTTTTTTTTTATTTTCGTCGACCAGAGTTCTTTAGCTTGAGGCTGCTTTATATCCCGTCTCGTCGGACCGGACGTCAAACGCGCACGGGAATATCATTAAAAAAAAAAAAAAAGTACATTATTATATATGTCGCATGTCACTACTACAAAGGTATAACAGCGAAAACCATTACGTCATTATTTCGCACATACATATTATACAGCCATCGGCGGCCCACACCCGTTTCCCGAGCCCCGCGGCCGCCACGACTGGAGGAAATTATGCTCATGTACACCGAATGCAAAACACCCTATTTTTTTTTACTTTATACTTTACTATTACGCGAAATGAGTATACACCGATATTATGCGTGTTGCTATAGTACATAATGTAATGTTGTGTAGTGGTGTTCCTTTTGTCCACCGATAACAATGTGTTTTTGATAGGAGGTCGTCGTCGTCGACGTCGTGTATAGATGTTATTCCGACAACAATAACTACGTATCCCCGGATGTTTCCTTTTGGAGAAATAATTGTGACTTGTAATAATTTGTGAATTTTGTAGAGGAATATAAAAGGTATATTAATAATGATATTTTATTAACGGAATAAAATTCCAATTTACAATAATATCTTAATGACAATTGTAAGTACATGCGTGAGTTATACTAAAAAGTAATACAAATAATAGAGAAAAAAAAATAAAAATTTGATAATTTATTAAATGACAATGTTGACTTCATTAAACCAAATAGTTAGGCAATAATCTAAAAATAGCAATTTAAAGAACTAAGAATCATGTTGAACAAGTCCAAGTCATTGTAAAAGTTTTCACATGACATTAATATAATAACAGAGTATTAAGATATGTAATTAGTTTTAATACTTGATAAATAAAAAGGATGTTTATTTCTTGAATTATTTACAATTTACATTCACTTTATATATATATACATAAATACGAATACATTTACACTTTTTATTTAAATTTACACACGCAGTTTTTCTGGATATCGTCATACTGTCATGATTGTATTTTTTTAATAAGACTTCTCAAAATTTATCCTTTAGATTTTACAGATTTTACAGTTTTCTCCTCTAATTAGTTGAAACACTACCCATGTTCAAAATTCAATCAATTTCATGTTTGTGAAGCTTTTGATGTATAATCTATATTTTATTATCCTATACGGGTTTTCAAAAATAAAATATTTCTTTTTATATCTATTTAGTTATACTCTCTTTGAAATTAAAAAAAAATATATATATTATATTTCTTCTTATTTTAGTAGGTACGTCCAATAAAAATATATTTTACATAGGTATTTATTCATTTCGATTATCAAAGACGATGTCCGTCGACATTTTTAATATCTAAATTGGTTTTTCAAGTTACGATTGTGTGTCAAGTACACGGACGTTAAGTAAATATTTACTTTTGTGAGCATATTATAACGAGTTCATAATTAAAAAGATACCCGAGTGGTATATTGTATATATGCTGTTTATACATTATATTTTATGATAATTTGAAAGCGTTGAAGTTCGAAGGCTGAGAATAGCATAACAAGAATAATTATTATTAATTTTTTCATCTAATAAAATGAAAACCTCATTCTGTAGTTCAAACTACATTAATACTCTAGTGGATAGAGTTTAGCCTATAGACTTTTCATGTGCTAATATTACTATTTATAATAATATAAACATGCTGAAACTATGTTATTTAATTTTAAATAATTAATAAAGATACTCATATCGTTAGTTAGATATAAAGAGGAAAATATGTCTGAACCTCTATAGTATACTGAAAAACAATACTTTTCACGCTTATACAGGCTTAACAATCGCGTTTTGATGCGAGTTTATTATTAATATAATATTAATATATTGTTATAGTATATTATTTGGCATTTGTATCACGTCATCCTACCATATTATGCAAATTTATTAAATCAACATGAAGTAGTTCCTCGATGTAGTTTCGTTTACCATTGGAATTTATTAACAAATTGGGCTTGACCATACTACATTACGTTAAAATATTATTTTAATAATTTAATAGATGGAAGTGATACACTGAAACGGATTTTAGTTTGACGCTGCAGTATAGGTACAAAGTATAATAAAAAATTACCTTAATATGAGAGAATAGAGAGAGTTATTTATGTGTATGTAACTTAGGTACTTTTTATTTGTTGTGTGTAAATAGTGAGAAACAGCTATTGTATTAAATTATTAACGAATTTTTACTCACAAACGCCCCAAAAGAGCCAAATTCTTTCTAAAATATTATCATGTCTAATAACAAACTAATTTTATCAATAGCTGGTTTTACGTATATTTTACGTATGTCGTCTTTCATTTTTGTTTCCTGATTATTTTTGATAAAACTAAAAAGTTTTTGACTTTTGACTCCCCAAGAATACAAAATAGACATCATTTTTTACAAGAAACCTCTGTCGGAGTTGAACATTTTTTATACTTTATAAAGTTTTTTCTAATACGTTAACCACGCCATTTAGGATCTGAAATCATTGAAGTTTAAAAAGTAATCATTACATCGCATTAGTCAACTTATAAACTCATAAATCTTAAAACATATAATCATCTCAATAATCAGTACGTCATTTAATTTAATAAATTATCAAAATAATAATTTATGTAATTTTTTTTTTATTATTATCTAATTATATTATAATGTTTGTGCATTTATAAAAATATAAAATGAGTTGATATATTGAACACTTCTTCTGTAAATCGGTGTAATTTGAGGCGAGTGATAAATGATAATGTATTTGTAAACACATTTGAGAGATTTAAACGCATACAGGCAGTTCTACAATTTCTTAAGTTTGTAAATTATTCATTAGATTATACGAATTTTCATAGTACACAAAGTTAAATTGCGTTACACTGGTGAATATTAACGACTATAATTTAATGGGTAAATTTTGTTTTTCATTATCGTAGCGCAAATGTCGCGCGCGCAATTGCAGCACATGAGGGGAGAATTGAATCAGTGTCGTATTTAAAATTACCTCAAACCGTAATAATTTCATAACTCATTAAACACAAAACACCTGACCTCCTGAGACTCGAGAGGTTAAATGCGTTTTGCTAAATCGAAATATAATACACATTAGCATTAAGCATGACTTTGTTTAGTAAGTTTTTGACTTACACTCGACGCTACTACGGAGATATTACAACATAGTTTTGCGTTTTAACAGCATCGTGTTAGTCGCCACGTTAATAATATTAATTTAATTAATAACATAAAATTCGTGCACACCTATAGTCATGAGCGGCCGTTACTCGTCAACATCTATAATATACAGAACCCTATTTCCCATGTTTTAGACCATTATTGTCTCATCGATGACTCCATCTACTATAATTTAGATATTCCGACGACACGTCAACGAGGGCGACACGTCTATAGTCTATTCGGGCGAGATAGTTGCTGGGTTAGTTATAATAATAGAACGCCGTTGTACTTAAACGTCAATCCGTCGCCGTACGGTGCGTCGCGCGTATATCTACATCTAGAACATCGCCCCGTGCGTTTATCTTTCAAGAGCCGACATTAGGAATTGGAGGGCGATCCAATCGTCGTCCGATCATAACTCCGCTTTTTGACACGTTTTTGTCTTCATGACACGGTTTTACCGAATTACCGAACAGCACTGGGGTCACTCTATAGGTCACGGCAAAGGTATCGCGGACTTGCTACGTGCGTTTTTCGATACCCTACGTACCACTCGCTTCCCCCCCCCCCCCAATCCTGGAAACCTGGCGACAAACCCGACTCGCAGTCTCTCCTCGCACGCACGCCTCTGCGATGTTACATACGTCACACACGACATCGCAGCGAGTACTTGGGACGAAAACGGTGTTGTGCGTCCGCCGGAGAAACACTCGACAGCATAGTGCTCTGATACGACGTTATCCGTTCGTATTATCATGTCGGCATACGCGTGTCGGTGTTGTATAAGACTCGCGAAATCTTTTTGCGATAATATATCGTTTCGGCTCGTGCGACGATTCGTCGCGACCGATTATATACCGTCGGACGTGTGCGCACAATGTAAACAAACAAACGCGCGCGCACGTGATCATTACTATTGCGAGGCTCGCAGTGTGCGTATATCATTTCCGAATCTACTCGTAACGTATAACGTGCAAGTGTGTGTGTGTGTGTGCGGTGTGTAATAAACGGCCAATGATACTGTAGTGTGTTTTTATATTAATATTATACGACGTATAATATATTACATAATATTACGGTCGCGGTGTGCATTTGGCAACGTGCAGTGTGCATGCAACAAACTCTGGGCGGCTCGGGATGTTTACATTTCCCACAAGATCGACTTGTGACTTGCGGGGCGGGCGAGGGCGAGTTACGGCACGAAGCCGGGCAGGATAAATTGGGGAGGGGGGAGGAGCGCGTGGCTAATCCTCCGGCACACAATGCGCACACCGCGCGCGTCGATAATCCGTTACGGCCGCTGGCTCGCACGCCGGTCGGTGTCACTAAACGTATAATATTTATATTTTATAAATAATTATTGTACGCATATGTATAATATCATAATGCGTATGTGCTGCGGCGACACAACGACGGCAGTGTCGCGCCGAGCAAAATATTATATTATTATTGGTACCTATTGTGATCGTTCCTCGTGCGCGACAAAATACGAGGTCTGCGCAAACGGTCAAAACACATTTGATACGTTATATCATTAATACTATTATTGTGTACCGTGTTATGAATTATTACAACTACGTTTATGACGCACTTTAATGCGTGACTTAAGCGTGCCCGTGAGCGCACGGGACGCGTGACGCGATTCCCCGGTATCGGGTTTTGACGTCGCGACGACTTGCGTGTGCTCGGGGACCGTGTTCGCTCGCACAGTCGCCGACGGATCTCGCCGCACGGATGCTGTGTCGTCACGGCACGGATCTAGAGCGAAGATCTGAGGGAGGGGGTCCAAACAATTTTTTTACGGGTACTTTATTCGTGGTTTAAAATTTTTGTCATAATAGTAGGCATAGGTGGTAATCAATCGATGTAATAAATAAATTAATGATTATTTGATATGATGTACCTAATATTTATAAACAAAACGATAAAATCCAAACGTCTATCTACATTTTTACTTTTTCCGATATATATATTTATATGTCCACCTTGTATGATATATTATCAGACGTGCATGTGATTTGAAATATAGTAATATCAGGACCTGTAGAATTATAAAAAAAAATTTGAAAAATAATATTCTGGGGGGCCTGGGTCTCTAGCCCCCCCCCCCCTGGATCCGTCCCTGGTGCAGTGCGGATATTAATTGGTGCGAGACACGATATCGCGGATTTCCGAAGGCCGAAATATATGGTTATGACGTGTGACGCTGATGATCGTTAAAGTTTCAATATTGTTATGCTCTCGCGTTATACGTATTACGTATTACATTGAACTATAAGTATTAGGTACCAACTACCAACACTATATTATAGATTATTATAGGTATAGTGCGGAAGAGTGAGGAGGACGATATTATACGACACGCGGGCTGAGTATAATGTCATGTGGATAATAAAACGTTTTCTATCTCTGGTACGGTGTGTCGGCGACCGATAAATAATATCAAACGGGAGAATACGAGAGAAATCTGATGTTAAATCGGACAAGTCACTTAGTTATACCGAGTACGATTTAACGTATATTAAAATAAAATGTAAATATAATAGGTATGTTTTACTGTTTTTCCCGATGACAAAGAGCGCGAGTGATAAAACGAGACTCTAACCCACGTATTGGTATACGTAACAGGTCGAATGATTATTATTGTATATTTAGTAAGGTAATAAAAAATAGTGATATGTACATGATGATGGTCACAAAATTAATGTAAGACGATTTTACAGGCGTTTGGGAATTGGGATACTTAAATACATATCGGTATAAAATATATATAATTATATAATAGGTAGGTATGTATATAATATTATAATGATAAAATATAAATACTGTAATAGTGGTTAAAAACGTTACAACACCCCTGTCATATTATTAATTGATATTTTAAACTTTTGTGTCAATTATTCTATATGAGATTTGTATTTTATATGTCTTAGTCGCGCTATTAAGTAAAAATCAATTACAAATGTGTGAAAAAATAACATTCATAATGCTTACATAACAACATTTTTTTATACGTTTTGCGTTATTATTTTATTATTGAAATCATCTTGGTGAGATGTCTGATATTGATTTTTAATTTAAGGTAAAATTTCGTTTTAAAAACAAGATTTGAGTTGAATCAATTTGTTACCAAATCAAAACTTGTAGACGAGTCTAAATAATACGATTCAATAAATAATTGTACGACGGTAATGTTTTACGAATTTATTATATTACTTTATACAATGATATTTGATATCTATAATAATAATGAATATTGTAATATAATTTTATAATATTCTTTGAGTACAATAAATTCGCCGTGAAGTCGTTCGGTTTTTTGTCGTTTCATTCAAGCCCTCGTGTAGAATTACTAAAATCGTTAATTTTCAATAGGTTATTATTATATATTATGTACATTCGTAAACGGGTTTCGATATTATTATGTTTTTTTGAGAACAGATTAAATCTACTACTAAATCGTTTTTACCCGTCAACACGCTTAACCGTACGCCAGAGAAAGCGATTATTTATGTATACGCATAATATATAATAGGTATTACAGATCGATAAAAAAATATTGTGAATAATATACATTTTAGATTTTTAGTTATTACTTATTAGTTATTACAGCTTAACACTGTGCATGTAGACATCAATAAAATATATATTTATTTAAATGTGTATAATAAATACAGCTATTACAATGTATTTAATACCCAACTATATACATAACATTATATCCAAGTCTGGGCAACATCGAATTAATAAGTTTAAGTTTGATTTT
This sequence comes from Melanaphis sacchari, assembly GCF_002803265.2. Taxonomy (NCBI): domain Eukaryota; kingdom Metazoa; phylum Arthropoda; class Insecta; order Hemiptera; family Aphididae; genus Melanaphis; species Melanaphis sacchari. Next base: position 271,523 of record NW_020271389.1, on the reverse strand, counting down.
TCTAATTACAAGAGTAATATATAATTTTTTATTAAGTTTATTTCATACACATAATCTAGATAAAATAACAAAGTAGTTTTGAATTGAATGACGGTTAAGTTTAATAGGTACCTATATTTATAAACTTATAACGCGGCCATAACTGTAACTTATTTATGTTGACAAATTATTAATGCGACAACTACAGTCTACTTCTACTTTAGGCAACTTCATATATATCTACAACAAAACTATCTGTTAACTTTTACTAGTTTAAATATGTTTTTTAAAACACTTAAATTAGTTTAAATTATTCATTAACTTGTGCTCCAGCTTAATATAAGCTATGAAATATATCCTGGTTTATTTCGATATTCTCCCAGAGTTTGAGATTTTAATATTAAATTATACTCGTGAAAAAAGTAAAAATACAGTATGCCTAAATTATTATATATTTTATTCAAGAATAGGTACATAAAACAAAACTCCAGTTTGTCAAATTTATTGAGTATGGCACTGTACTCGTGTACAAAAACTATATCGGAACAATTAATATTTTGCGGTGTATATTATTTTTTCAACATTTACAGTTAAGCTAAAAGTTTCGTTATACGTTTTGAAACCAGATGCTTAAACCATACTGATGTTTAAATACAAAAATAAAACTTAGTACAATAGTAAAACTATAACGGAAAAATTTTAACAATCCAATTACGTCCTTTAGGCTACTTAATTATCAAGTTAAATGCATGTTTTACCATTAATTGTATGAAATATTATGATTTTGTCATAATAAATAATTCAAATTAATAAATTATGTTATGCACTGTTATAAAACTCGATTGCATAAAATTGTACTCATAATAATACATTTGAAATTATACGAAACAATAACGAGATTAGTTTAGGAAACTCGTAAACGTTGTTTGCAAAACTTATCCGCATAAATTACTATTATTATTATTATATTTGTAATTCTTACGATAAATTCATATTATGTTCACATCTGTTGTCGGATTACACGTTTTTACCAAATGCAATTGTATTGTTTATAAACAAAATCTATCGCTGTTATTATTATTGAGTGAATTCGATATTAATGGATGTTGTGAGAGATTTCCAATATTGTTATACCACTGCGGTGGATAGTAACATAATCGTATTGGGGTAAAACTCCATAAACAATGTCGTCAATGATAATGTAATTTTGCGAGTTCGTGAAAGTGAAATTACTCATACGTTAATTTATAAAAAGCGATCGAGTTTAATAAACAGTTAAATATTATTAATGTTATTGTATTATTACATACTTACTGTCCAAACAAATCAAAGCCTGGATTATTGTACAGTTTTCAGTCTCGTTTCGTTATTATTATTTCTAATTTCGATGAACAAAATAAATTATAATAGCATACACCATTTACGGAGTTATTATTTCAATGAAATAATCGTGTTATCTGCAATATCGACGTGGCTACACAAGCAGTCGAAAAAAAATCGAATAATACGTGTATTAATATTTGGATAGAGTTTTGATGGTTTGTCAAATTTACATCAGTGTAATCATTTTGTAAACGTGCGAATTAAATAGTACGCGTTAATGCGAATTGCATATGACGTGAAAACAACAACGGCTCAAAGAGCTAAATTATTTTTTTAAGATAAGCCCTGCACACATTGATTATAATTTAATTTATAATATGTTTAACTGGTTGTACGCAATGATTATAATAACAATAATAATAATAATAATAGTAATAAAAACAATACGATATTCTTTATAACAGTAGTGATGCTTGCCGATTAAAGTTTTTTTGTCTTGACGTTTTGACGAATATGCAAGATTAACCGTATTATACTATAATATGTTATACGATGATGCGATATTGTCGTACAAAAGCATTCAGCGTCACTATCGCCGGTTTTTGGTATGGTAAAATAGGGGTTGACGATATTATTGTTAATTTGATGGCCGAGAAAAAAATTGAGCTTGGCGCGGTTGATTTTTTTGCGACTGACGATAATGACATGTTTGCCGCGGTCTAAATAATGGAATGATATTACATTATTAGTTACATATTATAATCACACGTTACCGCATCGCCCCAATAAACGGACTGATACGGCAGACGCTGTACAGAGACACTTAATAATTTAATATTCTCGTATCTTTGTAATCGGTGTTGCGCATAACCTTTGACGTACCGGGCTAGACATTTATTCCAGAAAACGTGCTAACGGTTTTGGCCGGTCGTAATTGAGCACAGGTACGCGCGCTGAGCGGAAACCTCGATATACCTAATCCATTCAACATATTATACTTATATATATATATATTATATATAGGTAATGTATAGATATAGTCAATTAATTGAAACTAAATTCTGTGTACCGCTGTTTGTCGGTGTGTCGGCGGCGCAATATATTTGTATACATAGAGAACATTATAATAAACCGGTGGTCGGGAGTTAATTAAAAGCTTCTCGGTGGATTTGATAGTGTACGTATATATGTATAATATATATATATATTATTGTATATGTTCGTTTATATACGAATACACATTATACACTACATAATATACCTAAGGACTTGACTCTCACGGTCGGAAAGGTCTAGTAAATCAAAGGGTCGCCCCTTGTCCTCTTTCTCGTGTACCCTCCCCATCGTCTATCTGTCTACACCCACTCCGCAGTCGGTCCTTTGGCAGAGAGCGCGCGCGCGTATACAGTTTGTGTGCGCTCATAAGTCCTTCAGACTGACAAACAAGCCGTGTATATTTGCATCTAAACTCTTGTTTACACACGTTAACGGTACGTCGATCAAAGATACGCGCGCAATCCTCCCTGCTTCGACTCGACACACACACACACAATATATATATACATATACATACATACATACTGTGTATAGTGTATATTCCAACGTAAATAAACGCCGTTTATATACGTATTATTATATGCGCGGGCGCGCTCGGAGAACTTCGACGAGATTAAAATATTAAATCGTTGGCGGTGGCGGTGACGTCGGCCAAAAGGGACGGAGACTGCGTGCGTATAAAATAATTTATGAAATGTAAACGCCGACTTACCGTGTGAAAACGTGCATTGTGCCGTGTATTTTATATTATTATTATTATTATTACATTGTCGACGGAAACGGTGTAGCAGGAAAAGTCTCCTTTACCCCCGCGTCGTCACCATGGAGACCTATGATATGACAATACCGTCTTGGTGGCTAAAAGAGGAGAATGGAATATATATGCACTGCACAGAGACGAGCGGGGAAAAAATAAAAACGGTTGTCGACGATTTCGGACAAGTGATTTCTCGTGTTTTCCTGCAGTCTCGGCAAGCTCCTGTGTATTTCATTGTGTTGCAACGGCACATTTACTATGCGTCACCCACTTTCCATCGAGTTATCGGGCATAAGACGTTTTGAATTAAACAGCAGCGATCTGCTCCCATCCACGAACCCTTTCATTGTTACGGTGTTGGAAGTTCCTGTTGTCCACACTTACCCCTGTCACCTTCGTAAGTTTACTGTGAGCCCACAGAGTCATATAATAATAAAGATCGTCTCTCCCACGCACCGTATTCTATACGTATGTAATATAATATATGCATAGAAATTATATTGAAATTAGATTAAAAATAATAAAAATATCAAATAAAAAAATAGATATGTCGACAGATTCATAAAATAAAAATATTTTGCAAAGTTTATACTTCACTTTAATGTTTTGATGTTACAGTGGATAGTATACTATATAGGTATAATTATAGTTACCTAACAACTTACGAAAGTTTTTAACTGCACATAGAATATGAAAAGTTTAATGGTAACTTTTATTGCTATCTCGTCGTTCACAAGGTAAGTATACAAATAAGTGTTCGAATGACAGAGACATTTTTTTTGGTATGAAAGATTTAGAGGGGTTGATAAAATGACAATGAGAGGTAGTTAAAATGATTAAAGAAAATAAATAAACGAGTTAAATTAAAATTAGGTGTAAACACAGTTTTTACGAGGAAACTTGTGGTAGAAATTATTTAATGAAGGTACTTATATATATAAAAAAAAGCTGAAACTAATACAATGTCTGTACACTGTTAAAAGTCCGAGTATATATTTACTCATATAATATTATTAAAAAAAAAAAAAAAAACACTACGAATTTAGGCATATCTGTATTTTATAATTATAATAGTGGTTGAACTCGATTTTATTGCGAACTAAAATAGATATTTCATAAAGATTGAATGATCATTATTGAACAGTAATCACAAATATTTTATGAAATAAAATTTGACGACTGAATCATAAAAAATATACTTTATTAATGGAAAAAAAAAATACTTGATCAAAAAGTGTGTCATAAATAAACTATAAAATGAAAAAAATAAATTTTTATGATCTACTACAAAAAAAAAAAAAAAAAAGAAGAAGAAAAATATGACTCATGTATCTGTGGTTTTACTTCAATGAAAATCAACTTGTGTACAGTACAATGTAAAGATACACGTCATACAATGGTTGATACAAAAGTATCAATTCCGAAACATTTTTTGAAAACGTGTATGACGTGTATGTAATTTAAATCAAGTAAAACATGACAATATAATAAATGTAAAAAAACATAATTTTAACGAAATCGATGAAAAAACATATTGCTAAAAATAATATGTGAATACAATCTATTTATTCTAATAAATATAGTGAAGTATGAAAATTATGTTATGACCATATTATAATATGCTTAATAGGATATATGTAATGTATTATATATGCGTAATATAATAAAATATACGTAGACATTGTAATATTTATTTACTCCATCAAGGTATATAATAATAACTTTTATTTGATCATTTGACGATTTGAACATATTTACTCGTAAAATAATAGTTAATAATCATGTATAAGTGTATAACAAATAACACATAATAATTATTAAAATAGTATTTAACAATATATAAATAGTGTTTAACCTAATTCACCACTGGGGCATTAAGGTACAACCTAGTATTGGTGAAATTGGAGGCTAATTATTTATTTGATTACTTATTATTTAAACAATCATAAAAACAATTAGAAAAGGAAAAAAAAATACTATAGTTCACAATAAGTTATATATATAAAACGTGAATAGTTTGAGGAAAGCCGTTATCCAATAGTAATATTTTCGTTTGATTATTATCATTATTTATTTTAATTACTGTACAAATAGGTCACGACATAATCTTAGTTTTACCGCCTTGGAGGGTTACCAAGAATAAATTGTGGCAAGATAGCAAAGTAGGAAGATTTCTAACAGGGGCATTGGGATGAGATGCTAAGCGAAGATCGTAACGTTTATAGTATGATTTTGTTTCTTCGTGGACTGATGGAGTTTTGAGATCAAAATGTAAAAGTACGGTTAAAGACGTAGGGAAGTGTGTTTAATAACTCATCTAGTGTGATGTTTTGAAAAGTTTGTATTTTATTAATTTATACTCGTACTGGGCTTTTTCGAATTACCCCAGAACTGCGGGCCATAATATGTTCAGTTGAAATAATTAAATTATTTTTTTTGGAGTGCAATATACGAACTCTGATCGATAAAAAATCTATTGAATTTAGCTTGTATGCAAAATATAATAAAATTCATTTACATATTGATATACAGATAGATGTATGATTTTCACTTATTTTTCGATTTTGTTATCGATTTGTTCATGTTGTAGATACATAAGGATATATATTTGCCCAAACAAAATAACGAAAAATATTAAGCAACGAACAATAAAAATGTTGAATTAAACTGTGCAAGGCTCACACAAGTATGTTTGCTTAAATCGTTTTTTGAAATGTATACACATAATGATATTATGTGCAACGAGCGACGGCTCGAAAGTTCTAATATAAACGGCAATTTCGTAATTTGTGAACTAACGTCGTATACGCGAATTTACGATTACGGGTTTTTGGCTGTAGTGTGGTAGGTATATATACATATTAAACACACACATATTTATATATGTATATAATTTATGATTTGTATCGGTAAAAATCATCATAAAACTTGCCGGTTTTCTTTTTTTCCACGTTCATTTTTCATTTGTTTGGAATCATTGCCGGGCATTTTATCACAACCGACCGTGAAGTAATTCCGTTTTTATTTCTTTTCGTGCTTATATAGGAAAAATATATCATTTTTATTGCCTTCCAGGCATCTAATATTCGCGCCATGGCGTAACATTTTAATGTACATTAAATTTGTTTTCCGCATAAACATATCGGTTGTATATATCACTATAGCCGCCGTCCGGGCAACAATATTCCGCCGCCGCGCCGGTTTACGACCGAATATCAGGTACCTATATTTTTTTAGCATGCCACATTTCTAAAGAATTATTTTTCACCGTAAATCGGTTATAACACACCACGATATTAACAAATACAAATATCTATTTCGGTTTTTATCATAGCAACGGTCCATATATATTATATGGAGCGACGGAAGTGAGTTGATGATCAACAAGTCTGGACAAAAGTCCACGTCACTGTTGTACAGCGTACAGCGTACACTATACAATATTAAATTACCACATGATGAATTTGTCTTTTAGCTTAGGCTATAATTTATAGCCTTTTAAGTTTTTGTGCCTAGGATAGGACATATGGGCAGTGGCGTAACCAGGGGTCTTTTGTATATCTATTGTATCCTCTCCCACTTTGAACTCACATAAAAATATGATAATTATTATAGTTGTGTTTGAGAAGGAGGCTGGAGAGAAATTTTCCCATTAAAAACGTGCAAATGAACGTGCAAGTACACGTTAATTGCACGTGAATAACAGTTCGTTAATATTTTGAACGCGTAAGGGGAAGGAGCGACGTGTACGTGAGAAAACCTTGAGAGACAGCAAACATATACTTGTTTATAGGTATTTAAAAGATCCACGTTATGAAATGTTGTTACTTCATTCATCTTAAAAAGTCTTGTGGCAGACAAATAAAATATATAACATAGAGTTATAGGACACAGACAATTCAAGAACGGTTCGATGTTCAAAAAAAAAAAAATTTTACTTAGGAACAGGCTATATATAATTATTTATGTTTTATGTGGCAGTATGACGTGTCGATGTTTTTAATTTTTTAGCAACAGTATTATATGTGTTATAAAACTCCCTATACCTATTTAAATACTCTGATCTCTGTATAATCCTGGTCACAAAATCGCACCGCGGTACTCGTGAGTAGGTATAGGTATATACCTAGTAATTGCGCACAACGCGTTACAACACTCGTAAAATGCATCTCTCTCCGCGCAGGCATGACACGATTTTTCTTTTCAAACGCTCGGCGTGTACGCATTAGGTATAGTATAATATAGTATAATATGTTTATGTATACTTTGCACGGTCGAAATTTGATAGGATTATCAGCGAAAACCTTAGTACGAACACACAAACACACACGCATTATCGTTGTGATGGGGTGACGAGATGACTGCATTCTCCCCGGCGAGGCAGTCATAATATATAATATAATGTTAAAATAGTGCGTTATATATAGCCGCAGGAAACCAAAACGCACACACACCTGGAGATAATCGGGTCGCGTGTCGAATGGCCCGCGCAAAAGCCGATCGCTCGCGCGCGCGCGCCAGAGAGGCGTTTGTTTGTAATCACAATATTTTCGCCAAACCTTTTATGTATATAATAATAATAATAATAATAATAATATAATGGCCGTCGCCACAGCGATTCCCACGAATTCAGGTTGTTAAAAACGTTGATCCCTTTTGGCTCCGCTGCTGCTGCTGCTGCCGCCGCCGCCGCCGCAAGCAAAAGTCACATAATCAATCATCATTACCCCCGCCGCCGCGGTCATCGTCGTCTACCGCACGCCGCCCTTGTCGTGGCTCTTCTTTCCCGCAATGTCACACCGCACTAATAACCCGTCGCAGTCGATCATCCCTCCTTTCTCTCCCAGTCGCTCTATCTCTGTCTTGCGTTCGCGTATACGCGTGTCCAAAAGCCGTTTTACACCATTACAAAAATATATCATCCATCGCTTGTATAATGCGTGCGCGCGACGCAGTGCGGAACTTCCGACTGCGATTAAACACAGTTATACTTAACTCGCTACACGCAGTACGTCAGTACGTAGATGACGTTTTATCATAATATAACGCGTCGTGGTGTTTAATCGATATAACAATCGATATACAGTAGACGCCGCTTATAAGACTCACGGATATAAGGTTCAGTCGCTTATTAGACTCAAAATCGTCTGGAACGGTCCGGACGTATCCAAATACATTAAAAAAAAAAAATCGGTTTTAATACTCAACACTTCGGTTATAAGACTCAAATTTCGTAAAATAAATAGTAGAAAATAAACTTTTTTGGTTATAATTTAGAAATAAATTGGTTTTGAAAAATCAAATAATATTCGTGTTGATTATTTCTAGTTTCTGTTGGTACCTTATAACGTATAATAATTTTTATCGCAGATAAAAGTTCACGTTTATCGCAACGATAATTATAACGATTATAATTTTAATTTTTTTTTTATCGGAATTATTAAATTTATTCAATAATAAAGTATGTAACATGTAATATGTGTTAATGTATTAAAATCAAAGCAAAATATGTAGTAAAATAAAATTTTTAAATGCGTAATTAATTTTTTTTTTCCATTTCGCCTATAATATTCATTCGGTTATAAGACTCACTTTGTGCTGGTCCCAAAGTGAGTCTTATAAGCGGCGTCTGCTGTATTATGTATTTAACGTATTATTATGTACGTATTGATATCGATGATCGAATAATTGATACGCGATTATACTTGTACGAGATATTATATAGACGGACATAAACAACGGGAGCATATATCTCTATAAAAGATAAGAAAAACAGCCAATCCTCCGCGCTGTATAGTTTATGAATACGATATATTTTTGTAAACCTTTACACTTTTGATTCATTTTCTTTACACGTCGAATGAAGCGAAGAACCTATAATATTATATTTTTTTCGAACAAATAGTAATTACGCACAAATTACAGACTGCGTTTCGAGTAATTTTTGGAATTCAAATATATTTCAAGGTATATACGTCGAAATTTTAGTTATTGAATTATTTCTGTATTATGCAGTACCTATGGAATGTTTAAATACAGTCGTTTACGCGCAATTATACACAATAATGGCTGAATATCTGTATGTTATATTTTCGTGGTCCAAGAGTGCTCACCTTGAGTATAATATAATGCGATACCTTATTTGATGTTCGGTACTTTTATGGTGCCGGTTTCGTCGTTCGTCTATACGCAGGTTCGTGTATCTATAGAATGTTTGTAAAGACTATAGGAGGGTTAAAATTAGTGCTTATATTTTTCGTTTAAGAGTTCGACGATCGGAGATTCGAGTTTCTCAGACGGTATATTTTATCAAAGGGCGCACGTGCCGCTAACGCTGCATTTACATCAAAGGGCGTACGTCTTATTCGTGATTTAGGGAACGGCGTTTACTTAATAATATATATTTTGTACGCCTTACAAAACTTTCTCGGTGGCGTGACGAATACGAAGACAAATTCCGAAAGAACCAAACTGACTGACGTTTAAACACTTATATAATACATTAATACATAATGCACTTATTATAAACGAGTATAATATATATATATATATAGTACACGACTATATTAAGTTCAACGCTCGATTGTACGAGTATTGGAGGGGACTAAATGAACCTAATAACGGACTCTTGAGCAGTTGAGCGGTTGGTGGTATATTCCGTTGTTATTATATCGTGTCGCCATCGTATCGTCTTTACATGGCCAGTGATAATAAAACTACGCGCGCCAAATTCCCTCGAGCTCAAACGAATCTATATATAATAATATACCTATTATATAAAACAGTTTCGGACGGTTTTGAATAACAAAAACGAATTTGTTTATTGACGGCAACAAAGACGTGACCATTTATACACACAGTGCAATGTATGCGTCTTCGGAACATCTGCCGGTTTGCCGGGTGACATTATTCGAGATCACGTACTAGAGTCGAATTTTTTCTGTTATCCACCCCTTCCCGCGTCCGAATTGCTGTAAACATTTTTCGTAACACCCGGAAAACAAATTCCGGTGTTATTATATTCATCATAAAATATAATACGACCCATACGTATTATTACCGTGTTATACTATTATTATAATCATACGATGGCGCGATGGATTTATAAAAACCGTTCTGGTGAGAGGGGGCTCTGCAATGACGTATTAGTATAATGAACGATGTGTATTGCACGACGATCGTATATTATTACCGCGCCCGTACAAGGCAGTTATATTATTATTATTATTATATAGATCAATTGCGCCAATCTGCCACCCAAAACGATCGTGTGCAAAGTGGTTGAAATTTAATTAAACGGGTCGGCGTACATATATACTGCACCCCAGTGCATCTATAATATTTTAAATATATAACGTACGTATATATATATATATAATGTACAGTACGCGGCCTTTTAATATTTCTGGTTAGTATTTATCGAATTATTAAAAGCGCACTTTCCGCTCCCTCTTTTATATATGTTACGTATATTATATATATATATCTCGCGTATATTTCGACGGGACGTCGTCGCGGTACCCACAATTACACGTTCGTATTTATATACATACAATAAGTATATGCATTACACTTATCACTCTATACACATATATCTCTCACTCTATAAATATATATATGTGTGTATATGTATATAGCAGATAGACATTGACGTTTTTGGCTTTTGTCGACAGTCATTACCATATGATGGGGTTTTATAGTAGATATGTATATAACATATTATGCACAATCCCGCCTTTATATTATATATACATATATTATTATAATAATGACCACTGTGGCTTGTACATATATAAGTATTATAACAGTATAATATCAATATATAAGTATATATATATATATATAAGCATATATCTGTATGTATATTATTGTCATTATGAGTAATTTTTATCGAATCGTTTTTTTCCCTTGACCGAATAATAGACCGAGCGTAATAACACTCGGGAATTATTAATATAGTCAATAATCATATATTGAGATTTGTTTGGCTAATTTAATATTGTGCATCTCACGTGGCTGCCATATAGTGCCATACGGATGATGTGTTTATAATGGGTTTGTCTAAACTACGAATATTAACAGAATTCACGTCGCACGGTTGATTATTTTTATAATAAAATAATTATTACTAAATAAATTAGTAGATTTTAGTATAAATTTGAAAAATCAAACTATATTTTTGGTTTTTTTTTAAACTAAAATTATATGAAAAACTTTGTTGGAAATATAAAAAAAAATTATCACACACGATTTTAAAATATTCTAAAAATTATAACCAATTAATTAATGATTGTTTTAGTTTGTATACATACTGGTAGAACTTAAAAAGTTCTCAACCACCTGATTAATATTAAAATCATATCATTACTTCATGTTTTATTCTAATTCGTCACATAGTCCTAAACACATGATAAGGTAAAAATTATATTAGTGGTATAATTAACATTAATTTTTTATTGTCATACTGTTTGGATAGATCTATTTTGAGTATAGATGGCTATAGTAAATTCTAAGATTTTTATTTCTTACCCGCAATTTGAATGTCTAGTATAGTGTATAAGATACTGCATGTATGTCATGAACGATCAGTTTTATGTATCACGCAAAGTGCTTCGATTTGGTAGTAAAGTCGATGATATATTAATCAACGGAGCCCAAATAATGTTTTCATAATCGTATAACAAATCAAATGGCAAGTAGTATAAACTTTTAGTTCGATTCTTGTATAGGTCATGCGAAACGACGAATGCACTATACATAATAATATGTGGTCGCAGTAAAATCGGAAGCAAACTTTTGGCCATTTAACCTATATGTGAAACGATAGGGCGGTCTTCGCAATCGGTATAATGGTAATATATATATATATATATTTATAAATATAAGTATGTGTAGAGAGAGGGGAAAAATAGAAAAGTTAGGTCATGAATAAAACGTCGAATTCCGGTTGCCCGTCGCTTCCGGCCAATACATTTTATAAAGGTTTGGCATTATCTTGTCCCATTTAAATAAATGGTTCTGGCAAAAGCGGAAATTAACTCTTTGTCACCTCGCCACCGTGTCCGAATGCACATGGGGAAGTGAAATGAGAGAAAAACCGAGCAAAAAAAAAAAAAAAAAAATAAAGAGATCATTTTCTTCGATCGTAACCCGGAGGATTTAGTGTATAATGTGTGTATATATATATAAATACATTATTATTATTATTATTATTATTATTTTGCCTAAGGTATCTTTATATATTTAATCTAATCCAGATCCAGAAACATTAAGGGTAATAAATGAAGATAGTTAAACGCACTTTAAATCGGCCGATTTATATTCTTGCCGCAGTTCATTATCACGAGGTATTTTTATATATTGTTTTAAGATGGAAAAAAACAGCCCCAGAAACGACAAGCCAGTAAACACGACCCGAGAAATAAATGTGGTCGTTTACCATAGGTATAAAATGGGTTTCAAAAAAAAAAAAAAAATGTTCATGCCATGGCATAATTACGCGGTAACACGTTCTAGTTCATTTTCATTCGACCTTATTAACAATAATATATTTATATAGATATCGTATAAGCTTACTTTTTAACTATCATCCTGTCTTTGAATTTGCATTTATAGTATTATCCTAAAACCATTCGGACGTCGGACACATCTTCATCAAACTGTAATGGCGTTAACGTTTTTCCTATTTTAAATTATTCATCCATTAAATATATGTTTAATATATTGAAAATATAATGTGGAAGTATACCTATATGTAAAATATAATGAGAATAAGTATATATTTTAACTTCCTTTCACATTTAATATATATATATATATAATATTAAATTATATTTAGTATTAAATGAGTACCTATGAATATTTTTTTGTATATATCATAACTACTAAGTAAACGGCAAACGGTTCGTGACAAAAAATTGAAATATTGATTTTCAATTGGATTTATTCATATATTATAGTAAAATATAAGTTGGAATAATATATTGATATTTCGATAAGTTTTTATAAACTTTTATCGACATCAGTTAGCCTGACATATATTTTATACAATAGAGAATGTACATCTCTGATTTTCGATCTTTAAAGACACAGTTAAATGAAACGCTTTTGTTATGCTACTCAAGAAATTGTTCACGAGAAAATTTTTTTTTTAAAACCATCTATGTATATAAAACTTGTATAATAAATATTTTAACACAAACTTTACTCGGTTTAAAAATTGTTAAGTTTTCTATAATATATTATAAGCCATTTTTGTTCATTTTTCATCTTATAAAATCTTAAATAAATGTTTTCATTGGATATTTTACAGTTGCTGTTCACAGATATTTACCAGCTTCATTGGCCACACGCATAGTATGTGTGACCATTAAAGATGATATGCGTATTTTAAATTTAATGCGATCAATAATCTAAATTCAATGTTTTATATCTTTATTTACTACTGTATTAAAAATGTAAAACATTGTATGGGTATTAAAAAACGTATATATACTTTTTACCCATACTATCTACTGTGAAATAATTGAGTGGTTTTAACACAGGAAATAGAGTAATGGCTGTGTGCCGAGTGATGCTGATAATTGACAAAGTGATAAAAATAAAAAATATCTGAAGTTCACTTATTTGACTCTGTAAATTATTATAATATAGTAATGATGCGAGTTATCAAAAGTCGTGCGTATACAAATGTATATTATTATATTGTATATTATTGTAAAAGAAATAAATACATTAATTCTTTATTTATGAACACACATCATATTTTTACGTAAAATCATTAATTATAATAAAATAATTTATAAATGGTTATTTACATTTAATACGAACATTAATTAAAATGTATATTATAATACTAAAGATTGTTGATTATCGTCATCTACAATATGAGTAAACTATAGATTAGAAAAAAAAAATTGCGAAAAATATTGTTAAAAGTTGGTCATTTTATTAAACATTGAATGCTGTATTTCATTAGACATTAGTTGTCATTATCTATGTATTAATAATTTACCTTTACAATAGTTTAATCTAAATTTTGTCCATCAATTATTATAATATTGTTATTTGTATATTAAATAATATTACGTTTTAATAATTTTATAATCATGAGATGTATGCGAAGCGATACAATATTTTCTATTGTAGTTATTAATAGCTCAACACCTTCAAAACGATAGTGAAACGCTTAAAAATATATAGAGGTACCTATAGGTGGTAAACGGAATAAAAATAAAAATATGATGTGGTAAATGTTTGAAATGTTGTGTTTTTCCGTGAATTAATAATATAAACAATAATTATTATAATAAACGGAGCCGTAATGAATGTAGTGGTACAGTGCGCCCATTTGCGTTTACACTCTCACAAAGCTTACACATACACAAGGCATAATTTACCTGATATTGTACAAGGTGGATATGATATATACATCGGAAAAAGCGAAAATGTAAATAAACGTTTAGATTTTATTATTTAACTTATACACATTATATTATATTAAATAATCATTAATTTATTCTATTACACTGATAAACTATACCTACTACTATTGACAAACATTTCAAGTTATGAATAAAGTACTTAAAAAAAATAATTGTTTGTCACCCTCTCCAGGTCTTTGCTCCGGGTCCGTGCCTGCACTCACACGTGAAGTCGGACTTTACCGTTACGCGGAGTATATACATTTATATCATATGTACGTGACGGGCGCCGACGATAACATATTTTATAATAATATAATACATATAAATTATACGACCCTTATTCTCGTCCCGACGCCGCGGCGGTGGACGTCCGGACGGTCAGCGTACATACATTGTGTTATTATAATATTATTATCACTGAGGACCACCGCCGCCGCCACTGTTAACTCGGCGTGTGTGCGTGCGCTGTGTACAAACAGGACAAAACTTGTACGCGATATGTCCGCCGTCCGAGCGCGTCGATTGCGCACAATGCGCTCGAGCCCGCGCGTTTTATTGTATCACATCGGATATACACAGTTAATTTAAACGGGATTAAAACTCGATTATTCCGTATGCGTGTATATACGCCGAGGTGGAATGGGGTAAACATCGGGGCCATTGTCTCGTTTTCCAACGGCTAAACAATATTATATGACTTTTCTCTCTCGCTTTGTCTCTCTATCTCTATCTCCTTCCCCCCTCTCGACCTCACTCCGCCTATCGCCGACGTGTGTCCATATAATAATGTTTTTCGACCCGTAAAAGCGCACAGAGACAGTTGTCACGAGTACCAGCGCGTGTGCGTAAAAAGCATTCCCTCGCGCCCCCTCGTACATATTATATATATTATATAAAATTGCGTACATCCCGAATTGCACACACACACGCACACACATAGTGTTTTAATGAATTGACACGTAGGCGCGGCGGTGACGAGCAAAAGGCACTCGGGACGTTTTTACACACGCAGCAGCGGCAGCAACAGCCGGTGGTAACTGGCAAATATCACTACTGTATATGTATATATGGTGTATATATATATATATTTATAAATATTACATACGTGTACATCACGATTGACAGGTTTCATCGGCGAAACGTAGACGTCTAATTTCGAAACCACCCGTGCCCGTTCTTTTAGTTTTTATCCCGACTAGGGCACTTACGTCTCTCGGGACACGCGCCCGCACCCTCGCACGACGATACGTTATTATTATTATTACGTAACTGATTGGAAAAAGTATTTTGAAAGCCCGTCAAACTGTCAGTCAACTGTATGTACGTATATATATATATATATAATATACGTATTGGTATTATACCGCGTACCGGCGTATGGTGGGCAATCGGCGTTATTTGCCAAGGAGAACAATATCATCGCTCGGCTCTGCGGGTGCAACGTCCGTTGTGTATTATTGCGTAGAGCGGCAGCCACCGGAGTCCTGCGCGTTTATTTGATCTGTATGTTAATGCAAATATATTATATGTGCGTTACAGTTGTAGAACAACATATAAGTCCACCACTCCGACGTTGGAAATTTACAGATTACCGAGCGTCGAGCACATAAATTTCCTCTCCCTCATACCGCCAGTATGTAAGTTCACGTTACTACATGTTCGTAAATATATTATATAGACTTATACTGTTTTTTTATTTATATAAATGCAACATATTAGGAACGTGATGGCGGTGTCCGGCGATGAGTATGCTTATTGGATAGAATACCTTACGCAATAATGATCACGCGGATACGATTCGGAACTTAAATAGGATCATTCAACTTTGTAACGGCTATAACTCAAATTGTCAGTTTGTAAACTTGTATTTACATATTATATTTAAGCACTGATTTGATTTTACCCATCGGTGATATCATCAAAATGTTGAAATTTCAATCGTTATCATTCTATGTTACAATACTTTTTATCGCGATGACGTTATAACGTAATATGTCTGATGTTGTACATAAAGAGTAGTTACAAGGGTAGGTATCATAAAAATATCCACTCCAGCACCCCATTTTTAAATTTCAAGTTGAAATCCACATCAATCATTTGTACCTGTTTGTACTTCGAGTATCGTTATTTGCACCTCAATGGTTTTTGAATCATCTCTAATTTACTTTTGGAGTGGCACCCTAAACCCTACATAGTACCTACATACGATTGTTATGGGTTTCAACTTTAAATTTAAGGATAGGGGTAACACTTCCAAAAGTAAATCGGTAATGGGTAATTTAAAAACCGTTGAGATAAAAAAAAAGTACCTATACTAAAAATAACATCAGGTATAATCGATTTATATGAATTTCAACCATATAAATTTAAAGGTAGAAGTGCCAGCATTTTTTTTTTTTTTTTTTGGCTCCCTCAAAAGTATATCGTGGATAATTTGAGAACTAATGAGATACAAACGATGGTACTTGACGTAAAACTTGATACAAACGGGATACGAAAAATACAAATGAAGTACAAACGATTGATGTGGGTTTAGGGTTTCAACCAGACGTCTACAGAGGGGAGGGGGGCGCTGGAGACGTGCATGCAAGCCCGAAAGAAATCACGTATTCAACGGTCTAGGAAAATTTTATATTATCTGTAAAGACTGTAAATTAATAAGTATTAACACGCGTTCTCGATTCACACTAAAACGCACGAACTGCTATAATGTTTTTATACGTGTATTTAAAGAACAAGTTTGTAATATTATACAGACGTCGGTCGACTGAGTTGTATGCAGAGACATTGTAATGACTTGTGACACGACAGGAGATTATCGCGTGATCAGACCTTTCTTTTTGCGGTCGTCTAAACAATATCCGAGTGATCGTATGCACACCTCACTAGCAAAATATACTACACCGGATATAATTTTGTAAACTAATTATTAAAGCGACCGTTAATCGCTAAAAGTATATACTTTAAAGAAACAGTGGTCGTTATTCGTCAGCAGTAATAACTAATAGGCAATAGCAAATCACTTTTAAAAACATCTAGATACTAATTACCTATAATATGTTATTAAATACCGTTAATGGCACATTATGATTAATATTAATTATTAATATATGAACGAAAAACAATCGGTCAATGACTTATGTCATTGGCCATTGCGAATGAATACTAACAGTGGACAATAAAAGAAAAATACTGATAGTAGAGAATTTCGTGGATTAACAATATAGTCTTTTTAGTTGACGAACAAATACAATTAATACTTAAACAATAGATGACAAGTGAATTTAAGATTGAGGAACACGGATGGTTTGACGAGTGAAATCCGAAAAAGATGAAAAATAAAATCATATATTTTAATTAATATAATTATAAATACGTCGAAAATATAAACGACAGTCGCAACATTAAAAATTTTCCTTTTACATTCAACGATGATTATTTATTTTTGAATATAAATAAGTTTTGTTTGATCGCCATAAACAGTATAAATCATAGTATTATAATATAAAACAGATAACTGTGAGTTCATACAAATCTCATTATCTTGCGTATATTGTCGATCTGTGGACACTGTCGTCAGTATGTAGATATGTGATGTGTATATTACATATTAGAACGTCGAATTTGCATATTATTACAATACGAACGCCCTTCCTTCGTCCACGTATTATTATTATTATTATTATTATTATTATTAACGCCTCTCGCATAAAAAACACACTAAAATCGTTCGGAGAAATAGTATTTTTTATTCCACTCAGCATTTGTGGTGGAGCGATACACGGTTTCACCGCGGTGACGCCATGCGCGATATTATTATTATTAAATGGTGGCATATAAATATATTATTATGGAAACGCGCGCCTATATTGTATCGTGTACGTATATATTACGTAAAATACGAGCGGAAATAAAATACGAGTTGAACCCATTCGAACGGTTCCACGACACGACGTTACACATATTATGTTTTAATGTGGATAATATAAATATACTTGTATAAAATGTACCTAACGCAGATATATATAATATTCACACGAATTTTTTACATATATATATATATATAATATTACGTGTGTGTGTGTATAAGAAAATAAATGTAATACATAATATATATATATAGGTACGCATACATTCGGCTGCCCGAGGTTTGTTCGCATGTTTTATTTTTTTTTATCTTTATATTTTTCCCATTCGTTATTATGATAATATTATTATATTGTACCTTGGTGGCGGGGTAATTTATGATTATGAAAAAGAAAAAAAAAGAATCATTCTCGTCGTGTTTGGACAATATTATTTAGAACGGGTCGCGCAGCTAAGTAGCTTTTATTCGAATATATAGTAATATACTTATAATATATATATATATGTCTATATACCTATATATAGGTATGCGAGTTCATTCCGTTCTAACTGCTGCGTGACACGCACTTGCAATCCGGCGTGTTTCTAATTATTACGAACACTAGCTGCGCATACGCAGGTATAAATAATATATACATAGAAGTAAGTGCTATCCCCAGCGACATTTACAGCACCTCGTACACACCATTTAAATAATATATATTATATTGTATATAATATATTATATAGTGTAGGTATATGTGTGTCTACTGCACATAATAAATATATAATATTTGTGTGATATTTAGTCAGTCTTAATGGGACCCACGAAAAATATACAATTTCATTATTTCATGCTCGGCAGACATTATTTTCCACTTATTTGTTTTTTAGCCCGGTAGGTATACTGTATTATATTATGGTCTACATCAACATAAAACAAATGGAAATTATTATTATTAATGTGTGACGATATAATATTTCAGGTTGTCACAGCCTGCCGCTGCAGTTCATGTTTTCGAATCAACGAAATTATTTTACTTAATGATTTATTTCGAAGCCATTATAGTACAGACTAACCGATATCTGTAAAACATACAATAACATAAACAATATAAATATTAAGTTTTAATGATTTACATCCAACAAACAATTTATCAAAGACGATAAAACTACAATAATAAATCAATACCTAACTTTTTATAGTCAAACTATAAAATATTGTCTTCGGTGAACGTAATTATTTATTTTTTGAACAGATCATGGTAGCATATGTTTACCGTGGATATTATTCTGTACATCTATACAGTGTATACCTATTAGGAATAATAATAATAATAATAATAATGTTGACATCTCAAAACGTACACAACATAACAGTAAAGCTAAACAAATTGCGCGTTGGTAGATTAACAATAATTGAATTCTTAACGATACCCGAAAAAAATAATGTGGGGATTTTATAATTGATTCATATACGAGATTTCGTAGGTCATTACACTTGTTGAAATTCACGACAGTTGATGTATTTCGTCGCGGGGAAAACTAAGAAATAAACAATGATTAATGGCGAAAAAACGTTATGCCAAAAAAACATTTGTTATTAGTTTTTTTAAGTGGGCGACCAACGTTGGAATGAAAAATAACTTTTGTTTGTTGTTCTGCTAAATGTACGCATAAACCACCACCGAGAAAAATACATTATCGAACGATTTTTAAACAGAGTTTTGAACAATATGACGAGATGATGCTATGCATATAAACAGTCAACAGACAAAAATAGGGTCCATTGTTCTCCCACTTTATCGCGATTATGGATTTCTGTTTGTACAACACCAGAGAAAGTGAATATAACAAGAAGATAATCGATTTCTATTATTATTATTATTAATATATTTAAAAGCAATGTACAATAAAATTTACGATATGATGTGATGGGAGTTATTATATCAATGGTAAAAGTGAAACCACCAAATCAAATTCTAAAAAATCTATAGAGCACAATAACAATATCGAAAAAAAAGTGTTTAATTAGTGACTAGAAAACTTAAATTCAACATTGTTGAATCAACGATATATAATATATAACTTGATCTTGGCGCGATCACAGATCTAGATATGTCGTGTAATCGTGTGCCATAGTCTCGTCACGTAGTTTTGTAAAGAGGTTCATGTGATTATTACATATGGCGTGCGTGTACGACAAATGCAGTGACACGACGACGACCATCGCGCGCGCGCCTCAGTCGTCGTCGTAGTCGTTCGCGAAGCTTATCGGCAACACAAACTCCCGAAGCGGGGGGAACAAAACTAATTGAAACCGACTATTATTTAACGAAACTCTAAATGGCTTAAAAGGTATTAGGCCGAGACACAATGGGGTAACAGTTGTAAATGAGCCAGATATATATGCTTGACGGCGGGATTGGGGGTGTGACCAGCGAGGGTCGAGGAGTCGAGCAGCGTCCCCGGGGGTCATGCATAAAGACTGCATGAGTGTGTGTGTGTGTGTGTGTATGTGTATAACTTAAACCCTCCCCGTGCACACGAGCTCATGCCTATGTGTATGTGTGTCACCCTCGCCGTTTAAATTGAAAGGTTTATATCTAGCCTGTGTATAGTGTATACGCGCCAAATGCCCTCTTAGCCCGTCCGCCGATCCGTTTCGCGCGATCCTGTGGGACTTCTACCGCCCAGTAAAAATAATTATACATATACGTATCAGTGTATACACGTGATAATATATGTATATCATACAATATTACAGTAGGTATCTATAAATTATCTATTCAGGGGGTGGGTGTTTTGAATGCAAAAACATTCTCACCCTCCGATTGCGTTACGTCAACAATTTGTTATTCGGCGTGTATGTACATCTACATCCATGGAGTTCGCAGTAGTTACCTATACAATATTCGAAGTAATTTTGATATTAGTTGGGTCGTATTTACATAACGTCGACACAATATTACACCATAGATATCTTTACTTTGATCATTATCGTATCCGAAAAAATACAAACGATACTCTAAGGTGCTTTGTAAATTATAGATTTTGGGGAGATCTTGAAGGGCGGACAGAGAGCGTATAATATGTTACGGTGCTTGTAAAAATCGAATGAAAGCGCCTCTCTAAAAAAAAAATCCTGGCCGCATACCAATACGTACCTTAATCTACGCTTTTAGATACGTATGTGTTATCGGATTATATTTTATTTGTGTAATTATTTTTTAAAACTAATTGCCGAGACGTATTACATAATAATTTATTTTACTTAATGTATTATGCTACGGTGATATGTTCCGTCTTCGTCGGCTAGCGCTGGCCAATTAGTATAAAACAGCTGCTGCAGAAGTATACAATAATAGTAAACAAACCTTATTATTGTATAGCGTGTGTATATTATATACGACACAGTCGGTCGATCGGATTGGGTGCGTTACATCATTATGATAATATACGATATAGTCGGTGATGTATACTACACCGGAAAAGCACTCGGTCGACGTGTAAACGCGAAAACGTATTCCCCGCGGGGCCACGGCGTTATTTTCTAGAAAAGTCGATTTCTGTGCGCGCACACGTATGTTTAATAGGCAGATACTATACGACTACACAGCGTACAGAGGTATATGAGCACACACACACACACACATATATATATATATGTATATGTATACGTAATATAGGTACAGCTTCGGTTTTCCAAATGCGACATGTATATGTATATATACAAGCTCGCGATCGTTGTTCATTGTATATATAGCGTTTTATTTTATACCCGCGGTGTTCGGTGTTCGGAAAATCGAACTGATTTTTCTCACTAGGGTAGAAAAAAAAATAAATAAAAAAAAAAAAAAAAAAATAATAAGAAAAATGCGACACGAGAATAGCGTGTTTTCCCGGAACTGCCACCGCCATCACAGTATATAATAATAAAATATGTACACGGCAGACGCGCTGTCGAGAGGTTTATTGTTGTAGCGAAGAAACGACGACTACAATATAATAATATAATATACACCGCGACGCTATCCGATGTCGCTTGTACGCGGTTACGTCATTGATTTTTTCTCGTAGTCTTTTCTTTTTCTCTCCGCTACTGTTTCGCGTTATTTTTATTTCCATCTCGTATTCTCGCCTTTTCGTTCCCGCCAAACGTTATTCGCACACCGACTACAACGACGACGACGGCGTCTCGTTCAAACGCGAGCTCGTTCACGTGCGCATGAGCTTGCTTCAGAGACTATATACAGTCTATAATATACTCTATACTGTATAATAACTATAATATAGTATAAACCTACACAACCTACACACACACACACACATTCATATAAATATATGTGTATATAATATATGTATATACGCGTGACAATATACTGCTGTAAGTTCCCGTGCTCGGCAGACCGGATAATGTTAAATCGTTATTTAGATAGTGTGTCAAAATGTTGCACGGCGAGTCTCCGCGCGTGGTGTATAAATCCAACGGCTTTGGGATCCGTTTTCTACGGCTAGTGTAGGATCGGTCGGTCTTACAATAAGTGTATATACCGACGCACGCCCGCGGAAAAGAGCAGCGGTGTGGCGGCGGTAGGATTACTAGCGCGCGCGCGCTGGTGGTGAGGCGGAGAGTATATTGTCGGATCTACCCTTTGAATGGGTTTTGAGCTCTTAGGATTTGGACTACTGATTGACCGAAATTACTCGTTCGACTGTGTATTTTCATTGTAAAAGCGGTATTCGGTTGTGCGATCACCGTATAACTGAAACGATTTAAATTTAAAAACACTTAGACAAAGTATGGGGTTGTTTATATTTTTATTTTTTTGCATTGTTTACTCAACCATCGTTCAGAAATTATACTTTGGTCGGATATATATTTGTTTTTCGATAAATTTATTTTATTCATACCTTATACCACTATTCTATATTAAGTTCCTACATGTCTTATTGATGTAATATTGGTTAATAATATATAGGTACACCGCTTAGTTGCCAATATGCAACTTATTGCCAACTCCAGTAAATTTCTTTCTATTTATAAGCATTTTTTTTTATGTATTTTCCTCCTTACACGTTATAAAAAAATTAAAAAAAAAATCATACGGAATGACTAATTATAGTTACATTTCGTAAACCATTCTATATTCAAGGAAATAAAATACCAGTACAATAGCTATTTTGGATTGATATTGATAGAAAACAATGATGTTCTAAATCAACTACTACTTCGTATACTGTTGTATTATTATAATACAAATAATAGTATGTTAGATTTTGATATATTATCAAGTTAAATTATATACGATTTCAAAATACTTTACACATACATAAATTGAATGAGTAACCCAAATATAGATGTCCTAAAACGAAAACAATATATATATGGACATATTTAGATAGTGGCGAAGGTGGGCAATTGTCTCCGGGCGCCAAATTGTAAAGGGTGCACTGCGCTAGAAAAATAATACTAAGAAAAAATAGCATTTTATCTGATGATCTTTTTTTTTTTAGATAAACCATCGATATGTAAATATTGATCAGCCCCCATTCCCCGAAAATTTTTTTAGAGGAAAAAAGGGCGTCAAAATCGTAAAAACGCCTCTGGTTGTCTATAAGAAAAGAAAGTTTTACCATTTATGACTAAAACTATTGATCAATATTATACTGTTGGACTCTTAAAAATGTAAAGTATTTCATATTACAAAATGTATTATTAGTTATAACATATGACAATTTTTATTGTAAATAGAAATCGCAAGATATCTTATAGTTGTCTGATTTAGTCTGAAATAAAGTTATTTTGTATAAACTATTATAGTGATTAAAAAGAGTGAGAGGATAGAATTCTTTTAGAATTTTTTTTTATAACTATCGAAATTATTACTGATATATTAACATTTTTAATAAAAATTCAAACTCAAAATCTCCTCAGAACAAAACAACAAATTCTTCAAATAGGATTACATTTTTGGTTATACATTAAGATGTGACAATAATTCTCGAAGATATTATTGATTACTTTAAAATACGTATAGATCTAAACACAAGTTTTATAAGCAACTAAGCGTTTATTATTTAATAGTTGTAGGTAACTTATCAAGCT
Organism: Melanaphis sacchari; assembly: GCF_002803265.2. Lineage (NCBI taxonomy): Eukaryota > Metazoa > Arthropoda > Insecta > Hemiptera > Aphididae > Melanaphis > Melanaphis sacchari. Next base: position 247,027 of record NW_020271389.1, on the reverse strand, counting down.
AGTTGTAACATATGGTTTAGAAACTTGGACCTTAAAGAAAATAATCGAGAATACTCTGTTAGTGTTTAAAAGAAAGGTACCTACTTATTGAAAAATATTTATGGACCATGAAAATATGAACCTACAGGTGAATGAAGAATGCGTAAAAACAAGGAGTTTTAGGAATTGTATCAAATATTAAACACTAAAGAAGGCTTAAATGGGCAGGTAATTCTTGGCATAAAAATAGATGCAGTACAAGAGAGTATTCCACCAGGAAGTAATAAGAGGTCTACAGTTTTTAACTAAAAATATATATACTCCCTTTCAAGAAAAGTTAGGCTACTGAAATTACCATATATTATATTCGTATTGTGCGTGGCAGGTATGGTACGAAACGTCGATAGTAAAAATGTCGCTAGATCAAAGTGGTAAAAGTCGAATTATCAAAAGGTACAAAATATCTGTCGACAGCTTAAAATATCAACCGTCGTTGTAATTTTTATAAATAAAATTATAGATAATTATTAATTTTTTAGTAAAAAAAAAAAAAATGTTTTTATAAATAGTTTTATTTAATTTATTTTAATAGACTATTGCGTTTTACCATAAAAAATTCATCAAAATACATTTTAATTTGTCAATATTTATTTTGATCATGATAAATTTTAGTTTATTAATGTTTCGTTCTTTTTGATGTTTTTACAATTGACATTTCAATATGTTGATATTTTAATATTTTTGATATTTCGGTTGTCGACATTTTAATCTGACGGCGTTCCGACTGGATTCTGACCGTGTCATATTCGTGTATTATAAACATGAATATGACTCCCTGAGCCTTTGGGTAGCCCGTGGCCGTGTACAGGTTGTCCTGAGAAAAACGATAGCGCCAATCTTGTGGTGAATGAAACGCTGCAGGTTAGTTTCGCGTTATCGGAAAATCAATCAGTCAAAGGACAAAACTCAGCGATAGTATGTGGGAAGAGATTCGTACGTGCGTACGCGAGTGCAGTCGTGAGTGTGAGCGCGTGTGTTATTGAACGCACGGCAAAGTCTTCGCTGCGGAAAAGAATCACCTCCGCGAAGTTTTCATTGTTTTCACGTGTGACGATCTGTAGTGAAGGGGCGTACACAGCATGCACGCCCGCACACGTAAAATACGATTTTGCGCGTTTCTTGGGCCCGCGAAGATAAAATAATATATATTTTGGCCTTTTGTCCCTGCGTGCTTGGAGATGTTATAAATATAGAGGCACGAACGATTTTAATGACTGCCGATAAATCGCACACTCGTATTATACGTATATTGTGCAGAAGGAGGAACTGGAGATAAAGTTGCCGCGGCTAGGTCCTCCGTGGTAGAAATGATAATAGATGCGATATATACAAAGAATGACGCGTGGTGCGGAGTAATTTCGCGTATATTAATCCGCGAATAAACCTATATATAATACTAATTTGCTCACCAGAACCGACCAGTTTATTTCCTTCAAAAAAGGACTACTGTTTATAATATGTATATTTCCACACAATATATTATGTATTATTAATAATATCTGTATAAACCTGCGGCTATAAACAAAAAGGCATGCAACATTGCATCCAACAGATAACTGGAAAGAGCACCATCATTCATAACCCAATAGCATAACTAGATATATATATATATGTAATACGTATGTACGATGTCTTAAGATCATAAAATCGTGGATTTCGCGCGTTCAACTCTGACGAATTGCCGTATGGTTGTATAGAGTGTGATGCTGTGAAAAATATAACACAGCGGCGTCGTCGGCTTCAGCATTCGTTTTCAACTATTTTCGGGACACCAGATTTACTTTTTCAGAGATTAATATAATATATTTTATTTGAACAGTTCGTTTTATCTTACGAACCAGTAAAAAACAAAGTTACATACTCACGTTGCATCGTGCTGTAGGTACTTCAAACGTTCCATCGACGCATTGTCATTTGTCGTCCGTAAGTGTCTAAATGAATGAAAACTCAAATCATATATTAGTGACCTGTAGTACCAATAAGGGATGCAACAATAAACGATATTTAATTTAATTCATTCTGAATCCGATGATTTATACGATATCACATTTATAACCACAAGGCGTAGTACAGTCTATCAGTACGATTATGATTCCAAATGAACGTAAAATAAATTAATATTCATGTAAAATAAGTTTTATATATTTATAATTATTTAAAAAAAATAGACCAAGGCTCAAAATGTGGACGTAAGTGGAGTTTGCGATAATCTCTTTGTTTTGAGACAAAGTTCAAAAACCACGATGAAAATAAGTGGCCCATTTTTTACAAAGAAAACGAACGATGACCATATGTCGTCTGTAATTAATATTCGATATTTATTTTTTTCACGAGTTTCCACAATTAATCAGGAAAGTTTAGAGAAGTGGCCAGTGTTCATTTATAGTTGTCTGTAAAATCTCTTAGAAATGTATGCAAACTTATCAGTGAGAACCCAGCGATCAATACGATAATAAGGGAAATTGTTTTTACTTCAAGGTTTTATAGTGCTTCAAGGATAAACATTTGATAGAATAAAACATTTTGAAGGGCTAATTTGAGTATCGATATTTTTATATCATCAATAAAATCGGCGTATAAGGCTGTGGTAACTATGAGTTCTACAGATTGTCGGCTGTTTATTATGATATTTTAAGAATATATAAATTCTGTTATGAGGAATAAATGAGACGTATATAATTTCGGTGGCTTCGTTTATGTTCACAAATGTGATTATACATTGAATTTGTTTAATACCATAAATTAAATATGACTGTATAATATAATTGCTAGGTTAATTTTTGGAAATATTGCGTTTGTTGTTTCAGCGAAACTTTTTACTTAGTTATTGTCGTTTGGAGTTGCTCTGATTATGTTTGTAACACTTTTGTTTTTAAATGGTATGGTATTGGTTTTGATATTTATTGTAGATCGTTTGCCAGATTTTATTGATTTACTAGAGAGATATTTTTGACGTTAGAGCGCGTAATTTACGAATGCAGTTCACTGTTTTTCATTCGTAGGATAACTATAGTTATTATTTAAATGGTAAACAATTAGATATAAACCGCTGTAATGAGCCTGAGTGTAATTAAATACTCACATTAGTCATGTCGCCTAATAATGTTGGTGCCTACCGCGTAATTTCTACTGGAAGAAACAATGTAAAAGACGAGCACGATAAAATATATGCACTCGGCGGAGAGTCAAACACGTGTACGACTGATACCTCCACGTTTAAAGGTATATGATATTATACCAAATACCTACGTTTGTTTTATATATTTTTTGAACACAAAATCGCACTAACATAATACACATTATATAGACGCATTTATATCATACCTATCGTTTCGGTCGTACGCAGCACAACGATATTACGTACAAATCTACCAAACACTTTTTATTTTCTACCTACGCAACTTTTGGACGACGCGGTATCGAAGAAGTGCGCACTGTCAATTACGGCAGATATACACACACACACGTTTGCACGCACACACACAGATGCTCGCGTATCGTAAATTATGGTTCCGGACACGGGAATATCCTCCGTTCTAATTGAGTCTAATGGACAAACCCCCAAATACGGTCCGCCGGGACCGGATGACACATTCAACACGTTTCTTCGGGCTGGCGGGCGGCAGGGTAGCTGTCTCAGTGTTGGCGGTTAGATTTTTTTCCCACCCCTTCGACCCCGCGCCTCCAACCGTCTCGTCTCGCCTCCGCTCCCCCCCCACCACCACCACCACCCCACTCGCACCACCGCCGACACCACCGCAAGTCCACGTCCGCTTGGCCTTTGAGTTTTTTCGCTGTCCAACAATACACCGATACTATCCTCCAGTCACGACCGTTAAGTAGAAAATCATGTAACGTCCTGATCCGCGCAAGGGTTGCGGCTGCCGATCGGCCGGGAAAGGGCGGTGGCAAAAGGGGTTTTGCGTGTACGGCCGACGGTGACGACAGTTCATGCTCACCAACTTGATGGTCAAGCATATCCTCGACCGACCGTCCCGTCCCGCAACTTTCTCGTCACCGCATATTACCGCTAATAATACAGTAGTGCCCGGACGTGAATAAAACGGACGTCGTAAAAACCGTAAAAGCGATACCGCAACGACGGTGCAGACCACGGATACCTTTTGTATAATAAATATATACATATATAATATATGTTATATACACGTGCGGTGATTTTCCGTTTCGCAGGTATATCCGCATATATATATATATATATATATATATTTATTTATATGTAATGATTGCTGCAGAAACGACCGTACTAAAATGGATTGGGTTAGTCTCTCGGTGTATATTGTGCGGGGCAGAACTCCCTGTCATATATAAAATTCAACAGGTATATAAATATATACATGTGTACTTTATCACATTGTTACCTATAGGTTTATAAATCTAATATAAATATTATGCCCTTCGCCAAGCCATATGTTGTCATGCGTATCAATATAAACACCGATCACGGAATCAATTTATTTTTTATTTGTTCATTTTGGTTTAGGTTTGCATTTTTTCTCACTCCGAACAAACCTATAATAGTAACATTCGCATTCAAATATTTTAATAATTTGTAGTTCCATTTAATTTGTGTATAGGTGTAAGATCGTTGTATATTATATAGCTATGTTCATTAATCCGGAACAGATGAAGCCTTTGCAGGGTTCAACACTCTAATCTTACGAACTTTTTAACGGTATAACGTATGTTTAAATATGATACAGGTGTATATATAGAGAGGTTCACTTCGTACCGACCCTCCTGTACACTACTCATAAAACCTCTTAATTTTTTCATCAATATAATAATATTATATGAAATATTTACATAAATTAGTTTTCTAAATAAACTGAAATTAGAATTTTAAAAAGATTCGACAAGTCCATCCATTTTAAAGAGTTCATATTGTAGACAATTTTCTAAACGCTTGCACCAGTGTTCTGGAAATGTGTACATGTAGTAATAATAGTGATTATTCATGTGTGACTTTAATGTGAAACTAATAATGGGCTTTCACACACGTGATGAGTTATATATAAGGCACTTATATTTTACTGAATGCCGTATACGTCTTGTACGAAGTATACAGATAAAGTTAGTTAAATGCGATAATAAACCTAAAAGTTTGTTTAATTCATAATCATTTTTACTTAAGATTGACCATATTTAAATTTCATGAAAAGAATTTTTAAAAATTGTTAAACTTTTAGATTTTAAAATATAATTTAATTTTTTGATAAGACGTGAAATTTGTAAGGTGATGATTGATCTCAAGTAAAACTCGTTATGCCATAATACTCATAACAATTTATAATATGTATTTAGATTTTATCAAGTTATCAGTAATATAAGAAAATAATATAAGTAAGTAGGTATAGGTAAAAACCTGATCAGTTTTGAAATCCCTCAACAAACACGAATACATAAATGATTGAATCATTTTGATTTTAAGATTAAGTAAACCAAAAAATTCTCAAATAGTTGTAGGTATTCAAAACTAATAATTATGTTACTGCAGTGGCTTTCATAACATTATAATGACGACTTTTTTGTATCATGTAATTGAAAAAAAGTTATTGATAATAACAGACACTCGGCACTCAGAGGTACACACCCAGCAGAAGTGCAATATATGTACTAAACGAGCACGTCTTTACGATGTAACTTTTATTATTAATTTAATACGCCCCTGTCGGAAAAACGGCGTCGTTATTATCGTCTGTGACGTACCTCTGCCCTATGTATTGCAATTTAGCACGAAATATTTTGATATTATTATTATTATTATTATTATTATGTGACGTAGTAGTCGTGAATCCATAATATATATATATATATATATAAATATACGAAAACGACACCGCCGGGGACGACGCCGACACACTGCAGTCCGCAAACAGCAAACCAGCCGAAGCTAACCGGAGAACCCGTCGCCGATTTCCCATGAGGACATTACATCGACACTATTTATATACAAACGTTGTTATAATATAATGTTATATACATGTACATATATACAGCATGGGGCGCGAGTTTAGTATAAATACACGCCATTAGCGCGGAGCGGCACGTTCGGAATATTAAATACTATACGACTATGACGTGTTATATACATACACGGCAGTGTGTATATTACCTATAGCTGTGACGACAACGTCGACCATCTTGGATTAAAACCACTCCTGAAAATTACTGTTTACTTGTGCATTTACGCACGCGCTTGCAATTTTTGAGATGTCTCGAAGGACGATGTCCCACAGATAACATGCTACGATACGTATTAGGCGCTGCCCATGGCTGCTGTGAATTAGAAATGTCCGGAAACCATGAATTAAACAATGTGTACTAAATTCTAGTACAAATATATATAGTCACATATTATGTGCTATACAGTATAATTTGTTTGGAAGGCACCTTGAATGTACAAGGTGAGTCGTAGTTTTTACGGAAATTTTTAAAAAACGTGCTATTTAATATTTATACCACAAATTATTATGATATAACATATGCATTATTAATAGACGGTAATTATATACACAATAATATATTCACTACCTATCTCCGTATATGAAACACGCTTATGTAAAGAGCCTATGAATAATTGTCAGCTCAAAATGTTATTCAGTGGCTGTGGCTATTTTCATCCACTTAAGGTGGATGCATTAATTTTATTAAAAAAAGGTTAAATTTTAGTATTTTACTTTAAATTTTATGAAAATTATAATAATATATTATTGGTAAATTTTACAAAAAAAAAATATATATATATACAGCTAATCATTGATTATATATATTATTAATATAGATTAATATTGTTTCTTAATAGTTATAGAATCATATGTACCTACTTCAAATGTTAACGAGCCAAATGGCAAAAAGTATACAAATATTATACCTAGAAATCTTAATCTAGGCTTAAATATAATATCACAGCGATAGTCACTATTAATTTTATTTAAACATTCGTTTAACTAATATATTTATATAATCAAATGACCTGCGTCTAACATAATTAAGTTTTATTTTTTACAGTATTATATATATACTTATTACCTACCAATAATGGTTTAAATCATTTTATTATTGCAATAATCATAACTATAATACATAATAAGTATTCTAAATTATCAGATAACTGTAATTTTGTTTAAAGACAAAAAAAAAATATTATGTCTTTTAAGACTATAATATTAAACGTAATTTTCGCTAAAATATAAAAATGTTTTAAGTATTTTTGCTGTTATTTTATTTTGTTTTATTATATAATAATAACCTCTATAATAATGACAGTGATGTTTAGGAAGGCAGTTTTAAAGGAAAAAAAAAAGTGAGGATATACACACATTTACTACCTGAATATGACCTTTGTCAGTGAGATGGAGCATTTTAACATTAATGGAGGAGAGGGTAAAAAAATATATAATCCATTTCCTACTATTTAGAAAGAGAACGTGAAAAAAATATCCAACCCTTAGTGGTCACCGTGTTTTCGGTGTTCCCTCAGGACTCGTCGGAGCCGGTAACGGAGCTGGTCAGCCCGCGGGAACACCCCAAGAAGGGTCTAATTTTGTTGTGCGCCGTCGTTGTTGTTGACATCTCGTTCACTATGTTGCGTGTACCTGGAACAAAAAAAGTCCACTCAACAGAAAAAAAAGTGGGGTGAAAGTTTTTCCCTGCGGATAACTGGAAAAAAAATCGTCAAATTTAGCTTCGTGTAATATTAACGATGCGTAAAAAAGTGAAAAAAAATATATTTTTTTCCCAATGCCAGGAACTCCGATGGGAATAAGACAAACGGTAATGGCTTTCCCAAAGTTATTATCTATAAATTACGATCTGATACGCATGAATCTGTGTAATATACATCACAAATAAATTGAAGTACTTTTGAGTATATGCTAAAAAATTGTATTTATTCTCCGAATTAAACCTTTTTATATATATATATATATATATATATATAGGTAGGTATGCTACGCATAAAAAATTATAATTTTAATTTTAAGTAGAAAACGTGTCAAAACTGTCATACGCGGTACAAAAAGCCATATCACTACGTATATAATATATATATATATATAACACGGTAGTTAAAAATATTATATGTACTTTCGTTGACCGTACATTACATAATATAATTGTATCTCTCAGCGGGGGTCGCTGATCGGAGAGGCTACACAGGTTGTATTTTGTTCGGACCTGTGTTTTAGAGTCTCGGGTTCGACAAGACGACGCATGTTCATTTATTATAATGTGTATTATACTATTTTATATTTGTGGTTATTTTATTATTATTTTGTTAACCCTCTTCCGAGTCGCGACGGTGTTTTTATTATGTACCTACCGACAACGAACAACGGTCGCACGTTATGGTTTTCCGAACACAACTCTTCAATTAGAGAGAATAGATTTAGCCTGCATACGGGGAGTTGTGGAAACGCGAGTGAGAGAGAGAGAGGAGAAACGGTAACCTTAACAATATTATTACACCCTACGGAGAAGTCGCGTGTTGGCCGCGTGCGTATTATTATAAAGTATTATTGTCAGCACCACCGCCGACGCCGCGGAAAAAAAAAAACACCGTGTTGTATGTGTGTGTACATTATGCACGAATGAGTCGTGTGCGCCGTTCAGTCTCCGAATCGTAAATTTAAAACTGAAAAGTGTAAAAAAAATTTTTTATTGCACAACACGCGTCCCGACCGTTTTATTGCAGTCGAATTTTGAATTCCGGAAAACTGTGAAGTCATGTTTGATTGTGTTTAACGAGCCGCTCACACAGACCACGTTGAATAATAATATTGTGTTATAATTTATAATAAGAAGCGTACGGGGTAACCCCATAAAACGTACGGGAAATAACTGCGCAGTGTACGCGCGTAAACGTCCGGTACTCAATTCGGGCACGTGGCCCATGTCGATCGACCGCGAGATTTATGTTTTTTCGCGAGCAATACGCGAATTATTACAATTCGAGACAGTTTTTTATTTTTTTATTTTTTTTATATATTTTAAAGTATGTCAATGTTGTTATTGATTTGAATTTCGAATATTACTTTGTTACACGTATTTGCGCGGTTCGTTTAAACGGTACCGACGGAACGTTAAAAAAAAAAAAAAAACGTTTCTCAAAATCCTACCGATTATTGACAAAAACACCGAGTAGGTTAGGTTTGACCTAACCTACCGTCAGTTTGTGTTGCATAAAATACTCGTCAAATTGCGTAAGTGTAACTTTGTACTTCGATTTTTCAGTACAATAAAAAAAAAAAAATTAGTCTAAGATTATAATATTTTTTTTATTTTTATTTAAAGAAAATTTACAATTTGTACAAATATAATACAATAAGCAAATTTGATAACATTGATAAAATTGACATGAGTATCGTGATAAGGAAGCAATCCATTGGTTACTCTTCTTTTAATTTAATTGATCTCTACACCATTTTCGTTTGAGTCTGCGTGGTGGATTTTTAGGTAGTCTGAGGGTAGACATTTGAGATATGAGTAGGTTATAGTATGTGTAATTAGATTTTAATGAAAGTGTTTGTAAGTTATTTTGGCCAGTTCTGTGGTGGTTGTTAGTTTTAAGTCTTTATGTATAGGGAAAGATTTGAAACGTACCAGGGAACGTTTGTTAGTAGCCTCAAAGAAATGGACTGAAATGCCTAGTTTGATCTTATGTTTAATGGTTTCGCAGGACCCCATATAGCGATCCCATAGGACCAAACTGGCCTTATAATTGTTTTATAAATTATTAGTTTATTTTGGAGTGATATTTTGGAGGTTAGGAGAGGGCGGAGGAGATGTAGTCTGTTGTTTGCCGATTTTCGTTTTTCCTTTAAATGCGGTCCCCGTGTTAATATTTTGTCTAGAGTTAAACCAAGATTATAATCTTAAATCTAAATAATGTAAATAAGAATTTTCGGACGTTGCCGATCAATCAACTGACTGCACGATTCTAATAGTGACGAAATCTATTTAAAAGTATAAACACGTCACGTACTAATAAATATATCATTTATTTTCCGTTTAATTCGTTTAATAATAGTTTGAACTTTTTATATACCTACTAAAACACATCATAATAATATTATACCATATTATTGTCCAGGAGGTCGTGTCGGGTTAAAAAACTGCGGTTACTGGCTGGCTATTATCAGATCTGTTGATTTACAGCGCTCTAAGCGATTTAAACGCCACCAATCCACACTGGCGACGAGCGTATAAACAATATGTATATATATATATATATATTATAATCGGTAAACGGTCGTCTATTATTCTTTCGGGGCCGATGATAATGATGACGGAGACTGAAAATAACGACACGCCGTTAAATAAGTAAATAATTAAAACAAAGATGCGCGATAACCGACCGCGATAATTTATCGCGTTTATCGGCTTAGCTTAATAGCTGATCTTACTCGGCGCGCGGCTATTATTGCAATTTATTTACAATAAATCGGACCGAATCTTCGGCCCGTCGCTCTGGGCGTACACACTATATATATATATAAAGTATATTATATTGTATTATACAGACGGCCGTTAGTCGATTCCCTTCTTTATAATGTGATCGTCCCCGCAGCTTGCCCGCGACACTGCAGTTCCTCGGCCGCCCGGACACCTATCCGCGCAGAGCGGATGCGCTTGCGATCTGTGTAATAGGATTTTCTCCTCCTCTGCAGCCGCGCGCGATCGTTATCCGCGAGACGATTAATCTATGCGATCCGGAAGAGAGTGTATATAGATAGGTACATCGCGCTGCCTTCCCGTGTACCTACGTATAATACGCGCGCCATCGGATGTCGCCAACCCGGAGCGCGTTTCTTCGACGTATATACCGTCGGACGTGCGTGCGTGAAAAATCGACGAAATTTTGTTTTGTCCCGATTCCGGCAATCGGATCCGCAACAGTAGTAATGCGTTTTCACTCCACTCCGCATGCCGCCAATGCGAGGTTTTTTTTTCTACGACCGCCACGAATTCCGTCGTAGTTATGACGACATCGTCTCGAATTCGATTCTCTCGGTGAACCCAGGGCGGTGGCGGTATATAGTTGCAGGTTCACGGGTCCGATAGTGGCACGCCGCAGCGACGAAGATTTCCTCCGACTGACGACGTGTCGTCAACACTGCAGTTCGCGTTTTGCGAATGTTTTTTTTTTTTTTTTTTTCATGCCACCCAACGTACGCTTTGTATTTTAACTGCTTCGATAGCAGCTTAATATTATATTATTATATCGCACACCGTGTGCCTCGCGAAGAAACAACGATACACGTACACGGCGAGGACGAGGATGCGAGAAGGATAATATACGAATAATATATTATTATATTATAACGCGCTGTGCGCCCCGCGGGGAGACGTCGTGTCCAAACACGATTCTGTCCGGTTGCAGTGTCGCCCGTTAAAAGCCGTTATACATATATATATATATATAATATATACACATAACAAAGCGTATTTATGTGTGTGTGTGTGTGTGTGGGAGGGGAAGAGAGGTCCATATAACAAATAAAATCACCGTATTAATAACCGACATAAATTAGCGTGTGTATATATTATTTTTTATGCACATATACCTATACGTTGTAGACCCTTGTGATATAATCTTGTGCGCTCGCCAACGTGCACTGCATCACACCGACAAATTGAAATGTGTCGATTTAACGACGCGCAGCTCGCCGAGACGAAATTATTTACAAACACTGTCGCGCAGTACCTATATAACACGGTACTCGTATATACGGGTATACTAGCTACAGCAATAGGCATTATGTTGTATTAAATGTACGTGTGTTTTTATATGTGTATGTGTAATTTATATTATAATAAACGATTTTATGCGCACCGTATGTTACGCTATACATATACGGTTCAGCAACTGAGAACACGCGCGATGGGACGTGTTAAGACCGAGACATTTCATTATGTGATAGATAAAATTAAATTAGCGACAGGCTTTTAATACCGCGCCACATAACAACGGCTGAACGACAATATATATTTTCATCGTCGATTCCAGCTTAAATGACCGGTGCCACGTCAATATTTATTCAACAAGGTTGGGCCATACAAAACCAAATGGAAAAAAAAAAAAATCCGTCTGTTCCGAGTGCATTATCGTTCGATCGGCCGCCGAATACCTGTGTACCTACGGGTATACGACTGTAGCGAACAACAACCGAAACATATAAAACAAATTTTATTCGCGACACACAAGTTCTACGAGCAGTGTCACGCGAACTTCGTTATTATTATAATGTTTTTTTTTTCTCTGCGATGAATTAAAACACCATAAATCACTCAGTAAAACGAACGTATATTATATGGTTGTTTCGTATACTCTATAATGATATATATATATATAAATATATATGTGTGTGTGTGTTTGTACAACACAATACAATATGCAGTGCAGAGGAAATGGCGCCCGAGGCTTTTCGTTTATTCGCGTCGCGTGCAACGTGAACGACGTGTCACATCGTACGCGATTCTGATTAGATACACGTAGGCATTCTGTCCCGTGTACGTTGTCCTCAAGAATTTTCAATGTAAAAACGTCAAAGACGGTCTTGTCATAAATTTCGGCCTACAAAAACGATATCCATTCTTTGGCCACTACGGAGTACATGGATTTCGGACACTCATTGGTCATTTAGCACACCAATACGGAAATAGGTTAGGTACCTCATCACTTAATTACTACTGAGTCTTAATAGTATTCAAAATGACTTTATTATGATCGGATAGGTTATGCGACATAACAGTATAATGCTCTGAAGGCCTGCAACGCTGAAAGCGCTGATTGAATTATTAATTTAAATTTTATAATATTATATGATATAACGTATGGTTTAGAGATATTTATTTCGAAGAGAAATAAGATCATGAATCATGATCAATAAATATGGAAAAATTGTAAAACTCTATAGTCACTAATAGGTATATATTTTATTGTTCATTAATGTATAATTATTATAATATTATGAAGTAAATAAAATTGTAAAAAGTGAATCACATTGTGTCTAGGAGTTTGTTCTAGACTTTGAGGAGCATATAAAACGAATTATAAATGCAAAAATTCGTAGAGCTTTTAATAGTTTATAATATTAGGCGTTTGAAACGTGTTCCCAAAACACACACATAATACAAAAATATAAATATATAAATAATATGTAACGCTTCAGTTGGCAACCATGGTTTTCATTGCAGACTTTAGTATACGCGTTCACATACACAACACACAAACACACGCATTTATATATATATATATGTGTGTGTGTATGTATGTATGTATGTATTGGCTATAGTGTATATGTATTGGTTTCGTGTGGCCGACGTGACAAAGAGAGAGTGTCTTAAAGGGGAAGAACCTGCACCAGCAGATGAACGGCTGCCGATACGCGTGAGACGACGCAACGAGTGTATTATGGAGGAGGATAAAATTATAAGAAACGGACATTGCTATATACTTCCGATTTCTGATCACGTACCTGTATAATATTATAGCGGTATAGCTTCTGATCATAAAACCGCAAAAACAATGTATTACAGGGAAAATAGAACCATCGTGCGGTACTATATATAATATATTACACACACACACACACACACACATATATATTTATTTATTTATTTATATATAGTGGTTCGACGGACACAGAAGCACATACATAGCGCAGTAATAAAGTCTATAATATCGGTTTCGTTATTGTTTTATTTCGTCCGCTGCGAAACACGTCCGTTCGCGTCAGTTGGCGCGCCGCGTCGATTTCACCGTAGCACCAGCATCGGTGTCATATTAAAAATGTTATAACAACAACGTTTTTCATCAATACAAATGTCTAATAATATACATTGTAGAAACTAGAAACTATAATGTCTTAGTTCTCGTCGACTGTACAGTACAGCTATCTACCGGCTCAATATAACAATCTAATATACATTTTCCATAACGAATTTGTTAAAATGACAACAATTAATGTCATATTCTGCAGGTTACCAAAAAATAGTCAAATAAAGCTGTCTAAACGTGTCGCGGTGTGTACTTACAACAAATAATTCATCATAGTTTGTTGCGTTTATTGTAAATTGACATGCTCATTAATATTATATAGGTACCACGTCAGTACGTATGCCAAACTCCTCGCACAAAAAGTTTTAAAATTGTGGCTCTATAAACCGACGTGGTAATTGGACACTTCGATTTAATTGATCGCGTTTTGCCCACTATAGTGTTATCAAATATCAGCCTAATGCCATTTTACAGTGAAATTGATCTCGAATACTTGCACGCTCCAGCTCTGACCTTAAAAAATACGAATTTAAAACTGATTTTAAACACAATATTTGTTGTATACCTTAACATATATATTTACATTAATAGTACGTCGTATGATTATTATTATAATATATATTAAAATTATAAACGACAAGTCAGTGGTCTTTAGTATAGGTAATATTAGTATTTATAGGGTGCAAGTAGGTCGAGTGCAAATTGGGAAATCTTACAACATAAACTTTTACATTGTTGGATGCAAATTTCGCACTGAGATGGTTATGAATAGAAAAAAAAAAGTAAAAACTGCAATATCGATTAAATGTGTACAGTTGAAAAAATTCACGTTTATTGCTATGTTTTATTTTCATAAATGTTTTAAAATCGATAAAAATATAAGAAGTAGTACATTTATAACAGTTATCACATGAACAGAATGTGTGGATAATAAATGTTCTTACTTCTTTTTATTAGCGTGTTTTCCTTTCCAGGAATTATATCTATACATTCATCATAAATTAATACGCATAACTATACCGACAAAAGAGAATATTACGTAATAATGTTAATCGTATTCTGTTAATTAAAATTTATTTTACAGAATTTATACGCCTACATTAACCTTAATTAAATACCTGGTAAAAATAATAATTAAACTTAAACTTAATAATATATGGATTTTTAAAAGAAAAAATCAACATTATATAATCGGTTCTAAATATCACATTAATCGTAATTTGCATGTATGTTTATTTATAATGCTTTGTTGGTATTTTAAAAGCACTTTATATTATTATGATTATTGTAAAATAATATTCTTTTTTCTAGAAACTATGGTTTTTAATTCAAAAGTGTCTTTATTTTATTTGAGTCCCTTAAACTATATAGTTATAATATTTAACTAACCCAACATTTTGCATAAGGAGGGTCAACTACATCGATATAATATAGGTATTATATTATCAATAAAATTTAAGTGTTGTAACTATTTACTAGTCTTTCAAAAATGTTAGAATATTAAAATTAAATTAACCATTAAATTAACGCTATATTTTTTTAAAATACCTATTCTTGCTAAAATTTAAACTTAAATCCTGTTTATAACTTAATGTAATTAAGAATTTATCATCTGTACAACATCGAATTCGTACTCTTAAAAGTTCTTCATTTACATTAATTATTATCTGATAAATAAATTTATCCTTAAAAAGTTTAAACCAAGATTTGAGAAATACATTCGTTGTCGAAAATTTTGCTTTGTCTGAAAAACTTTTTTCTTTTTTTTTTACTTCCCAGTTGATAATATGATGCATTAAAAAGGTTCAATTCGTTTTTATTTTAATAAAAATAATGTCGTTAATAATACAGAGGTACCAATTATGTGTTACATTTAAGTTATAACTAAAATACAGACCGGAAAAAAAAACCTAAGTCTGTTATAGGTACTTGTTACATTCAGTTTACGCCTACCTGCACCGCAGTGGTGGACTCGCGACTTCTAAAACTATATATACATTATACTACAGGTACGTATTACATTATGACGGATCGTCTCAGAGTATGTTCATTTGTATTGTGGTGTACGTGTAACGGCCGTCAAGCGTGTTTCCGTCAATTGCTTGTCGCTATAAAAATATTACCATATTAATGTATAATTGCCGGTTGTCGCAAATTGTAATCTTACCTACCTATTATTATACACACTGTATTATAATAATGTGTTAATGACCTACTCTATATAGGTTGTATAATAATAATATGCGTTATGTATATGACGTACGTCATGATACGCGGTGATATGATATTAAACGAAACTGAAACTGTAATTATTATTACAGGGTGTTTATGTGTGTGTACTATACATATATTATATTGCACGCCATGTATGTTATGACTGTTCGTCATAGGCACTGTAAGACGAGTATAATTTTCGGGCGGACAACCGGAAATATTCATGATCGTGTTTACAATCTGTTAAGACTTTATCGGTTACTAAAGGTGTTTATTATACGAGAACCAGGAGAGGAAAAAAAAGGGGTTAGAACTGCTACGGTTTAATGGTACACAAAAGTGTTACAAGTGTGTCACCTTAACGTAATTAAATTGTCAGAAACTCGACCCGGCATGCTTATTATTAATTCAGTAAAACGATTTAATTTGTGTAGTGTCCAAGACGTTATGGTGAAACATCTGCTGTAGCCAAGAACACCGAGGTTGGTATTTCAAAACAGGAAATGCATTTCATATTTTATTTATTTATTTTTTGTTTTTATTTTTTCGCTTTAATATGTATATATTCATTATAACGTTATAATGCTTTATAAAACGTAAACTTTTTTAGGTACTAGAAAATTGTATCATGTCAACTGTGAAACAAACAATTGGAATGCTTAAAACATTTTTTTATACGCATACTCATACACACGTTTTATTATTTAAATAAAATAAATGGGAAGTCGCTCTGCTGTAGGTATAATAGATTTTGAATACGTAGGTTCCTCGTAAAATCGTAACTAATAGATTTTAGCAAACTTTACTAGAAATATTCACAATAAGTAAATAGTTAACCAAAAAAACGATTAGGAGATAGATCGATCAACGTTCGTCTAGATTTTATTTTTATGTTACATTATTACTACCTAATATTTTCTGAAATTGGTAGACTGAAAAAATTTTTATAAACATATCACATATAACTTAAAAGTTAATATTAATGTACTACACTATAAATGGTTTGGTAGTATAAAAAGTTTAAGATTAATCTGAGTATTTTGAAAATTGTATTGTGTATAATAAAACACACTACCTTACAGTGAAAATATTTAAACCTCAGAGATTTTTTTTTTATCATGTCTAGAAAATAGTAATCTAAATGTTTAGTGAAAATTAAGCATTTAAAAAAAATACAAATAGCTAATAGAATAATTATCTATCGATTCTATCGTGTAAAAACATTGTGTTCATTTTCGGTTGATTTTGAAAGGTGCGTTTACTGATCTCCAAGAAGTCGAAGATTTTGTTATTATATTAATTGTCCAGCAGGAATTTGAACTTCATTTTAAACGATCTTTTTGTATCAGAGTACAATGATTTCAACAAAATGTGACAGAATATAACTTAGATAAGTTAATTAATTGACATTCAAATAGTTTGCATTTCAATTGGCTTGATAAAATATAGTAAATAAATATTATTATTTAATATGGAGATAAATACAATTAAAATTTGAAAATCATTTTCATTGCTTTCTGCGAATTCTGCAAGCCTAGTATTTTATGTCGATATTCATGTCCCATAGCTAACGTATATATTAATTATTATTTAATATTACGATATTGTATGATTTGCATCATAATAATATTATCTTCCACGCTATCACTATCACACATTCACGCCGCTTCCAAATTGAATGGATGATGAGCCAGCGATTTTTGATTTTCACTGAACGGTATGCACACACACCCATAGGATATAATTTAAATTAACTAATTTTTAAAAATTTTCCGTTCGTATGCTGTCAATATTAATCATTTTCATATTGATCAATCGTGAATACACATAATATGCATTATACAATAGTTTACCACCATAACGTATTAACGTATTTAATAAATATAATAAATACTTGATAAATACTTACGCATAATAATAATTCTAAATTTCCAAATAATATTTTACTATAGCACTGCATTTACTTCCATTAGTTAATTATTTTACTTCAAAGAAATATATCATTATATGTATTTCCTCGGGTGTGTAAATTATATGTATATTTAAAAAATAGGTGTAAATTGCATACGTATATTTTCTCAGTTGATGAATGCTAAAATGTTTTTTTGTTATCAAAAAACTTTAAATTTAGTACAAGATTCTTTATAGGTTAGTCTTACTGCTATTAGAAATATCAAAAATATACTCGTATATGCCATAATTTATTTATTTTTATAGAAATATAAACACTGAAAATTAAATTTATACAAAAATAGGTAGATAGTTAATCAAAAATTACCGTTTTTAGTCCTATTTTGTAGGCAATTTAAAAAATAAATAAATATTTGTTGTGGGGCTTGAAACTTTTTTCCATTACATTGAATTATTATTTACTATATATTATAATGTACAATGTGATTTTAAACATATTTAGATATAACTATTTATATCACAAACGTACTATATTGCGCTGTTCTGTTGTAATTATACTTAAACCTCGACATTGAATTATAAGTTACAACAACTTAATAACATCTAGTAATATTATTATAATTATTAATAAATAAATAATGTATTTATAAATACGTTATATTAGTTGTTTATACTTAAACAATATCCGACAGCTTGTTTCGGAATAATACTTAAAACATTCACGTAAAAAAACAAATAATAATCAATGTTTGGATTTTCAGACGCACTAATTCCCCTTAATTGAAAAATGAATTATTAAACATTATGTACGATTCTATGTACGAATTCTATGTATTATATATGTTAAGCCGTTAAGGTATAAGTGTTTTAACATATTATTATAATAGGAGCTGTTGCCGTAACCCACCGCGAATCACTTGCTTAAAAGTCCTTCCGGAAGCCGAGAGCATAATATATACGCGACTTTTGACCCCTTACCCTTCACGTTATTCAATCGAACGCGGGCTAGATAAGAGTCAATTTCATACACACACTCACGCACACATGTATATACATATATATATATAAATTTATATTTAGCCCGTACGGGCACATTATCCCTAGCTACTTGACATCGCCGCTTGTGGGACTTAACCGGGGTAGACGGAAAGCTGCAGCCGAGTGATCGTATATACATCATACACGCGTACACTGTGTATATACAGTAATCGCGATATTCACGAGATCGGCGGCGGTGGAGCGTTTATTAAAAATAGGGACGGGGCGTCAATGTGTACAGTGAATAGTGATGATAATAATAACAATAATGACTCGGACAACCCCTCGTCGAAAACCATCATCCCCCGAGCATTGGGCGCGTATATATTATAAGCTCTCCCGAACGCTCGGTGTATATTATATAAAATGGAACGCCGTTCGCAGTAATACGTCTTTGGAGAAGAGGCGGTTGATGTTGAATCGTATAACACAATACAATATGTCATATATACGTACATGTATAGTAATAATAACATCGTCTGTTCTTTTTTCGTCTGTTTTGTACACGGCGCGCAGCGATTCGTGACAGACGATCAGACCTTGTACACACGCGATATCGAAACAGTGTTTGGAAGTCGCTACTTTTGATTTAATACGCACTACCGTGCTTAGCGACTGTCACACGATAAAAACAGTTAGAAAAGTAATGAATAAGAAAATGTAATTGTTTGTAAAAATTAGTTTACAACCCTATATAGATATAGGAACTTATTGAAATATATATTTACAGTAAAATTGCAATGTTGCGTCGCTAACTAAACACCACTGCCGAGCACAAATTTTCAGTACGCTATAGCAACTATTCCAACTTAAAAATTTATAAACTGTATTAAAATAGAGATTTTTTTTCCATTCGCAGCGCCTATTGCTGCAATAGAAACGCGTGCCCGTCGTTGTAGCTGTAGGTTAGTATCGTATTGCATGTACAGTTCATAAATATAATAATACTGCCCAATCGGAAATCGTGAGTTGTACGTAAAAGTTGTTAGTTTTTTTTTTTTTTGTTTTTTTTTTTATCTCCAATTTTAGAATCAATGAGAATTTAAAAAAAAAACTACAGGTCAGCAGATTTTGCGCCATTTTAATTACCTGTAATTTGCGCCATCAAAAGGTACATTTAAGGACGTATGTAATTTGCGCCAAAATATAAAAACATAACATGTATTTTGCGCCACATATACAAATTAATTTTGGTAATTTGCGCCACGACAGAAAACGAAAAGGAATATGTAATTTGCGCCACACTTTTAACTTCAGTATTGCTGGAATTTACCAGATAAATTTACTGAAATAATCACATAGGATATACAATAGTCAATAATACGTATCGACGTGTATCCAATATAATATTGTTGTGTTCTACTGATAATAGACATATCATCTCTATTAGATTACGTCTAATCTAACGAAAATTTTCAATCTATTGTTACATATTGTTAATATTGAACAGCAATGTCGCGAATCGTGATATTTACAATTAGTCCGATATAAATCGCGTGTGCGTTCATGTTATTTATTTTATTTTAAAATTTTATAAAAATATAAGTAATGGAAAATAGTACAAATATTGGTGAAATTATTAAAAGCACCAGAGGTAAAGATTTATTATTATTTTCAAATTTTACGTATCGCAAAGTGCATGAATCGAAAAATGCTTCAGTACGATGGCGTTGTACTGTCAGAACTTGCACTGCAAAAGTGTATACTTCTATAGAAAATATTGTAGAAATAGTTGAAATTGTAAATGAACATAACGGGCATGATCAACCAAGTATAGACAGAAAAATGTTTTCAAACGGATGTAAGAGAAAAGCTGTGGAAAATCTGTATACTAAACCAAGTAAGATATTACGAACTGAAATTTCTGAAAATATATCTAATTTACAAACTATCACTACTGATGATATATCACTAGTTCGACGTAATATTTATAACGCCCGTAGAAAAATGGTGCCACCATTACCTAAAACAATGGAAGAATTGCAAAATAGTATAAGCAATTTAAATTTGAAAACGGACCTCAATGAGCAATTTTTATTAATAAATGATCCGAACTGTCATATAATAATATTTTCATGTGACACAAATTTAAAAGTTCTATGCGAATCTGAGATTATATATATGGATGGAACTTTTGAATATTGTCCCAAGTTATTTACGCAATTGTTTTCTTTGCATGGTTTATGCAATGATCATTATATACCACTATTATTTGCATTACTTCCAGACAAAAAAACTTCAACTTACGTAAATTTATTTAAAAATATCATACATTTGTGTAATGCACGTGAACTTTCTCTAAAACCAAATTTATTTATATCTGATTTTGAAGAAGCAATTCATGTAGCATTGAGACAAGTCTGGGATGACACTAAAATATTTGGTTGTAGATTTCACCTAACTCAGTCGTGGTATAGAAAAATTCAGGAATTAGGATTATCCAACGTATATCAAAACAATAAAACAGAAGAAAGCAAGTGGCTAAACCATACATTTGGGTTGCCATTTATTTCTCCAAATGAAGTCAGTAACTGTTTTATTGAAGATTTTATGTCATCGATTCCTAATGACATAAGATTTCAAAAATATACCGATTATTTAGTTGACACATATATCTGTGAAGAGGCTAAATTTCCACCAATAATTTGGGCTGCGAATATCGCGTCACTATCTCTCACTACTAATGCTTGCGAATCATATCATTCACGTTTCAATTCCGAGTTCTATCACCCACATCCTACTATTTACCACTTTTTGGATGTACTGAAAGGATTTCAAACCGAAACATTGATTAAAATTAAAAGTATACATCTTAAAAAACGAAATTCTACTAAAAATAAAATTCGTTTGGAAACTTTTCAACAAATATATGAAGACTACAGACAAAATAAAATTGACAGAAAAGGCTTAGTTTCGTCATTAAGCTATAAATATAAAAAAAACGTGAGTAAGCTAAGTATTATAAGTAGCTAGGTATTTTATTTCAAAAATTATATGTTATACTACGAAAATTGTACATACTTAAGAAACTTTAAATTTATACATTTATTTACAATTATTTTTTTTTTTTATTTATTAAAATTAAAATGTTTCAGCATATTATCATTTTTTATATACCTATCAGATTTTTATAAGTTTTATTACTAAACGAAAATTTTACATACTAAACGAAACTTTATATTTATTCATTTATTTACAATTATTTTTTTTTTTTATTTATTAAAATTAAAATGTTTCAGCATATTATCATTTTTTATATATCAGATTTTTATATGTTTTATTACTAAACGAAAATTTACTTATTTAATATACATGGAGTTCGTTTTGTGAATTTTGTGAACTGTGGCGCAAATTACAATTTTTGTAGGTAAACGATGGCGCAGATTACATATTGCCTTTTTACTTAGTTTTATTTGGCGCAAATTACAAACTAAAAAAGTGGCGCAAATTACCAAAATACAATTTTAGATGTGGCGCAAATTACATATATTTTTTTTTTTTTGGGTTGTTTTTGGTGCAAATTACATACGCCCGTTGTAACTGTTGACCAGGAATAGTAATGGATCAATGATGAAAATAGATCGAAATATGTCGCGATAAATAAATAAGGTCTTAATGAGTCGAATGCCGAGGAGAAAAGCACTGCAACTGATCGTCAGTCAAAATCGTGGGTAAACAAACACATCGCACTGACCATTTGAAATTTAAAATAACAAATCCGTTCAATGATTAAAGTTCAATACATGCATAAAGCGAGTAATAAGAGTAAAAATAGAAATGTAGGAAAATAGTGTGCTATACATATTATAGACTAGTGATGAGGTTAGCACGTCGTGTTATATTATAACGTGTAATGGGTATACCTAAATAAATTATAGTATTTTGTACATACCGCTCTATCAGATTACGTTGGTGAAATTCGATTGAACATAGTTGAAAAGTATATAGGTACTCGATTCTAGCTCGGTTAATTCGATTGAAAAAAAAAAAAAAACATGATATCAATCGAGATTTGAGATTGAGATTGTTTGATATGTATTATATTGTATACATGTAGACCTTACATTGTTATAGGTCTTGTCTGAGTCTCAAAATGACAGAAACTATGTTATTTCGTAGTTTTTTTTTCCAATCAATATTTTGGCACAAGTTAAAAAATCAGGTTTGACACGACCAAACTGAGTGTATTATATTATTATTGTGTAGTGTTCAAACAGTCGCACGTACGTTCCGCAAATCAGATAACGACATTGGGAAAAAAAAAAAAAAAAATTGTACTACAAGCGTATACGTTCACGAATAAGGAGATCCAGGTTTTTGTTATTGCTGTCAGATTAGTTGCTTAACGACTCGGGGAACATAAAAAAAATTAGCCATTTAGAGGTTTTTTTTTTGTTCGTTTGTCACTACCTTAATGGTTTAGTTGAACCTTCTCGCAAAATATGAATTCGGAGCGGATAGAATGAAATGCGCGTTTTCATTCGGATCGCCTGATTGTCTATTAATAAACGTCACGCACGACGGTAATACATCTATTTTTCTCCGAAATAAAAACGAGTATAGCACGGTAAGCATACACATACTGCGAAAAATATACTATTACACGCAATATGAGTATACCGAACAAGTTATACTTCTCAGACAGATATCTAATACAACACGACTGAAGCACAACAAATATAATACATTACATGAATTTATATTGATTTCCGGCGTTATTTTTGTAATATATATATATATATTTATAACATCGCGTTAAAGCCGATTTAATGAAACTCTGTGCAGTAAGGCGTCGTCATTGGTGTTTACTAATTCAATATGACGGCAGACTGTTTCTTATGGCGTTCGTACTGACTGAGCTGAATTTCTTAAGTTTTCACGAGAAAATAGTGGTAATATATAAACAACTTTCTTCGGAAACACGCGCTGTAAGATTCAGTGATACAGAAAATATTAATCGTGGGTTACTGCAGTGTTCTCGAAAATTTGTTTGATGTAACGGCTGTTGTTTTTAAGGGGTAGTAATTTATGAAAAATATTTGCGGGGGCTAAAATGAAAGTTAAATATATTCCATATTTATAGTAAATATATAATGCATTATATGTTATTAGTTATTTCAAGTGTTGTGAAGTTTGTAGAGACTTATAAAATATCAATTTAAAATAAACTTATTGCAACTCAAGTAAATTCAATAGCATGACAAATTTGCATAATTCAAATTTAGTTATAAGCATTAAAAAAAATAAATAAATGAAATTGGTTAAGTAAATCGTATTACATTATATTATTATGTATTTTACATTTTACCAATGAAACCAAATTTAAAAACGTTGAATTTATTATTGATAAAAAGCCAATTAAAGACGTTTTAAAAATATTTTATTGATATTACATGATTTTTTTGTTTAAATATAATATTGTAATCAATATTAAATTATAAGAAAAATAACTACCTCTATATAATTTTAGTATGTTTTAAAATGTATTGATGTATTTAACTAATAAACGTTTATAAACAAAGTATTATTGCAATAGTATACCATGGATGAAAAATAATACGTAATATTGTTCAAAAAAGTAAAAAAATAAAAATAATATTGGTAATACTGCAGATGTTTAGAACTCTAAAATCCAAGAAAATATTTTGGAAATAACTAGGAGTTTTTCCTTTTGTCACGAGATTTTCATACAACTTTGAAATCCTATACATTTCGTGCCAAATACGTATATGTTTCATGTAATGTCAAAAAATGTCTTGAAAAGTGAAAACTCGATATTTTATTCTCGTATATGCACAACGGTGTGGTGTAAAAAATCAGCCTGTTTACAGTCAATCCGTTGTAAAGCTGAAAAGGCGCCACAGCGCACGGAAAAACGTCTCCCATTATTGATCAAAATGATTTATCATATTATGTATAAATAGTGTGTTGTATATAAATCGCGTAGCCGTTTCCCGTCAGGTATATTTGCTATATTATGTTTGTATAATAGGTAGGTATACACCGATCTTCGAATTTTGGATTGCAGTGCTGAGTGCGATGTAACACAAACGTACGTGATTCGCTGACTGCCTGTAGGTACAGCTGATGTAGCCATGTAGGTATAAACTGATCGGTAGACGACGGACGTGACGGACGTTTGTGACGTGTTCGATGTCTGACGGTCGTAAAACCGCGCGAGCGGATACATGTATGTTTTACACATTTAAAAATTAATCGCTGCCGTATAGTAGTACCTACTCAAAAGGAGAAAATATTATTATCTCCACCTCGCTTCGTGGCGGCGGACTCTAGCCAGACTCACACAACTTATAATATATAACAACGATTATAGTATATTAATGCTCGAGCCAAAAGCACAAACACATTCTACGTGCCTATGTATAAAAATGTATAAAACATTAAACAAGTGGGGTTTTATAAAATGATAACACCCGATATTTTAATGGATCCCGGTCGCAGTGTTTTACTGCTGGCCCGTTTACGACTCGACCTCGTTGGAATATAATAATGACAATAATAATAATAATCTCTTCTTTTCTTTTTCTTCTCGCCGTCTACTCCTACCCATCACCGTAGTTATACCTATTGCGCTCAATTTACACTCTATATGTCAGTGCCTATATCATATTGTTTATATATATATATATATATATATAAACGGTTATTAACTAAACGGCTTTAAACGCTCGTCTGTGTGTGAGCGCGCGTATACTCCTTTTCTTCGTCTTCTTCAATCGCCTCGAGACGTCAACGTTTCCATATACGTTATTATATTATTATTACTGTGTACGTGAATAATTAGGCAACATATTAAAGTATATTATATCGTCATGACACTGTGCGATGGTCGACGTTTCCCGGGGCTATCAATAATGTATACACATTAAACACATGGTATATAGTAACTGTATATATACTATATACTGTTCCAGTACGGAAATATGTAATACCTAAATAAAATAGTCGTTTGCCTTTATTAATACGTGATAAACAGACGTAAATTACCTAACATTATCACACGAAATTGTTTTAAAGGGTTTTATGATTGTTTTGTCCGCTGAAACACTGAAAAATCTGCAGAATACGTATGAGAGAACATTTATCAATCGGTTATTAGTAATAAGCTGACGCTAACATAGTTGATAAAAAAATAAATAAAAATAAATATTGACCAAAATGTTTACCACCTTGAAACTTAATTGAGATTTGAGATAAAATATTGCCTAATTATGTAGAGCAACGCGTTAAAAAGAGTGAACATTACAAATTATTGGACACCTTAACGATTAAAATTTAATAAAAATATTAAGACAATTACTATGTTTTGTAAAATATGTGTACATTACCTAATTATTTTAAGTATATACATACTACTACACGTTATTGTACACAAACTAAATAAAATAATTGACGATATCACATATGAATTGTCTACACTAATCCTCAATTCTAAGTGATTAGCAATCGAATAATAAACACTGAATTTATTAAATATTCAATGTTTAAGTAATAAAAGATCTTCGATGAGAATGTAGAATATCAATAGACAACGGATAGCGATGCTGCGAGACCTAAAGTGTTAGGGGTCGTCAAGAAATTCGAATTGTATGTCATACCGAGTAAACTGGCTCTGATAAGTGGTAAAGCTCCTTCAGATTTTCGAATCATCGCGTGCCGCTCCTATCACACGTTTTGAAATCGCCTGACTCTCGCGAGTATGCGAGTGTAGAAAATGTCTTTGCAGACTTCGAGTGCGTCACTTATGGTTCGTCTGTTTGCGGCAGATCTAAGAAATTGTTGAAAAAATCATCCAAAATTCACGAAAATGAAAATGATAAAAATCACATATTTAACAAAAACGTGGCCAGAAAAACGCTGCCGGATTCGTAGAAATCGTCGTAGTAAATCGTGATCCGATGGCCAACACCACCCTCAATACTATAGCAACCGGAAATGAAAAATCGAAGATCATCGATTTCATCGCTGCGAAACTGTAACTGTACTATTTCGTACACCAAGGTTGTACTAATCAAATCTAATCGAGAGCAGTTAAGTACGTAAATCGACAAATTTATACCTTATAACTTGTATTCATAAACGGTTTGTGCTCATTGCTTAAATCTACGGTTTATAATAAATCATAGAAATACTTTATAATACATTCATGATAAGTCGAAAAATAATTTTATTGTGTGTAAATAAACCGTGAATTGTTAAAACTATAATAAAAGACTTCAAAGACAAGATTTAAAACTTATAATAAACAAAAAAATCAAGTATATTATGTAGAGTAATATGTAAATAATAAATTTATAAATATAAATTGTATACCTACTTGTAAATCCCTATTCGTATAACATGTAATAAAATAAACAGTGTGAAATAAAAAAGTTTTCACCTGTTTAAAAATCTGTTATTTTATATAATTAGATTTCGGTATTATGGATATAAAATTTATCCAATTAATCATGATTGCATCTCCAAAATGTATTAAGTAAACTTTTTGAATGCTGAATTCTGTTTTATTCATCTCTGTTAAAAATGATTTATTAAAAAATATATATTAAGGTCATAGTATAAAAGGTGATCTTGTATAAGCATACAGGTGAGTTTTAAATTTTGATAAAATTCAAAAATGTATTCGGTAAATGTTTTAAAATAATACATTTTGAATAATTATATATAAAAAAGAAAAATGTTCGGAGTTCTATAATAGCTAGCACGACAGCTGCAACTACAGCAAAGAAATATTTTTTTTCTACTCTCTGATGATTAAAATATTATACGAAGGTATGAGGTCAACTATTTAACTATTATAACTTATAAGCCTATTATTTATAGTAAAAACTTAGAATTAAATATTTATAAATTGATGTAATTGTATGAATAAAGTAATCGACGGGTTTTCAATATAAAAATAAAGGTTAATACAGATAAAATATTTATTATAACTTATAAATTTATAAGCAAATAAATGTACTTAATAACTTTAGGTTTCTATTTACATTTGTAGAGAATACTTAATGTCATGTCCTTAAAACTATAGTTGACTTCTAATATCTGTAGCAATATTGATAAAATATAATTAATTATTTTGGTTTTAAATTTATACTAAACGATATATAGATATAAAAACCATAATCAAGTTGATCATTAATCAATAACCAATAAATTTATCAATACATTTCTAAATCATCATTATAAACTTAAAATATATTAGAATAGACGAAACACGCTTATGATATAATTATTCCTCATTTTCTCGTATGAATTCATATCTATATTTTGTCGTGTAAGACATGTCATATTATTAAGTAAATATATAACTACCATTAATTTAGCATGGATTGTTGTTTTTATTTTATTGTGCTGAAGTTTACTGATTAAAAGATTAATTTATAGATCAAATAAAACATGCGCGTGGAAACCGGAAATTTGGCACACGCAACTGATTGACTGGTATACTATTTTCTTCATTTAATTATTGTAAATATATTTAAATAAACTACATTTGAATAATTAATAATTGTAGGATATTATTTAACTATTGCTATATGTTTTTTCTACCTCAAAAGATGTTTAGCCACCTCCATTTAAAGTTGTTAGATCTACGCCTGTAACATTATAAAAATAATACATTATGTAAATTAGGTTATTTTTTTTTTTATAACTACATACCGGTTAGGTCAGTAGACAATAATTGCCTTTGTATAAATTAAATTTTAAATTTTAAATATTAGATGTGAATTACAATTAAAAAGTCGGCAATGGAGACGGGGATAGTAGTTAATTAAGAGTATTATTCTGTTTAGTTTCGGTGCCAAAGCCATTTAAAACCTATATCTACAAGTTAAAACACTAACTATATACCGACAGTCGACACATTTAATTGAAACAATAAATCGCGCCACTTGGTTTTATTGATCGGTCGTGTTACACTTGATCTTGTTTATTTAAACAACTTAACTTGGTATGTATAAGTATATATTTTACTTAGACACTCGCTACTCAGAAAAAGCGTTACATCTTTAGTGATGTTAACTTCTTTGAAGTTTTTGTTTTAAGAGATTACATTATTACTGTGATATGCAAATGTAGCGATTTCAATTTTTATTTCAGTGTTTATAATCTTATATCTTTCCGTTGTACACGCATTTAACTGAAAAATAAATACAGGTCTTATCAATAATGCGAAATATGTACACCGCATTATATTAACGTTAATGGAATAATATACTGTCATGATTATTTAGGTAACAATTTTATTATTGTTTTATACTTCGAAATTAGTTAAATTATTTAGAAAATTGATGGATTAATTAGAAAGTAAAAAAGATATAAATAATAGTTGTACAAGAAAAACATGTAAATATATTAAACCTATATATACATTATTTGTTTGTTGGATAATTTAATTCATTTTCATTTAAATACTATATCTGTTCGAGTTTAGATATAAAATTCTTACACAAAATTACGAGATATGAAACACACTTTTTACGATTGTTATTATACCTACATAGTATTATTATTTACTAGATTATAGGTTAAAAGCGTGAATGTGTGAACGGTAAAATTCGTTCACAAATGTACACAAAGCTACTATTTTTTAAAGTAAATTTCATGATTTCAAAGCACGATATTTATTAACTGGTTATTGAAAATGTTATGTCGACGTAACGCCACCGTGTAAGGTTTTAACAAATATTTTTTTTTTTTATTTAAAGCTACTTTTAAAGCTATTTTTTCTTAGACTGCTGCAACGTTACACAAAACAAAATTGTGTCTCTAATGCTGATCTTTATAATGTGTAACATCAAACAGGTTATACGGTGCTGCGAATCTAATGCACTGTACTGTACATATGGTGCATGTACACAACTGATATATAATATATGTTATGCTACGGACGCAGTGCTTCACTTTATGCTTAATCTACTTTCAATAATATTTTCCCACACTTTCATCGTGTGATTTACGACAAACGCACGCCAATGTTTACCTCCACCGCAGCTCGCAAATAATTGTTTCAACTGTCGTTGAAAACCGAACAAATAATACCACCTGGGGTGCAATATCAAGAGACATAAAGTAATATTATATTTTATTAGACCCCAAATTTAACATTTCTCTTTCGTATCCTATATAGGTCATTGTATGGAGTATACTAAAGTCTAGTTTTCAAAAAAAAAAAAAATGTTTGATATTTAACCTTATTCAGAAGAAAATGCTGTAGATTAGGTACATATCACGCCAAGTCTATATTTAATTTATCGGCGCTAGTTTATATTATTATGCGAAATAATACGCGGTCATTGTAACATAATAATATATGACTTGTATATAATATAATTTATAGTTATTTTAGTTTCGCGACCCATTAAACCGTTACCGCACCGCAACAGACATTTTCGAAAAATAATAGACATTCTGATTAGTGGACCTGCAGTCTGGCTACACGTATAAAATATGTATTGTATAAACTATAAATTGATATAAATATATTATTGACATCAGACCAGCAACGACGCATAAAGGTTGCGTACCCATATAAATAGGTAATATTATGTAATAAGTAATAACATATATAATATGTATGATTGAGATTCGGTGCGACAGGCGAAATGACAATAATAAATGTCACATCTTTACATGTATATGATGCGCTGAGAAATTTTTTAATTTTAAATTGCACAGTCATCCTGTTTTTTTGTTGTTTGTGAAAAATGTTTCCGCTCTCTTCGTTTTTGGCACGTTTATTATCCAACAACCGTAGACAATATAATTACCGTACAATAAATTTAATGGATTTTTTTCTCATTAATAATTCCATTTTTTATTTCACAAAATTTCAACAAATTAAAAACAAAAACACCGTTACTGTATTTTATGATTTGACAGCCAAATTTGCACGCTATCATAAACCAATAAATTTAACACTAGGTTTACATTGTAGTACTGTACATGATTTAAAATATTTTAAACTTTGCAGGTAGTATGGTAGCTGTTCCTGAATATATTATGACGTCGCTTAATCGATGTAATCAAAATTATCGATATTTTGAAAAACACAATATATCGTGCATGTCAGCACCTCACAAACGATGTTTAAATTATTCATTACCTACTCGTATAACACGTAAGACATCATATTAATATATTATATTAAACTTATGTCAAACGAACTCGAAATATTTTAAATTCGTAATGCACGGCGTCAATTTAAACGAGAACTACTCGTTTTGTTCACACTCACACACGCGTCACTCCGATTGTGCTCAGCGGACTGGGCAATAATAATATATTTTATAATAATAATTTTATAATATATACCTACGTAGTGCACGCAATCATATATTATTATATTATAACAGTAGCTATTACCTCCGGCTTTGCAGCAGCTACCGTCTGCACAACGCGGTTCGTGGTATAAACATATATATATATATATTTATATATTATATACAATAATGTATACTTCACGTATACAATTCTACCTATATTTAATATATGTACATATATTGTATATACGACGCGCGTATATATGTAAATGGGACCCGTATCAAAGTCGGTGCATAAAAAAAAAAAAAACCACTGTTTCCACTTACGGATTCCGCTCGCTGTGTGTCCGGTGGCGGACGCATTACAGTGTGTATGTAAGTTATACGTGTATATATAGTGGTCAATGAATATTAAAACATTTTATCCTCTCGCGCGACGGTGGCGACGGCGGCGGCGACGGTGTTTGTTTCGGACCATCTTTTTGACACGGGGTGGTCGCAATTAATATTCAACCGGGTCCGTTGAGTGCGAGTCGGCGTGGAACGGGAGCGATGGAGGCGGCAGTGGCGGGATGGTCGCGCGACGGAGGCGATGTTGGTAGTGGCGCAATTAAAACATCCGAAAAAAAAAAAAAGAAGACGGAAGGAAAAGTCACCGCCACCGGGTTTCGAGTTCATCGCCCGACTTCCACCACATTAATTATCCATAATATGTTAAATATGCGTATTGTAATAAATTATATCGTTTTCCCGGGCCGAATATTACGAGCGTTATTCTTTGTTTTCACGCGATACGAGTGTAACGAAACAACACCAACAACAGTGTTTTGGTCGATCCATCGGCGATTCGTGATAAGAACTATACGACCTCTTTCTCCTCCCCGAAAATAAAACATATGCAGGAGGTACTATTGACGTCCGCGGAAGTTCAAAAGTCAAAAACAAACGTAAAATCGTAAAATAATGTCTGATTTACGACGAAATAGATACTATAATCAGCGAGTGTGTTGTACGATGCGTCGTATTTACACGCGTCATAGGTATTATCACTACAACAATATAATATAACTATTTCAATATACTAGCTGGAGAGTACAGTCAACATTTCACATTTTCACAATTCCATTTTTTCCGTATCGCTCGTTGTATAATAATATTTTTGCGAGAAGTAAGTCTCTGATATAAATTCACATTAATTTTATAGCACAAGCTCTATCTACGCTAACATAATATTATTATACATAACAAATCTACTATATGAGATTTCCTTACCGTCATTGCGAAGTTCTCATTCATAATAATATTTTCTACACGTGTCCGCTTATTCAAGTTGCTATTATGTATGTTTACCCATTATACATATTAACCGTACACACTACACAACCTATATAGTTCCTATATACACTATGTGTCTGTGTATACATTTTACATTCATGTATTATTATATGCATTGTACTACACGATTTCCCTGGAGACATACGATACGTCATTTGATTATTATTTTTTTTTTTCAAAATAAATTAGCATTGCACATATCGTCGTACCGAGCCTGCATCATTATAAATACAAAAGTCTTACAATAGTAAACAAAACAAAAATAATAATAATAGTAATATTTCTGCGTGTATACCGTGTACATGTATATTACATGAATTAGAATAAGGAAAATATTACAATAATTAGTATTTATTATTATAATCAGTCCGTTGAACGCTCTTTGCAGGTTGAAAATCAATTGTAAACACGATAACAATAATCCATTCATTTCCGTACAGACGTTATATTATACATTTTATCTTTTATATAATTATATTACATATACATTACACACGGCGTCTGAGTTTTATACTTTAGGAAGTCGGTGTTTTAAAACCGAGCGTTATTTATTTATTTTTTTATTGACGTTGTACATTCAATGTTTTATTATTATTATCATCATCATCATCATCATCATTGCTGTGTCTGGGTTTTCATAACGATTATACACACATAAACGCGTGTCCGCGTAGAATACAAGTTTTTTTTATTTTATTTTTTTTTAAATTAATATTTAATATTTCAAAGATTAATGTATGATATACAAAACCAGTTTGAAATAATAATAATAATAATAATAACTAGAACGGTATTCAATTCA
This sequence comes from Melanaphis sacchari, assembly GCF_002803265.2. Lineage (NCBI taxonomy): Eukaryota > Metazoa > Arthropoda > Insecta > Hemiptera > Aphididae > Melanaphis > Melanaphis sacchari. The sequence goes on along the minus strand of NW_020271389.1, from coordinate 213,603 downwards.
ATAAAATGAAAAAAAAAATTATGGGACTGTAGGTACACATATACACATTATGATGTGCATAACACAAATGAATGGCATAAAACAATATTCGTGAAACGTTGTCCAGTATATGTATAACATACGAGCTGCGCGGATGACGTAGTTATAGATGTAAACATTGGCGGACGAAACGACGCACGAAATACAAATATTGTACATCAAAAAGAACTGTGTTGAGTTGTCAAAAAACGATTTATATATTTTTATTTTTTTTTATTTTTTTTTTAACCGAGACAACCGGCTTTTTATATAGATGGGAAAACAAAAGAATTTACAACAGGAACCTCCGCAAGAAATACATGTCCGACTAACCGAAGTCATAAATTCACGATGACGCTCCGCAGACTTTGGAACTACACGAGGGTGAATAGAGATGCACGCATGCTCAAAATGGACATTGAGATCAGATAAAAACCACGCGTTTAGCACGAATACATTCTTTTCTTTAAAAAAATAATAATTTTTCCACTTCTGTAAAGCGTTTGGTTTTGATAATAGGTAATAGTACTATGTGCCCACGATCGGACTCAGTAAAGCCAGGTACACTGATTTGGTAGTACACTCAAATTGAATAATTATTAAATATTGAATGTATAATTTCAGAATATTTATATTGAGATTAAGACCATTAATTAGTAGCTTTGCGGGTTGAATTAATCAACGGTGTTAAAAACTCAAAACAAACTCGAGAAAAATAAAAAAATGAATATAAGAAATATGATTTTTAAATTAATTATGTCCGGTCGTCAAATATTGGACATTTCGTGTGTAAAAAAACTAAAAAGTATCTATCGTTTTATTGATAAAAAATTATGTTTACATAGATTTATAATATTTGCCGTCTTGAATTGATAAACATATCGGTTAAACTTCAAAAGATACATACCTATAGGTGAAACGTCTTGTAGCGAAGTGACCTTTAAGAAAACTTGAGGCCAGTTGAAGCCACGTCACAATGTCCATAAACAATATATTTCTTTATTATTTTTTTATTTTATTTATTTTTTATTATCATCATCTGACATCTCTTGTTCGAACATGTTATGTAAATATAGATAATATACTGCGCAGACTTGTAAAATTGTCGTACTGACACGAGTGCGTGCAACATAATAAAACGGCACAACGTAATAATAGTAATAATAATAATAGTCTTACGCACGAAACGAAAACGATGATGTGGAAGAAAATAAAACGGCGAGTTTACAGCAATTTTTATATACTCAATTTTTCGAGCTCAGCTGTTGTGGTGGCTTATCCACACCTGTCGATCACGGCGGAAGCTTAAAATATTTAAAAAATGTTTAATTTGCAGTTGGAAAAAAAATTAATTTGTATACGTTTTTGTGGAATCCCCTGTTTTTATTATTAATATCATTTTTTTTTTTTTATTATTATTATTATTATTACTATTATTATATTCACTACCGCCAAAAATCATTTTACGCTCCGGCGTGCTTTTGTTTAACTTCCAATCCCAAAAGTCCTTTTCTGCAGTTCTTCTGGTGTATAAAAATCTAACGCATTTGCATACAAATAAGACCCTTCCCCCTTCTCCGCGCCGACACCGGTGGCGTCACAGCCGCCGCTGCGGTGCACCTTCACCGCGTGTTCGCCCCGAAAGTTGTTTTATATATTTAATATACATTATTATATTATTATTATTTCTTTGCCGAAATCCACACGGGGTATGTGGGGAAGGTTCATGCTCAGGGCGGCGGCAAGCGGTGGTTTTACAAAAGTTGAACGTGGTTTATGTAACTGTTATGAAACACCTTCAAGATGGCGGCAGCGTTTCAAACAAGTAAAAAAAAAAAAAACTTTTATACAGTTTTTGTCGCGATAGGGTTTTTTCCACTGTTTTTACCGCCGGGGTTATTTTTTTAATAATCCTCGGACCACCTTCACCGCGTGTAACGACCTACGGATTATTTTTAAAGGTGCCTCTGTATAATAATATATATATATATATATATATATATACATACATGTATAGTGTATACACACTTTTTGTTTTAGCCCATAAAGTCTGGTCATCTTATTTATTCATTTCCCTGCTAATCCCTTGCCTCATCAGCGCCCATCTGCAGATATTATAAACCACTGCTACAATGCTACACTGTATTCTCCCATATTACAGTACGGAATATCATTTATTTCGCGAACAATGTTGTTGGTACATATTCAAAAATACAATGTAACGGGGAAGGTTAACATTCGAAAAAAAAATGCCTGCTTATATTATGTATAGCTATAAGTTCATGTTTTATTTAACATATTATTTTGATATTAAAACAATACTATTATGATCATTGAACAGCCGCGTAATATCATTTCCCACATTATACTAATTTTTCTACACGGCGATCAACTTTCGAGTTTGTCAAAAAATATTAATTTTTTTATAGAATTAATATTTTTTGCGTTTTTTTTTTTTTTTTTATGTGAAATAAACATTAAAAATGTAAGTGTATGTAATATTATAACATTACAATATCGTGATGTATTTTAGCGAATAGTTTTTTTTATCGTTATTATCATTATTTATTAATTAGCAGTTAAAACCCAATGTTTGGCTGAAAAATGTTGTGTTCAAACTATATGTTATATATCATTATTACTTCGAAATAATATTGAAAAAAAATGTATGTTTTTTTACGAACACGAAAATCGTACGAGATAGTGAACTGTTCGTATATGATATCATCCCGCGTATGTATAAACATAATATATACCGCCTATATAGCTGTTTCGGCGACGGCGGCGTGTACGGTGTAGTAGTTTTCACGAGTGCCAAAAATTTATCGGTACACGATCGTATTCTATTTGTAAAACGGTTAAGCATTTTGTCCGACCTACACGATGGCGGCGGCGGCGGCGGCAGCGCGAATACCCTGGCAACGGCCCCGCAGGAATTCGTCCGTCGTCGCCTCTGATTGTCCGTATAACCTTTGGCTCGGTAACAACGCGGCAGCGGTATGGTAGCGACCGACCGCGTGACGGTCGTTTGGCAACCGCGATTCGCCTGCAACGCTTGTACGACTACCAAATATCAGTGTAAGTCTTGAACTCGCCCGCAGTTATGCAGTTACCACACACACACACACACACAACATAGATATGAGTTAACGTCCCGTATAATCGTAGGTCTGCATTTATTTTTATATTTAAATATTAAACTGCAGCGTAAAGAGGATATAAAACTATGTAATATTATAAATTATAATGTATCGCGGAAATCAATAAATTAAGATTTTTTTTTTTTTACGATTTAGATCGAGTAACATTGCAGACGAGTTTTAATGTCTTTGTATTAGGAGACATAATATATATATATACTGAAACACACCATCACGTGGTTATATAGTATCAAGATTTAATTAAAGCAAAACGTTCTCACCGCGCTAAAACTGTTTCACAATGTGTCCCGATCGAGCTGTAATATCAGATACGAAAGTTCTTTAAAAGTTTCAAACTTATCCGTTGTTGTGTACAACTTACTTTTATTTTTAATAGGATAGATGTCAACAAATTAATTTCATAAGTTTAGATTCGCGAAAAACAAAAACGTCATAAATGTCAACGGTTCTAAGCTGAAACTTTTCGTACAAAAAAAAAAAAAAAATGTAATTGCATTTATGTCTGTATATATGTGCTATTTGGTCCTATTTAGTTGATGTATACGGTTTAAAACTACGTTTTTGTTTTCATTTCTATGGCGAAGAAGACAGAAATACTAATACAAACGAGAACATTTCTCATCCTGCAGATATAATATAACTACCTACGTCACAATTATCACAGGTGAATTTTTCGTAGGTGTTCTATTTATTTCGGGAATATATCCATATAGTATTATTATATTGTCTGTTATGTACATTATAACTTATTATAAGCTTATGGCGAACTATTGTCTTGAAAAATATGTACCACGACCGCTGCATTACATTGTGTAATTTATTTTAAATTATAATTATTATTACTGTTATATTAATTTAAAACTCTATAAAAAATAGTGCTTACTTATTTATAGAAAACAAATACGCATAACTATATATATACATATATATTAATTTATTTTATAGATGCTGTGGGCACGTATACTGATTACGTTGTTTATTATTTTCAAAATTCTTATAAAATATACGAGATCGAGCTTAACTGAAAATATAGCGTTTTACTGTATCTATATTTAATGTTTACATAGTAAAAATCAGGAAGTTAAACGAATACATATCGTCATATCAAACCTTTGTAGCACGACATTGTCACGAAGAAAAAAAACTGATTTCCCCTAAAGAGTATAATGTATACAATATATATATACATTGCAGCGCTTGCTCGAAAACGACACTGTATCGACCCGTTTGACAAACAAAAGACAAGTGCCGAGAAACGATTTCACTTTCAGATCAGGTTCCACTGTCGTCATTAAAAATGTATACCCGCCACCGATGATGGAACACCAAACCGGGGAGTGGATATTTACCTTGGACAAGTTAAGCTCTCCTTAATAAAACGCCTAAAGACGGTTCGAGGGTGGTCTAGGGATAAGTGCACAATCAAAGCAGGATACGTTTGTCACGAAGAATACCATTAACGACGTGGACTCACGTTGTATATATCTCTCTTTTAAATCTATTTTTGCACCCTTCAAGGCGCAGAAAAAAACTCTATAAAAGTTAAGTTCTTGAATTTATTTGATTCGCAAAAAAACGTCCGTATTATATTATGTATAGCAGTTAAACAACCAACGAGACCGGGGGTCGTGAAAAACCATTTATGCAAATGTTTCTCTCGGATCTTCCTCCTCTCCCCTAGTATTATTGTGTTCACGTGTATATACGTATACACTCAATGAAATGAAACCCGTGTGGCTTCCACCGAATTTGTGGCCAGGGCTTAATTTTTACGGCGTTATTTTCAATTTAGTGTGCGGCTCACTCGCTTCAACCCCCTTCTCCATCACTATGTACACCGCTTATATGAGGACGAACAGGGGGAATTCCCACACCTCCCCTTACACAGGCTTTTGTATATACGGTACGAACCAAATGTGTATGCCACCGGATAAACAACAGTAAACCGTTATTTTTATTTGTATACTTCGCATTTTGTAAATCACCGACATTGAACATATATCCGCTTGCAATAGTAGTGATAGTGACTATTGAGCAATATAAAGAAACTCACATTATAAAATCCAATATTGTAACAATCAAATTATCGATAATATATATGCATGTGCGTATGTGTGTGAAGCGTAAGATTTTGCGAATCAACTTTTACAATCAGATAATCGTAAATTTTTAAATATTTATCCACGAGTTTTTACTATATATATATATACCTTTTCATAAGAAAGTAAAAACGTAAAAGCGCATACGCATGTATACAATTAACCTTTGTGTCAATATTTATGTTTCTATGTTAAACTTAATTCAATTTCTACTTCAAATATTTGCAAATAATATTCTTAAAACCTTTATATAATACGTTGTATAGTAAAAGTTTTTATTTAATAATATTTAAAAAGGACAGTATTTATGCATTTATTTATATGATATGTCTTAGCACTCGATAAAAATTTAAAAACTGAATGTATATACGGTATATAATAATATTTTAAAATATAATTTAAGTGATATTAAAAATAATTAAGATTTGATTTAAAATATAAAAGAAATATTTTTTAATTGTTTTTCGTATTGGTTTATTTAAACACTTAAATGTTGAATTAATTTTAAAACGTGAATAATTGCAATCATGTGATAAATGTTTACAAATTTATTTAAGTGCGTATGTTGCAGTCTGCAGCTATGTTTTTGAAAGAAATTCATTAGTGAAAACTGGTTTATACTGCAAAGTATAAAGTAATGTAAATTATACATAAAATCTAACCTATTATAGTATTATTATTACCATGTAATATATCTTTCAGAACCATATTAATATATTATTTAAAATATTTTATAATTACAAAATAATGTTCACTGAGCATTATTTTTTATTCAGTATTTAATACTTTTCTTGTCCATTATACCTTATAAGGTGCATTTCAATTTCGCTAAGCACATTTAATTCACAATAAATACCATCATTCTCGTTCGTGTTAGTCGATTCGAGTATATCTCTGACATCTTGGGCGACATGAACCATTAGGGCATCCGATATTTTTATGGAGTCGTTTCAATTGGTTAGTGTACAGGTTATGCTGTATCGTGTTTAATTGATTATTCTCTGAAGCAAAAATTCAATAATTGTACCCGAAGAGAATATGCGACCATCCAATAATACATGTAACAATACAAAATAACGATTTGTTAGATGTATAAACTTTATGATGTTGCACTCATTACCAATGAAATAAATTGAATTATACCATACATAGCTAGCTCATGTTATATAATATGTTATACTTATATAGGTAATGTTTTTTACTTTATTGTTTCTTGTAAGTGTAATTAAAAATTGTGTTTACTCTTTCATATTTCCATGTATGTGCACTGTGCAATATAATTTTACTGCATATGAATTATTAATGTACCTGCCATAAACGTTTATTGCTATAAAAAACATTTTGGTTGGTTGCTTACTCAAAAACGTAATAGAATTGTTATCGTTTGAGTTTGAAATACAAACTAAATCAATTTATTGTTATAAAAATGTATAGGTATTTATTTAAAAACAAAATAATATTTTTTCCTGCTTAATGCTTTTGTCTTAAGATTGTACAGGCTGAGTTAATGAATATAAGTTATTATAGTTAAAAAGTAGGTAAATTAATTATGTTAAAGTATGAAAATAAATTCTTCTATAAGTTTTTATGACTTTAAATAGTATAATTTAAATTAATTGTTCATAAGTGTAAATTATATAATAATATCTGGTATCTAAAATGCTATTTAACAGTTGTATTGTTTAGATTAAAAGCAGCTGTGGTATACTTGTACTATTGTACTTGAATAATATTATAATTTTATGCAAGATTAAATTGTAATATTGATGTTTATAAAACTATGTAAATAATATAATATATGTGTAACATACATAATATATATATTTATATATTTATATACATATATGTGACCCGCCTGCAGATGGCTGTATTGTACGTTAAGAATTTTTTTTTTTTTTTTTAGCGACACCAAACCAAAACATAAACCAATAGGAGCACTAACCAAGTCTAATATATGAATATGATTTTGATCGCTTTTGTAGATTCCGTAATTATTGAGTACTAACAAACGCACAATCATTTATCTATATATATAAATATATAAATAAATATGTAGGCAATTGACATGATGAATTTGCAGTAAATACCATGAATATTTGTATCAATTTAAAAGTCTGTAGTCGCAACATATAATATAAAATATAATATTATATATTTATATTATGACGTATAATATTATGAACTATACACCCACAATGCTTAAAACATTTTAATCATTCTTGTCGCCGATCAGAAATGATTATCCTAAAATTCTTTATCTCAGACATAAAAAGCGTCTTTGAGAGGACAATATGCCATCGGTGGGTTAGAAGGCTGAAGATGGACTGGCGGTAGTGCAGTGCTTTGGTGATGGTTCTGCAAAATGAGTCCATTAATTAAAACGAAACAATGGGGACAAACGGGGGTGTGTATGTCTGTGTTTGATAACGAGTTCTACTTCTCCTACTCCCACCAATGACGGAGGCCTCCTTCAACTTTCCAAAGATAATATTCTTGGCTCCGTCACTCCAACACGTCAACAATATAATTAATTACGGAACGAAATTACTAAACTCTTGCAACTCTAATTGATATTAATTGTCTGTATATTATAACAACGAAGTACTGGGAGGTAGACGAGGACGGATATTTTTGAGGGATAGAAAGGAGTACAGCACGAATGGGCGAGAGAGAAAATATCTTTGTCGACAATAAAGTTTCTCCGACTACACAAAAAGAAAAAAAAAGGGTTAAGGAGATCTCGGTTTCAGGAAGCATAATCTTCATTAATTTTGACATCGTATACTTTTTTTCTTTCTTTCTTTTCTCATCTCTGACCCTCGACGGCTTGGTGAATCCTTTGATGATGTGCTCTTGAATTTTTACAATATCGTTTGCACTACTAAGGGGAGCTTTTGCTAATACAAAGTTCTTTTCCTGATAAAAAGTTTTAGTGAATTATTCAAACTATATCGTGTATATTTATTTTAAAAATTAATTTATACATAACAGTAAAACAAATATGCTATTATAATATACTATAGTGCTAATACCAAAAGGCAATATATATATATCCACGATTGCACTTTGATAAATATGAAGCATATAATTATGTGATCAAACTATATTAATATCGAATTATGTTTTTTATATAAATACATCAACGTTGATGTGATAAACAAACAAAATAATAAGTTTAATTTTAGAAAAATTTAACCCACTTCGGTAGGGGCGACGGTCGAAGAATTAGTTAGTGATGCTCTCACATTTGATCAAAAATACAATTATGTGCATGTGTATTATTAACCTAACATATATATACTTCTATACTTGTCCGTAGTTAAACCAAGCGCATACCAGGAGGAGGCAAAACGAACGGCGGGAGCAAAGAAAAAAAACAAGAATGACTATTCTGTGCATAGGTATTCGATAAACCTCTGTATAGTGTTGAAAAGGGGAAAAAACAGAAAAAAAAAGTTCACTACAGTCTTTCGCATTTTGTCTGCCGGTGCAGTCGCTTCGTGACGGGCACAGACCACACCATGGTTTTGACACAATCGAGAACGCGTAGGAATGCCTTTGATCCGTTCAACTGCAATAAATTTCCGATTGACCGGGTCGATAAAAATGGGAAACACGCGTTTTGAGTTTTTGACTCTGTGTAGGTTTATGTATATGTGTATATAGGTAGGTACTTACCACCGGATGCCGCGATACTGGTTTCGCAGTGTTCTCTCGCTGGTATTGAAAATAATAATGATAATGATAATAATAATAATAATAATAATAATAATAAAACTAAATGTCGAACAAAAAAAAAAAAAAAAAATCACAAACCGAAATTCAAACAGAACACCTCACACGAAAACCCGTTAACATTAATACTAATAGTCTTCGTATAATAATAGCTATACAAGGACTATAAATTGGCGAATTCTTTATAATGACGATTATAACTATTGACCATTGTTATTACGGTTTACTTTAACAACAGATAATATACTCGAGAATGTTTACACGAAACAAAAAGATAGAACATATTTTTTTTAGTGTTTTCACAACGCGAATGGGAATAAAATAAAATTATTAGATTGAAGAGAACTATACTGTAATCTTTCTATAGTTTTTCATATTTTTCTAAAAAGGTTGTAGAGCAATTTTATTTGAGTAATCCCTATACTTAAACGTATTTCATAAATTCAGAATGTGTTCAAATTTTATCATTACTGCATATCAATTCATATTTGAGTATAATGTTAGAAAAATCAAAAATATATTTAGTATATTTTTTTTGATAGGTAGGTACAGCAAAATTAATGAATGATTTTAGACTATTAAAAATTCATATTTTGGAAAATAGCCGGTATTAAAGTTCTAATTTTACTAATTAGCAACCGTATTATATTCGCATCCGGGCCGATACGACAAAAACCGCGTGTACAGAAAATATGAACTTTAGTTGTCTGCATTTTAAGTAATGTCTAGTAATCTGTTATAGTGTCTATATAGTAGACAGTCATAATTTGTCAAGAGATATTCGTACGAGCTAATTAAGTGTTTTTGTTACGTGTATTGTAATGCAGATGGAGGAGAAATTATTTAAATATTTTTAAACATTGTTTGATGAAAATGTCTGTATTATCATTTTATTTTTTACTGTGAACATTGAATACATTTTTACAAAGCATGTTTCAAGTGCACAAGTGCTAGCATAATTTGAGATTTTTAAGTGCTAGACGTCCTCAGACCGTCTTAATAATGGATATTAACACTGTGTATAATATAATAGGTATAGGTACACCTATTATAATATTATACCTATGAGTATATTATATAATAATATACTATACTTAACAATATGTTGTTCGATGTCGACCGAACGTGTCGATGTTCGGAGGATGGTCGAACATCAAGTGCGGACCGTCGTGCACCATTATACAGTGAATAGACAAACGTGTACCTACGTATTATAATAATATTATATACCTATGCATAAACACACATATAAAATATAAGACACAATCACACGCGTAATATATTATTTTGTTCTTTATGCGATATCATATTATTCTTCCGCCGTTCTTATTTCAGCAGTGGCTTGTTCGAGATTATATATACCGGGTGACCATGGGGAGCAATTGAAAATCATGTCGTAACGCAATAACAATATAACGCGTACATGTATACATATATATATATATATATATATATAAAATATGCGCATGAAACCAATGTACGTTTAATATTTCTATATGGTGTGCATTACGATATTATGTCCTCGTTGAATTATTATTAACATGTGTCCGATTGAAAGTCGTACAAGCGTATTTGTTTTTTCTCTTCTCTATTCCTTTTTTTTTTCCTTCCTCTCCTCCTGCACATCGCTGTGTTTCTGAATCCATACATCGAAATTTATGTGCCTCGCTCCGAGTACACGCCGCGCGCGAGCGTGTGTATGTTTTGTATATGTTTTGTATATTATGTACTCTTCCGAGTGCGTGGGCCGGAGTTAGAGCCGCCGCCGGAGTCTTATTATATAGCATGTGATATGGATGTGACTATATGTGAGCCCGGCCAGACTATCCCACGGCTAATTCTTACCAGCGGCAGCGCTGTATGATTTACGGTTTACCAGCCCGGGAGTCACGTACGGACGGACGTTTACATTTTCACTTTTTTATCTTCTTCCTATAAAAATACGTGTGTATAATATTATTATACATATATGATATATAATATTGTCTGCCTGGGTGTACAAAGTGCTATACAATGTTATAATATCAGCTAACCAACCTCGTCCTCAAGAAATATATATATATGTAATATAAGTGGCACGAAACGTCTGTTTAATGACCTATTTTTGCACGTTGGTCAGTTTTTCGACGGATTTGTTTTTTTTTTTTTTATGGGTATTGTATATAATATTGTTTATGGGCATAAAATATTGTAAATATATTCATAAATTATATCAATTTGTATAACTTGCAATACGTAATTCATTTCTAATACCTATAATTCAAATGTATATAAAAATTCAAAATGACGTTTAAAAAATTTAGCTTAATAATCTCAAGACTTACACCCGCGTGCCCAAAGTTCGTACATTATCTGATTTTAGTCTGTACTCTGTGACATAACAATATAACATTGCAGGTACATCGTATAATAATTTTTTCTACAAATATACCTATAAAACCATATTAATATTTTTTATTTCTTGGATATACAGTTATATAAAATTAACACGTATAAACGTATAAAAGTAAAGACAAACGATGCAATTCATTATTAATTCATATTCTATGTAAAGAATATTATTTGTTTCATAGCAACTGTGTTATTATAATAAAATGATAATCATATTTGTATTATTTTTGTATACCTATTTGATTATTAATTGAATATTATCTCAATAAATATAATATTATGTTTTTTTTTAAATTTAATTAAATAATTTTTTTTCTTATTAAGTTCTTACTAACTAGATAATTTTGTTTGTACATAATTCAAAGGTGTTACAGAATATTAACGTTTAAATGTTCAATACATTAATTATGAGTTAATTATTTTAACTAAAGTAAACAAATATATATGTTATATATATTTACGCTGTTTTTATCTAATACTTAATGGCAATATATATTTTATTATAGATATCTACCTATAAACAACATAAGACAAAAATTGATCGTGTTTTAACAACCATTTATAAGAATAACGATATTAATTATTTCTTACATCATGTTTGTAATATGAAATCATAGAGTTACAATTAAATAATTGAAAAATAGTGTGATAACGCGATAGTATCTATTATGGAGTAGGTATGATGTGTATTACATAAATTTTATAATTTTGCATGCGTCACGCATAGACATTAATTATTTTATTTTTTATTACCTATTATCATTACTTTTGTCAATAGTTTTAAATAAACACTTATAAACATTTTTATAATTGGTTATTATGTAATTCAATTTTTACTTTTTAGAACGTTATACTATGCAATACCTATATAGATTGTAATTCTCAATATTATATTTAATAAAATCGAATTAATTAAATCTTCACAAAATAAATGAGAAAATTAATTTATTATGTACTACCTTTCGGAAAATATAATATGTAATCGAACAATTTTAATACAATATAATTTATCATAGCATTGAAACAATTTTAAATCATATCGTTTCAAAATTCTACATAGAATAATAGCTCGTTTAAATTATTGATCTAAAATAACATCAATAGGTAGATATAATATTTAATTTAATTATTTATCCAACTTTGTAAAATAACAAAATAATTCTTATATTAAACGTTCACTTTAATGTAAATTACAATAGATATGTCAAAATTACACTCTTGTTTCCTTGATACATATATATATATTATATTCAAAAAGTAGATTAAAAAAATATACTGTTAAAACAAAGCTTTTAAGTTTAAGCTAATTTTAAAATTAGAGCACAATAAATTATTATGTATTGTATATAATACATAGTTGTTCTAATTAAATTACGTATAACAAAAGATAATTCGACAAATATAATTTAAAGAAAAGAACGTGATGATGATGTGAATGGGTAGGTATATTATACTACATTTATATATGAGTATATAAATATAGGTACATTTAACAATCAATAAATTAATTACTCAAGCCAACAATAAAGGAATAAGCAGTTAACTGATCATCAAAGAATAGCAAAAGAACTTAGCAGGAAATTTATGCAGTTTATAAAGTTATTCAGAAACCCGTAAGATTCTTTAAATTTAATAATTATCTAACACACTATATACATAGGTAGCATAATGTGTTATAAACATTTTTTATCTTAACTATAGGTACATAATAAACAAATTGATTACATTATATAGATATATTATTTTGAAAAATAAACGAACAATATCATTGCGTCTAATTTTAAAGAGTTAGATATATCGTTATGTCGTGCCATATTTTTTTCAATTTTTAATTACTATTATTCATCATTATACAATATAATCTAAATAAACGAAAAATCAAAATACATAAAATTATAGATAATCGCCGAATAGTAAACATGTAGGTAGAATGTTTAATTCAAGAACTAAAATTAAAAATGTTCATAATTCTATGTCGGGCATTGGATATGTGTAAGTTTAAGTATTAATTTATTTTATTTTTTTAAACTAAAATGTAGCTATAATGCTCTTAAAATCACGTAAATAAATTATAATGTTATCGACACTTTCAGGCTTCAGGCTCATACAACGGTTAAGCCAAGAAAATACAATTTTTCTTCACAATCCTATTTATTATAGAGTGTTGATATTAATAATAATAATAAATAAAAATATGTTAAGAGAATAATTGGGCCAAAAAAAATACACAATGTCAAAACAAATTATTGCGAATTGAAGTCTTATCTATTATTTATTATAAAATAACAAAAATGTTTAACGTAAATAAAATCAATACTTTAACATAAATAAAACTTAATTTCAGACTCCCTGTCGAATAACCGAAAAATGTCTAACAATAAATTATTAACGTATACGTAACGTAATCTGTATATTATTATGATAAAGGTAATGCAATAGGTACCCAATCGTGTTACCAGCTACGCGTACAATCTCTACCTATACCTACTGAAATATGTAAGACATATACCTATCATCACATTGTCTTACAAACTCTTTAAGACATCAATACAACAACAGTGATCATTATCAATAGAGTACCTCAGTGCTCATTAATCGGGCTGTATAAGGTAATTAACTATCCGGACGCCATCGCTGTCATAGATTATACATATTATATTATTGTTATACCATCGTATGGGCCGCTATAGCGGTTTATGATTACAGTCGTTAATCGTTATGATGATAATATAGGTATATTATATTATTATTATCTACGGCGACTATAACACTGCACGACTACGTAATCGAAATCGGTGACAACCTATTTGCCGTCTGAATCGTCTAATATATTATTAGAACGGAATTCTATACAACACGTTTCTCGCTCGCGTACGTACAGTCATACGCTCAGAATCTGAGGATATAAAAATATGTGTTTTACACGTTCGCGCGCGCGCGCGCACGCATGTACGTGTGCTTGTATGGCGTATTGCTCGCGTATATATACATAGGAAGTGTATATTATGTGCGCTGCTGTACAAAGGTTTGTCGTAAAATTCTTTCGACAGTCTGTATAACGACGACGACGACGGTTTTTCTTATTATAAAACAACACGGTCGCAGCTATAGCAGTCATATAGCGGCCCGTCTAAAATATTTTCATCAAATTTATACGACGACTTCCGCCGTGCCCGAGCCGAGCAGAGGCAACACTCTAAATTGGTAACAGACCGTGTGCCCCCGCCCTGTAAATAATACGTCGCAAGCACACACTCACACGCACGCCACACCGTCGCCGGTCGTCAGCTCGTCCGTCGTCTATAAACTGCAGCGGCATCGCGAATGCCGACGGAACGCCTTTTGTTGTAAATTCCACTTGTACCCGTCACGCCGCAGCAGCAGCAGCAGGAACAAGCGCACGCGGCACACGGACTGTGCGGTTCAAAAATAAATCACACGGCGAGTGAAGTTGCGTGAAAAAAGCAAAAAAAAAAAATAAGAAATAAAAAACCGAACGGGAGAAGGAAAAAAACAATAATAATAAGGAAAACGCGCGTACCTATACATACATGGTAAAAAACACAAAAAAAAAAAATTTCCAAAGGTGTGAGAAACGCGATGATGCGTGTGCACACCGTCACAAACAAACGCTCACCGGCGGCGGCGGCGGCGGCGGCTAGCAATTTACGGAATTTTATTGTTCGCGTTAATATCGTATGGAATATAATATGACCTGCCGGGGAGAAGTATCGATTAGGATGGGGCGGCGGAGGAGAGAGAGGATACGACGATGGGCACGAAGACGTGGGGAGGGGTTATGCCTACCGATAAATCGCAAACGGACAAAACCGGCGATAACCGGGTAAACAACAAGTGTCCATTGGCGGCGGCGGTTGCGGCGGTCCATTGTGTTTACCGCGCGGCAATTACCCCGCGCGCTCGCACTCCGACGGCGACTGACGGACAAGACAATGCGCTGTGCTGGCGCCGTATAAATCGCCGCCGCCGCCGCCGACGACGACGACGACGACGACGACGACTACGACGAAGACCGCGGTAGGTATAGAGGTATACATCTGGTATGTGGTGTAGGTATGAGCAATAATAATGCCGCCGCCAGTATACGTACTGCAGCAGGTACATCTAATAGCTGGCGTGTACCTACGACTACTATATAGTTATGTAGTATGTATATGTAGTAGGATATAAATGTGTGTGCGTACTTCTACTACGACGCTATACTATCGCGGTCATATAGGGCAATTGATTTATATAAAATATAATAGGTAAGTTCCTATACCTATTACTATCTATATATAATATATTATATTATTTACTGATATATACTATATACGTGTACATATGATACCCGTAGTGGTATATACGTGGCCATAACGTCTGTGGCTCTGCTGGTATAATAATATAGTCGCGAACAAATATCCCAAAGCAGCGTATTATGTACTGTTTATGTATAATACTCATGCGTGAATATATTATTATGTGTAGGTACGGAGAGAGAGAGAGAGAGATAGAGAGGATAGTACTGCAGGTATTATAATATAGCGGAAAACGGGCGCTCCGACTTGCCATTTAGGGCGCCGCCCAGAGTGCGGGTACCCGACACCTTTTATTATAATAATTTTTTATTTTTTCGTTCAAAGCCTACAGGTGTGTGTACCTATATAGGTGTATAGGTACCTATTTTGTACAGGTACGTAACGTGACCGAGTCTGTACTACGTGTACAGCCAATCGACAAGGATATCTCTGGGCGATGGCGCCGCGTGTTGCAAATGACGATAAAAAAAAAAATCACGATAAAACTCATATGAATTATACGAATGATATATTGCCCGTGCATACAAATGCAGTGTACTTACCTGCGCACACACACATACACATTTATATATATATATATATATATATTGCAGTGAACACGATGCAACTAAAGTATACGTGTGACCGATGAGGCCGTCGATAAAAATTAAAAGTATCTATAAACGAGTACCTATACGTTTATTATAATATCGCCATGGTATAAAGACGACTGCACGGGCCGCTGCAGCTGTAGATCGTTACGACAATCATCGTTTATTTTTTCTAACAGATCATCATAATAATATTATTATACTTATAATAAAAAATGTCTTGTATACTCTAACATCGGCTATACATAGTATTATTATAGTATCTGTATGTACAATGTATGTGTGTGTATGTATATATAATATATATATATATACATATAGAAGAGTATTATGAAAAAATTAAAATGATCGACTATTAATACAAGTGGAGTCGGGTCGTAAGTTGGTCATAATATGGTCTACTCGATTTTTTAAATGCAGTTGTTAACATTATAATAAAAATATTCTTCATACACAAGTGTTCTGCTGTCTAAATATAATCTGTTGTAAGTATCTAAAGTCTAAACATACAACGCACTTGCCTTGTACAGGGTATACAAGATAACGATTTAGATATAATAACACGTTGGGACTAACACGAGACGATATGTATTTCCAAGACTGGACCACTTATTACATCGTATGTGTAATTAATATACAGACAACATTGCAGACACGTGGTACATGGTACATATTATAATTATAAGAATATTGAAATTACTATACCGTATTAAAATAAGTAAATATTTATAATATATTCATGTATTATTATTTAATAAACCGTTGTTGTATACACGCATTTTTTAACGACCATAACAGGTATATGGTACCTACATTGGACGAGGATAGACTAAAAAAGGACACACGAGACCCGCGCGTATGACGAGATACAAAATTTCCAAAATCCGTTTAATAACATGCGTAGATATATTATTTCATAATTGTCGTCTATTCCGTGTATTGAATCATGAAATTTAAAGATCGACAGACAAAATCATTAAAAAACATGGGTAATCGGTGATTTATACGACACGTAATAATGCGCAAGTTGGTAGGTATATTCGTATATTATATTGTAATGAAAAAATATAAGAAACAGTAGTAGGTATTATAAAATCGGTGACCGCCGCAGCTCGTGGGTATTATCGTCTGTGTAGAACAAGCATATGTCAAACACGCGGCCCTAAGTTCATTTGTTCGTGGCCCGCGGCTACCAATATTAATGGACAAAAAAAAAAAAAAAAGAATAATAATAAAAATATATAATATTAATGTCGTGTCACAATTATCTTGGATTGTCAGAGAACGGTTTACTTGGTATACGTTATTTTACTGTTTTATCTTCTGATAAGCTAACCTTTTTTAATCTAGTCGTATATATGCCGTGTTCGCAAACGTATATAAAGAACAAAATTGACGTAAATTTGTATAAAATATTTATATTTTTTTTTTTTTTATGTTAAATTTGTATGTGCGGACCGCATAGTAAGCTATTCAATATATTTGGCACGCTTGACACTTTCAGTTTTACATGCCTGGTATATAGAAGTATGGTATTGGTAAACTCGATGTGGGTATAAGTATAGGATATATGGCAAAAACGGTGTAATGATAATAACAAATAATATAAAAAATATTGTGAGACGAGGAACGCGCGCGCTCGTTTCAGACGCCGTAGCGCCGCCGACACCGCCGCGACGTCAAAGGCGAGCGACGGGATTTCCAGGAAAAAGCTGCTGTCGCTGTTGCGGTCGCGGCGGCGATCGTCTCCGGTGCCGCCGCCGCCGCCGCGCGTTGGTTGTCGGCCAATTATTATCGCGGCGATGGCGGCGGCCCCGTTATACTATTTTATTATTATTATTATTATTATTATTATGTGTACGTGTACGCACCGGTACCGTTTAACTCGGCCGCCGCCGGCTTTAACACGCTGCCGTCGTAATAATTACGGCAACTCGGCGGCGCGGAGGCGTGGCCCCGCCGTTGTCCGACAAATGTACGGGCTACCTGTTCGCGGTCGGGCCCCGCCCTGCAGGTCCGCCGATTTCGTTTCACTCATTTGATATTATGTATATCATATACGTATTACATAATTATTATTATTATTATTATATTGTATGCACTATGCCTACACCTATGCAAGGTACATATTATCATATACCTGTCCGGGTGTTCCCGTACGTGGCGTATTATAATATAATATACCTATATATACGAGTGTCTGCACCGATATATTACAAGGTCTGTAATATATATATATACATATTATGTACCTGTATAGATATGAATGTATGTAATGTATACCTGGGTGTTGTGTGGGCGGTCACTATAGCTTATGAGGGGTAGGTTAGGTACACACACACACACACACATATATATATAATTTTATATGCATATATTGCGTGAAAAAATGATATATAATATTATAATGTTTTCACCACCTTTGAAAAATATGACATTTTTAAAATTTTTTTATTGATCTTATTCTGAGCTTAGCAATAGTAACTAAGGCCATTAGGTGTGGATAGAAATAGCATAGGTTTTTTGAATAGGGTTTGTTTGTAAGGTTTGTTTTTGTAAGGTTGGAACACGTTTGTGTGTGCCATATAGATTCGTTATTAAGAATCCGGGTGGTCACCCATCCGAGAGCTAGCGACGTCGGCCGATGCTTAACCTTAGAACACATTAATAATTGAGGTCAACCACCCAGGTCACAACAGGCCACAAAATATAAAATACAAATATATGAAAACTTATGCATTGCAATTTGTATGTTTAAATCACTCAGTGTAATTTGAGCGATAAATAGAAGTAAAATTATAACAAATTGACATAGTATTATATACATGGTACCTATATATACATAATAGTATGTAGTCTAGGTTTATATTATGTAAAATATTTTGATTTTCCTACAGTTAACCAAAATATGTTTTATATAAATAATATGAAAAAAAAATAAGAGAAAATTCACTTGATTGTTCAATATGTATACATTTTACATATATGTGGAAGGGTATAAGATTAGGTAAGTACCTACATATATAGGTATATATATATATATATAAACCTCTTCACCGAGTAGATCAGTCACAGAGCACCACAAAGAGACGGCTTCTATTATTTTCGGAAAATAAAAAATGTAATATTGTGTTTCTGTACATTAAAATAACTATTTTATAATAATTATAAATTGAGAGAAATGCCTAAGGCCAAACTAATATCAAATATATATTTAGAGAATATTGTCGCAATTCATATAAACTATTACTCGAATTAATATATCGTTATTAGTTATATAACAAGATATCAAAAACAAACCATTTTGAAAAAGTTCTACCCAAAAATGTTGTACGTGAATTTGTGGACGAAAACAATGCAATTAATCATTGTACGAGATAAGAGGAAATACTTTATTATATTTTATCGAAAAGAGGGGAGTCATTTTTTTTGGTGAAAGAAGTACTATCCCCCTATAGTATGTACAATATATGAATAAATAATTCTAAAGATATATAGAATAAACATTAGAATAGTTTATGTTATAAATTATTATACGTATTATTAATATTGTTTTATTAATTCGATTAATCGAACTGATTATTGTTGTAATATTAATGTTGAACTACATTATCGTATCGTAACAATAAATAAACAGGCCGGAAAGGTTATATCGCCACTTATTGCGCATCACGTAAATAGTGTGTCGAGATTATGAAAACAAATGAATCATCGTAATAGTCATATCGGTACACTATATTTAATATTTATGTAATCGTGCTATATAAACACACAATATAATAATAATGCGTCCATCTCTTGGATCTCAGTATGCAACAAGTGAACACATTCCAAAAGAAACCTACAGTGTTATGTGGTGCTGGATTCCTATCTGCTATAATAATATTTAAAGTCTTATTTTATTTATTTTTTAATGTTAATTGAAATACCAGCTACTATGCTGTTATAATTATTGTTATATTTTATATTATGACAAATAATTATTGACGAGAAAATTCCTTACAAGCCGTCGGTAAATATTTAAAATGTTAAAGATGTGATTATAGTTACGATAAAGTTTGTATATTTTTGTTATTTTAGCTAATATAGTAAAAATTAAATTTAAAAAACGAATTTCGCTTATCTGTTTTGAAGTCACGAATAGGCAGTGTGATAATAAATATAAAAATAAACGAATACGCATTATATTTTTAATTTTTGGTAAAAAAAAAAAAATGTGTGGGTATTTTGTGAGTGCATTAAAACTCATTTATTAGTACCGGTGTATCATTGCCTGCGATTTACGCGTGTAGGCACGTAGGTAAATAAGTATACAGCTGGAACAGCAAACTTTTTCATTTGTTCGTTTTCCTCTTGAAATTTACATAAAACTCAAACAAACGGTTTTTACGAAAAGAAAAACACGGACTTATATTTTCTCGTTATCATCGTCACGCCGCCGATTTAATTAAGAGTTTTCCACGGAACCACTTTTAATCACGCGTCTCGACAATTTGTCATGCTCTCGTGTACACGTGGTGTACCTATATAGCGCCTGTCGCGGCATCTCGAAGCACAACCGATGGCGTACGATACGTATACGTACGAGCGCATAGGTACACACGACACACCAGTGTTGTTTATTAAGCCAAGTGCTTAGTATGTATGTATATATAAATAATAAATATCTGTACATGGTTTTATGCACACGTGCTCTTTTTCACTATAACCTCGAGGTTATATCAATACCTAAAAGAGTATTCCGGGAATGAATTCGTATGACTTACACTCGAAATTAAATAATAAGCATTTTTTTTTTTTCATATTATTAACACCGATTTTTTAGGTATATAATGTTATAATATTTCACAATATTTTTACTTTTATGATAAATTATATATTTTCAGATGAGAATCAAATTTATAAAGTATTCAAATGGATAAACTCATATATTACATACGTTAGTGCATCACAAGTACCTATAGCATGATGTAATCAAGGCAGACCTAGACAATTTACTACGCAATTTGTACACAGTGTCCATTTAATACATAGACTATAGCCCATAGGTAAGACATAGTTAACCTATTAAGCAAATAATTATTTATCGTTTAAAAACCACTGTTGGTACTCAGGTACTGGCATAGTAGAATTTAACAGTGATTTATCACTAGGTATCTTATGTATACATGTATCTATATACATTATTAAATTATACATATAATGATACAGAAATATATTTAAAGATATATGTAATATTAAGTATAAATAATACATTTAATTTTAGATTTTAAACAAAATTTGAAAACCAACTATTTCATTTCAAAAAAAAACTTTCTATGAAAAAAAAAAATAACTCACCATAGATGCTAAGTTTAATAGTAAATGAATCGTATATTATATTTTGAAAATATTCAATGGATTCATTAAATATCGGGACAATTTAAAACATTTATATTAAGATTATCAATAGCTATATTAATCAATATAGGTAAGACAATAAATTATAATTGTATATAACAACAAATCTAACTAAATATATTTATTTATATATAATATGTATAGATAAGCTATTCGTTATAATTTTTAACACATAAATTACTACTTCCATTAAATATAAGTTAGGTACATCAAACCGTTAAAATATATGTTTTAAATAAATTAGTTAGATAATATTGAAAATAAACGTAGGCTTGGTAAGAAAAAAGTATGTTGAATATTAAATATTTTTTGTTTTTTTTTACTACAGGTTAACATAAATACAGTCTACAATTATTTAATTATTGAGTAAAATAATTATAGACAATTTTTTTGTAATAGTTAAATATATAATAAAAAGTATATTATACTTGAGATAATAAGATATTTTTTTGTTCATAGTTACTTAAGAAGTTTGTGTTTATAAATGTATATTATGTGTATATACTTATATAATACGTATATTATAATGATAAATTTCAATCCAAAACTAGTTTATTTAAAAATTGAAATTTCCTTTTTCTTAAAAACAAAAACTTAAAAGATCCGTTATATTTAATATGAAATATCTTGATTTATTTTTGTATTATTAAAATAATATATTTAAGTAAACAGTTTTTAGATAATAAACTTAGGGTATCGGTTAAGTAACATGATGAATAAGATGATTATCTAAATTACGTATTTAGTCTTAAAAGCTATTAATAATAGTAATAATGATAAAAAATAAATAAAATTTAATTTTAAAATCAAGTTTAACAAACAATATAATCTAATAAAATAACAATAAAAATACTTTATAAATTAAATAAAAATATTTTAATACATCACCCATACCTGTGTAAAATGTATTTCTTTCAAAAAATTATTTGATATTTTTTTTATTAGAAATACTGATATGCTTTAATAATATGTACTATATAGTTTAAAATAAGATGAATAATAGTAATTAATGGTTAGGTGAGATTATCGTATATTGAATAATAGTTGTATATAACTAATATATATCAGCCACGGTGAATAAAAATAATTATTTTATTATACTTAATTTAATTTAACAGATAGACCATATAATATCATACTTACCAGTACGAAATTAGTAAAAACAAAAACATTGTTTTAATCTAATAATCAGGAAAATACATTTTTGTTGTATAAATTATGTTGATTTAAGTCAAATTAGTTATACTATGTAATATGTATACTTGAAGTTTAACAATAGGTATATTGTTTGATTATACACACAATATTATACCTACCTATTATTTACATATTGTACATGAACAGTTTAATATTTATCTATTACTAAAATTTAATTATTAATTTATCTATTAATAACTTATTATTAATTATTTATAGTATATTGCTTTAATAGGTATATTGTACATAGTATATTATACATTATTTAGATTCACAAATATCCTTAAAAATTTTACTTAGCTTAACTTAAAATAATAATAAGTATATATTATTAATTGTTTTAAATTCCGATTAAAATGCAAAACTATGTAAGTTTGTCTCATCATTTTTTCAGCATACTACAAAGATATTAGAATAGTTGTTTTCCTTGAGGTAGGTATAGTACATACCTACTTCAAGGTATACTATACATTTAAAAGAGAAAATGGTAATACGCACACTATCTCTGTGTAATAAGCGTTATTAAAAATATTTTTAAACATGTTATTTACTGACATGGTTCAATATTTAAAATCTTTTGAAGAGCCGGTATCTATAGTGTCAAAATTGAAGATTTCTGTCATCTTTTACTAAACAAATAGTTTTAGCATCTACAAATAAAATGAAACCTTGAATCTATACCTTCCATTTACCAATCCAAAAAACGTTATTCAGATAATTTATTTTTCGTTCAGGGATGGAAGACTGAAAGTCAATCCTAAACACTATATGAGTCTTGATGACAACAACAAATATTTTGACTAGAAATCACGGGCCATTATGTATTACTAAAATAAAAATAAAAAGGTTGGTCAGTACTCAGTCGGCAGACCTTAATTGTCATGGCTCTTAAAAGTGTTTATTCGATGGTCACAGTGTAGTGTATTAACACGTGTTCTCTTCTGAAACAGACACAACCCACTTGGAAACGCCGAGCCAAGACACTTGACCGGTGTCAATTACATGGTCAAGATGTTCTTAAGATACTGTCCAAAACTAAAAATAATAATAATAATAATAATGTTGTGTCAGCAATTAGCCGTTAATTTTTTTTTCGGTGTAAAATATTATCACAAAATATATAATTAATTAATTGAAAAAACTGCTGAGTCAATCGACTACAGTCAGTAAAGGATTATTGTAAAAATCGATTTTTTTTTTTTTTTTTTAATTTTATGATTATATGTAATTGACTATTTTATTGTCTTCAATAATAAAAGTAACTTGTTTTGTATAGAACTATAACAGAACACCCGTTTGGAAAGTTATTTTAACAACTTATCATGTAAGGTCAAGTGATTATTAATATGTTACAAGAAAGTCCTTTTTAAGTTTTGTTTGGATATTGATGTATTTCAGAGCATTAAGAAAGGCGTTATGGATTCGTACCATATATAGTTCATGATTAATGTGACAAGACTAATAGCTTAAAGAAGTAACTTAGGTAATCAATGTAATGAAGAAATAAATAAACGGTTGTCGTTTTTATTCAAACGGGATATTCACGACGAGTAGTTACAATCGTTTTGCTTGTAATAGTTGTCATGACATATCAATGAGTTTATTTTTTAAAACCTGATTAAATGATCATATTGTGTAGATACATTGTCCGTAGTTAGACAATATATTTTATAGTATTATATTGTACTTATACTGAATAATTATAGCAATAATTTTTTATATCGTTGTTTTCATATAAAATAAAATATCTTATTCAATGGGTAGGTACCATAATTATAAGCGTTTTTATTATTTTTAAGTACATCAATTAATATTTATTTTTATATTTAAATAAATACAACTAAGCACCTAATTTTTGTTATGATGAAATATCAACAAAATGTTGTCGTAAGACTTATATACCTAATACATAATTTATAAAATAACTTTCATGTAAGTTACTGATAAATAAATTTAAAATAAAGTTATATAAACTTTATATTTAATGATAAGTGATAACTTATTCTTAATCCATCATTCAAATTTGCGAGCATATAATTAAAAAAGTTTTTGTTGTTTGTAATAGAATGTTGGTTCAATGTACACTTTTACTGTTTATTATATAATACAGAGCTTTTAATTTTAATCAAATTTGTTTAACTTTTAGCACAAAAGATGATTTTAGTTGAGATAAGACTATTAATAATGAAACTTTTATTTTTTTTATCTCTTAGCAAAATTACAAATCACAGTTTTAAAATCATTCTCCAGGGTCTATTATTTATTTATCGAAATTGAAAAATGTATTGAATTAATATTATAAACTATTTATGTTTTATGTTTATAAATCTGACCGGAGAATGAAGAAAACCAATATCAATATTATAATATATAATATAATTTAATTTATGGATATATTTTTTAAATAACTATATAATGAACTGTTTTTTTTTTCACTGCAGAATTTTAAATGAGTTTAATAACATTTCAGTGACTCATAGATCATTTAAATCAATAAAAAATCATCTCAAAGATGTACGATTAAATAAAAATTATCGTTTTGATTTTTGTCTCGTAAACATGTTTAATTTACCCATGTTTAACCTTTCAGACGACAACTAATGATTTCCGTTTTTATACTTGTTTTTTTTTTTTTCAATTTTATAAAAGGTATAAAGGAATATTTTTCTATAATAGCCGATAGACTTCTGGACACGACCCGTTGACATGTTTATGGATCCTTTTAAAAAAAATAACTTGAATTTCGATCACTATTCATTGTACGTAGTGTATTGATAGGATATTTACATAATTCGGCGGCAACGTCACCGTAGGCGTACCGGTTTTATTTGAAACGATCACTTGAGACGACGATTCATTCATCCGTACCTACACCTAACCACGGGTAAACCAAAAAGTGTTTCCATACTATGTGATATTCGTCAGAAACAATAATCTCGTAGTTTGAGGTGTTAAAATTTAGGCATGTGGTTTCGTGTTTATTTTATCGTCGGTGTGTTAAATGTTTGATTTTACGTTGACAATATTTTCAATCCATGTCCCACTTTTAAAATAATTTATTTAGTTCGGGGAATTATAGGTCATAAAACTGGATAACCACAGTATATGTACAATCAAGACGTATGTTATAATAATATACAGTCTTCAAACTCAACGTTTTAAAACATGTCGTGTGTAAATGTGTAAATGTATAATATATTTTTTTATATGTACATGTGTTTTAGAAAAATATAAAATATCATACACTATCATACGCAGTTTATGTAGGTATTTATTTTTGCATAAGTACAATGTATATTTTTTTAAATTTTTTTTTGCGAAAACTATAAAACAATTAATTTATAAATGTTTTCTTACAATCGTTTATCTAATATATTCACCTTTTATTTTTCAAATTGATACAAATATATATTACAGATTCTTTATGTTCATGCACGAAACAAAACAACTGTTTATACTTATGCTAAATATATTTTACCATACCCGTTGACAAGTTATAATCACGGACTTCAATTACAACCATACCACGGAGGAATGTCTTTCAACAAACAGATAACATATATACATATATATATATATATATATTATGTGTGTTCACATGAATTACCAGAGTACGACCGCATTATATAAATCATCAAACGGATTTACACCCAGACATATTATTTTCTACGACATAAACGAAAAAAATACAGTTTGTTTCTTTAATTTTTTCCTTGCCTCTGGCGCACAAGACGGATGAGATCCGGGTGGTTTGCCAACGAAAATCCAAACATACACGATAGGACGGTAGGTACACACATACCGTCATCGTTGGCTGAGAAACTACAACGATTAATGGATGGACGGACGTACATTGTACTCGTTGAAAAGACACGAAGTTGCGACATCGGTGAAAGAATTTCGTTTTTATATTTTAATATAAAATCCTTCTACTGGACACAATGTTTTAAAGCCGAATGTAACATAATATATACGCAACTAAGATCGTATTTATCTATAGTTTTATTATATTATCATCATAATATCATTATTATGTGTGCTCTACATATACGCACCCGATTTTCAAAATTTTGGTCCACCTACACATAAGTAAGCGCGCATTGTTTTTTTTAATCTCTGGAGTATAATATTGTATTGTTTCTCTTCTAAATCAGCTTATATGAATATTTTATTATCCTTGCGGTAATCTTTTATACCCATTGCCAAGAATATATTGATCCGCGCACACCGTCCGGTAATTTTAAATTTTAAACTGTCTTTGTTTTTTTTTTTTTTTTATCTTTATAATAACATGTCATTCGATGTTGTCGAACCAAATGACATTTAAACGTGTATTTAAATTACAAAACAATAACACCAAACCTTTTAGAATGATTGAAATATTGGATAAGTCTTAAACATAATACTTTTTGTTTAAACCTATAATACGAGTATATACATGATCATGACCTTGTGATTCCGTTAGATTATTGCCGTACCCATAATATTGTTAATCTATACAGTAAACACATATTGTTATATACGTATAGCCCGTATAGGTATCGATAACATATTTTTTATTCATTAATTTCATAATAATATTATAATACTTAGAGATATATTTGAATTTTGAGTATGATTGCTTACGATAAGCCGGTAAATACTATTCATATGGGCGTAAAATAAATTATGAGTACACATAGATGTATTTACAATACGAAACCATCATGATTAATTACTAATTTTGTAAATAATAAATTAAACCCAAGTATAGTACCTACATCGATTGGGGGGAAAAAATAATATAATAATACATAATATTTGATTACGCGCTAATTGAATATCAAGAATAACAATTAGTAGTTTCTATATGTGACTAACTATTAAGTTAATTATATAATATACTTTTTGTGTTAAAAGATTAATTATTAAAAGAAAAATGTAAATTTACAGTTATTGCATACATATATACTATTTATAAATAACAATATTTGGATAAAACATCCTGTGGTTAGTGTACACTTATTTAACATAATAACGTCGGATTACTTGGACTAAAATTCACTATTAGAATATGTTTGGCAGCCATGTACATTGTACACTGTAAAACTATACCTACATATTGTACACAACAATAAACATGATGTTAGAAATTTTATTTTTTGTGTTACACAACAATACGTTAATTTTAAATTGAAATCTGACAAAAAATATTCTTATAATATATGATCATGATAGAGAAATAAAATATTACAACTTAAATTTGAATTTTATTGATATAATATATAAATATATGTGTGTGTAAAATATGTCACTTGAAGAATTATTTACTTATTAATAGTCGTCATAGTTAATAAACCATAGTTATTCAAACCTATTTTTAGAAAATGAATATAATTGTAGTCATTACTCTGCTCTATATATTATTTTACCTATTAAATAAGTCTTACAACTGATTACTTAATAACATTATATTTATGATTTTTATATTTTAAAGAAGAAGTTGTTATTATAAGCCTTTATAAAATGCTAAAAATAAATTATCAATTATCATTATTTTAAATATGAGGTAACTTCTGTTAAAATATTCGGTGTATAGTTGAAAAACTAATTTATTAAATAAAAAATAAATTGCATAGGTCATACAACTTACAAGTAAAATCACAAGCGCGTATGTATTAAAGTGATTGAAAATATTATTAAAAATAAAAGATCATGAATTTTTTTGATGTATCTACCTATTACAATTTTTTTTTTTTTTTTTTGAATGCTTTGAGTGAATACATCTAATATTATGTTGTAACAATAAAATTAACAACTAACAAACCAATTATGTTTATTATTTACAAAATCTACAGATAGATCATACATTTAAAATTAAATTAAAAACTAGTGATAGCTATTTTACACGCCGTAACCTATATTTTGTAATTAAATTAGATGAGTTAACCTAAATAAAAAAATCAATTTACTAGTACATGTCAGATTATCTGATAATTCTGTTACAAATAGTTATTGAGTTCAATTGTAAACTAATATATGTATTATAAAATGCTATCAAAATAAGGTTTCATTATTCCCACCATGTTCCTTTTTTTCTAAATTATTATTTATTGCTCTCTCTCCTTTAATATGACTTGACTTTTTTTTTTTTACTAGCAAATAAAGGCTCTTGTTTTTCTTTCTTAGAAAAAATTGTTATTTTAATTTTAAATAATTAGCCATCTAATAGTTATATTGTTAATTTCATGTATAATATCATTTATTTCTGTTTCGTTGAGCTTCGGTGTGCACAATTATATGAAATAAAATAAAGTATCTTTTAATAATGTCATGTTGTATGTAGAATTTGTATGAAATTCTGTTTCATATTAATATCTACACAAATCGCAAGTTTCCAAGTACTCAATCATTCATATAATATTTGATTTAATGTGATAGTACTAAGTATTACTTATAATTAATATAATATCCACAAAAACTTTGTTTATTTTAAATATCTATCTATCAGTAGTGTGATTTCTATATAATATATAAACCTATATAAATCATACGCGCTTGATGCGTTTCAATATACTTAGCATATTTTGCAAATCTTTAAAATATTATCATATTATTACATGATTGTATAAGTGTTATAAAATATATACTTAATTATATATTATAAATTATTTTTTTATTGACTTAAACTTAAATTTAAACTATGTGATATTATTTTGTATTTAATTATTTTGAATTTGTTGGAATGTGATATATTTATAAACTATAACATACAATATGAATAGACAAGTAATATATTATGGTAAGTTAACATTTATTAAATTGTGAAAGCAATGATAACATGGTTTTATTTGGTTTTGAATTTATTTTAATTACAACAAAATTTCTTTAAAAAAAATAACATTTAATGGATTTTTAGAGTCCTTGTAATTAGCTTAAAATAATTACAAACGCTCCAGTTAAATCGTATTATGTATATATTATTTATCCGTATACATTATAATTCCAAACCAGTGTCAAGCCCAGCTTTATTTAATATTTACCTGCAAAACTTTATACATTTAAGCGTGTTAAACAACATTAAGACAAACGAACACATTAAGTTACTGGACGCAAGTATCGTGGATAACAATAATAATAATAAGCAGCGGCGTCTGTGGCGGTACCTACCTATTAAAAATATGACCCTATGTGCCCGAAAAGTCGTAAAAACCAGTCGATAATTTACACGCCCGCCACGGTGTTTTGTTGATTACCCATATCATTGCCCAGGGAGAAGGCAGAAAAAGAAAATAGCTTTATGGTGTATTATAATACACACATACACTCAACTTACACACACACACGTACCGATATTCGCACAGTTTATCGTTTCCTCCAGTTTTTCTTTCCCCTCTAACCGTGGTTAATTTACAGAAGAGGAAAAATAAAGAATTTATATTTTTTTCACCACTCCCTTCGTCTCACGCGCGCGCGCCCGCTCGTGTGTGTGTGTGTGTGTGTGTGATGTTTTATTCGTACTTGTGCCCGTGTCGTTTTTATTGCTCAGCTTTTAATCCGGCCGCCAATTTTGGAATAGGGTCGCACCGCCACCGCCAAATATCCGAATAATCATAATAATAATAATAATATAAAAACGGTCGTCATTTTTATACTGTATAATATTTATTATTAATGTTACCGTGTCATCGTCAGTGCTTAAAGTGAGTAAGAGTACAGGAGAGAGAACCAGCCATCCTACGGTTTTACGACCCGAGTAAAACAAACGGGGGCACCCATGCGATTGTTCAAAAACCCGACTCCGGCGGGTAATAATATTATTATCACGTATACAATGACTGCTGGGGTGGGCGCGTGTTGCCTGGGCTAATCGCCGCCTTCGTCTGTTTTGATCAATGATTGTTGTTTTAGAATAATATAAAAGACGCATCACAAACACGCCAACCGTACCCCCGACCCTATTGTTGTGTTGTCCCATAAAACACACAGTTCAGTCTCTTCAAAATCACCTCTGTCGTTTCCACTCGTCACTAAAACTCCAATGACCGGATTTCCTTGAATTTTGTGTATTGGGAACTTACGGATAAATAAACAGAAAATTAACGAACAATCTACAAAACCTGTGGGAATGTCGATACTCGATATTTGTTACTTTTAACGATATCATTGTTGATTGGGTAATTATTATAATATGACATATGAGTACTTATATCAAAAACAGATCGAATCAGATAAGTGTTCGTTTGATTGTGAATGAATATAATATAGGTAGGTGCGGTCAGTTTATACGAGTTGTAGAGATATTTAAAACCAGTCGGTAAACGGAAAATAAAACAAAAATTTAATATTTTGACGTGATAAATAATCGGTGTAGGCCACCGTAGGTACTATAATAATATGGTCATTATTATTCACACATTAGATTGACGAGATCGTTATGTACAACGTAACACTCGACACTCGTATTATTCTCCGATCGTGGATACAGGAATCGATATCGTTTTGAAACGCGCGGCTTTCCCTGACTAGACACGCACTCCATGACGTAAATCATTTGCCCTATATCATTTCCTCGCCACTTCACCGTGGGACAAACGTGATGAATTCGCACCACAAATCTTCCCTGCAGGCCACGGAATAAGTAGGCGTGTTAGATGCCTTATACGAGAGTCGCGTAAATCAAACACCCTGGCCGTTTACCAACCGTCTTGTATAGATACTATCGTCGTATCCGAATATTCTCGCATGTAACTGTACCGGTGCATAATACCCCTTGCCCGTCGGCGTCTCTATCAGATATGTACAAAAACGTGTATGTTTTAAATTATTCCATTTCCTGGTAGAAAAAAAAAATATGTGACGCAGATAAATTGTTTTTGGTCGTGTGTTAGCAAAGAACTATAATATAATATCTATTGTTGTGGTACGAAAAACGATTCGTTTGAAATGATTACTGAAACGGTGTGTTCTATATAAGGTTTACCTATGTGTTTATAAGTAAATATCCAGTAAGTCTGTAACCAGCTGATAACCAGGTTTCGTCCGAGAAATAACCATTTTCTTTTTAAATGTCTAACATTGATAAATTGTTTTTAGCTAAATAAACGTATAATCAAACCGTTCGTAGTAGAAACAAAGTTTTTCAATGTAATGTAAAATTTTTTTGAGTATTTTAGTACATATAATATATATATAATATTGTTGTTTGATCGTACAAAATAAAGGTACATACGTGATACGTTTAATCTTTTATATTAATTAGACTATATTTTAGGATAATGTTTGAACTTTTATTCGGTATACTCATCGATTTGGATTATGATTTTAGTGTTAAATATAATAAATGGAAATATTTCACTAAACAAAATTAAAATTTGTATTATTATCCCTACGGTTTATACACGTATTATTTAAAACAATCAGTAATTATATAAACAATTTATACATATATACACAAGCAATATAGTTAAAATAACTATCAATCATTAAATAATTTTATTTCAGTAAATATTCATATTTGTTACGTTTTCAACAATGAATTTAAATTAAATTAAAAATAACGATAATACAACTTTAAAATTAATAGTAAACTATATAATCTATAATAATAACGCATACGAAAAATTTAAAATCTAAAATAATCAAATTTATTAAGTATTATACTCATACAATAATATTACTTATATTAATATTCAATCTGTTCATTTTTAATTCTTACTGATAAATAATTATGTTATTTTTTAAAATTGCCTGTAAATTAATTTTTTTCTGAACGAATGTTCTAAGCTTGTAGCATTGCTATGTATAAAATAACTTCTTATAAAACAAGATATATTCTTTTTATTTATATTAATCCACATCATAGTACGTATTTGTTAGTACTTACTTATTCTTATCGTGGTAAAATTATGCAGCTTTCTAGAAATTAATATATCCGTGGTAACAAATACTTTCTGTTTCTTATAATATAATATAATAATATTAACAACGCGGCTTAATGCTGAAAGCATTAAGAATATTATTGTAACGTTGCCAGCTAAGGGTAGCTGGTTTTTATGGCTTTTTTTTTTTTAACCCTGACCAGTAATGGGGAATTAATTGGCAAGCAATTGGTAGGTTTGGACTGAGTGATGAGAAAAAAATAGTGGTATTTTTATTTTTTTTTTCTCGTTTACCCTTTCTAAGCCCTCGTTTACACAAAACTCCTTTTAATATTCTTTCAGCCTTAATTAACCTTTTCTTTATCGTTTGAAACGAACCAATTATACGAATAGTGGATAAGCGGGTAGACGTGAAAAAAAAAACAAACGAAAGGATTTTTTTTCCTTATTCTTTGTGAAATGAAAACCAAAAAGATTATTGGCTTGGATTTGGTTCTAAAGAGTAATTAGAATAGCGTTTAATTAAAACTTTTAAAAAGATTAAAGGCCTATGGCCGAATATATTTGCCAACAGTTTTACACCCATTTTAATGTGTCAATTTTGGTATATAATTTACGATTCAGACATCTGTTCCTGCGTAAACAATAGATACTTCTCCATTAGCGCGTAACACGTAATACGAAACCTCAACGGAAATAACGACTAGGGTGGTTATAAAATAGGTGTGGTACTTAAACCATTGGCCGAGTTTTTTTGGTGGCCAACGAGTCCAGGGAAACCCTCCCCCCTGGCAAAAGCCTCTCGGCATGACGTCTCTGGAGTAATCTGTTACTATGCGTGTGACGGTGAGTAGGTTTAATGAATAGAATTTACGCGTACACACAACATTACTATTTTTTTTTTTTTTTTTATTTTAAGAATGGCTTTTAGCCCCCGGGGGCTCTTGAATACATTACCGGGTAAAATATAATCTGTAGTATACGGCTACTAACACCCGGAGGACTTGTAAAGAGCTATTTTGTCGGGGATCCCTTTATCTCAAACGAACAGTCAACATTAAAATGAATTATGATTATTTATTCTTTTTTATTATTTTTATTTTGAATTTTCAAAATGTCGACCCCCTGCAGAAAAAATAAAAACATGGCGTTTGAATGTGTGCAAAAACTTCAACAAAGTTCCAACCGTGTAAATGTATACATCGCGTGTAACAAACCAAAATAGATAACAAGATTTTTTGAAGAGCTTTAGCTTTTTTTGAAACAAAGAATAAAATAAAAAATATTCCATATACTTCTATTTACAGATCTGTTGACAATGACAAAATTTCGCAAAAAGATAAACCTAACCCTGGAGATTTTTTTTTTCTACATCGCCCTCGGTCGTTTTTTATTATATACATACATGAGCTTTTGCTCCGGAAAAACGATCAGAATCCAGTGTGCTCACGACGCCATTACAATGATAGTCCCACCCCTTCTTCACTTCCACGCAAGCTCTTCAACCTCTCTGTACATATATATGTATGAAAGTGCCTGCTGTATAATATCGGAGAGCTTGAAAAAAGGTCTTGGGGACAATCAAATCTCTGGCATCGCGGGGCTTTTCGCGTCGCCAACACCGGACACGCGACGAATACAAATAAGCCCTTTAAGAAGGAATGAGAGATACGAGAAAAAAGAGATGGTGACTTTTGAATGCGGACGTGGATGAAATGCCGTAATACATGGAAATGTCAAAGAGGAGTATATACTCTTTTTTGCCTTCGAATGTAATTATCCGTCAGCTACCGTTATTTTTCACCAGAGTAAACGTATTTGTGATGTTTACGGTGACTAACTTCTTAGGGGTCAAGAAAAATCTATTCGCTATATTCTTTTTTTATATACTTACTGGAAATAGACTAGGATTCTATATACATTTACATTTTATCCTGCTAAATTATTTGTTGAAACTAACTTTCTATTAAAATATATTTACTAAAAAAATAAAAAAATAATTTATCTCATATATTATAATAGTCTTTAAGTATTTTAAATTTTAAAAAATTAAGTGTATATTTACAAAGAATATGAATAAAAAACGTTTATTAATATGTATTAATATGAACATTATTAAATTAAAACTTTAAAGTAAAAAAAAAAAAAAAAACATTTAAAATAGTTGATGAAGTTTTTAAATATTTTATTTTTAATAAAACTATTTTATAAATAAATACATTTTTAAAATGAAACTATGTAGATTGTATTAAAAAAATGCATACAGATAAATTGAATTTAAACAGATGCAGTCTAAAAATGAGATTAATAACACGTTTAGTGAAAACTCCACTATTTGGTGATTTATCACCATGTGTACATATCACGTCGGTATATAATAATATAATAATAAATTTCGATTAATTGGCGATAAATTTTCAATTCCCCTAACTCGGGTATGTGATTTGCTGTATATAGATATCTAAGACATCCACCAGGTCAACACGGTGTATGCACAATGATAATTGAAAAACCAATGTGTTTTTTGATTTGGATAAATCCTAGAACGATAAAGCAAATGCAAATAAAATGTAAAAAATACATTCAGGGGTGGCAGATATTTGCATTGTCGAAATTGATTTGCACTTGACACGCGACCGATAAACATCTGATGTGTGTTTTTATTTTATTATGGAGGGACCCTTTTGATAACTGGACCACACACTCTCCCACTTTGGCTATTTTTATCTGTAACGGGCCGATATCATTTTGTCGTTATTGATTTTATTCGTGTTTTTATTTTTTTTTATTTTTATTTAATAGAAAAAAAGAAAATTACGAAAAGGCAAACACTCTGCAAGAGCCGGCCATGACAGGCTAAATGAAAAAAGGTCAGTGATGTGTCAACATATGAGCGTCAGACGTGTAAATAAGTTTTAGTACGTTTTTTATTTTATTTTTTAAACGTTTCCATCGGAGGGCACTATACCATTGTAATATATTGGTTGACAGCGATTTTCGAGGGTTGTCAGCAAAAAAACAACCCTAATTGACCAGATTTAACGGCGGCTATTCTCATAATTATTGATAAGTCGTGGACATGTTTACGTGTCGCACACATTTTAAAGTATGATTTTTAATTTTAAATGTTTAAATGTTAATTTTTTTTTTAAGTTCATATAATAAAAGAACGATGTATTATTAAACATAAAATACAAATCAAATTAATATTATAAATTATATTTATAATACATTAATAGGTATTTTTGAAAAAACACAAGAACTAATTTATAAACTATAATAATTTATATTCTACATTAAATTTTCTGGAATAACAAAATAATTTTGAATAGAATTATATTTTTGTAGATAAAATAATTTGTAGATACTACAAAGAAACCAACTAAGGTATAATCTAAATTAATTACATTTGATCTATTAAAAATAAATGAAATTCTTAAATGATAGTTTATTACTCCATACACAATTGTAAATTATTTTTTCCCTAGAAATATAATTTTTCCACAACGATATAAGTTAAATGTATTTAAGTAAATTATTTTTATTTATTTATAATAATATTTAAAAAAATTACAATGGTAAATTTAAATAAAATACTTGATCTATTCTTCCTTTAAATGTTTATTGCTTAAAAATTGTAATACAAAGTGTTTATTGTTTAATTCCTTTTTTTAATGTTTTAAATATATTTTGTTATTAACATTTTCACCAATTAATTACTTACAAGTTATTTATTAAAATAAGAATTAATCATAGAATTTTATTAATGAATTATAATTCATTTTTATTTTTCGTGTTATTTCGTTCATAATAATAATAATAATAATAATAATAATAATCTAATTGGATATACTATGGAATAATGAAATAAGTTTTTATGTGGTTAGCAAACAGTTGTTGGCTATCACTTCAATTTCTACCGATCTATCATAGCCAGGAAAACCATGTTCAATACGCGCTTATCTGAGTTCTGGCAGCTTCGAAATAGCAAACATTATCAATTTTTACACCAGATTTGTGATGGCGTCATTGTATAAACAATAAACGAGGGACAAAGAGTAAGCGTGGGAGAATGGGTAGAAGGGAGAAAAACTATCATAAAAGTGAGGGAAGTAGTGGTGAAGTTCCTAAAAGAGACACAACCGTATACCTAATTATTTAGACATCAACTCCATGACCGAGTAAAGGGTTCACTTATCTCCCCTCACATATAACACAGCCAGTTTTTGGCGTTTACATTTTGGCCAAAGTGCGATTTAATAGGATCTCGTCAGCCGGATTTAGCTGAGAACCAACGTCATAAACGGAGAATTAAAAGAAGATAACCATTTGCATAATATTGGCACGCGCGGGTCTGAAGGGAAGTAGAGAAAAATGTTTGCCTGCATTACATAAACGATCCGTGGAAAAAATGTTCAAAAATCGCAGGAGTTTCAAAAACTCGTCTAAACGTTTAAAATTCAGTTTATTAAAATTAAAAAAAAAAAATGCATTAACGAAATTATAATTGGCACGACTACTTACGAATTACTATAGAAAATGTTATAGCATTTTTTTATATATTTTTTTTTTTTGTGACTCCAATTAACTGCTGTAGAATATAGTAAAGTAATATATATAAATTCACTATTCTCAGTGTATAAATAAAAAAAAATGTAAAAAATTTGATTAAAAATCAAATAGAATTACAAATTAATTAAAGTGATCAAAAATATTATATTTGAAACCTTAATCCTTTGAATTTTTAATTATCTAATACATTAAATTATTTATAAAAATGTACGTCATAATATATTAATATTGATAAGAACTATTTAAGTAAATATCTGATTTATCTTTTAATTTATTAGGTTTTTAATAGTTTTAATTTTTTTTTTTTTTTTTGGATAACAAATAATTTAATTAATATAAATAAAAAAAAATTTTAAATATGCAGATATATTATCACACCTTAAATACAATAATTTAAAATAAAACTAATTTTATATCTTTATTAGTTAATGTAGATATATATTGTTAATTTAACTTATAAGTTCATAATGTACGAACGTTTATGATTTAATAATATAATGTATAATTACATTGCTTAACAGTTAACGTTTAAATAAAATAAAATGTGCAATGTAGGCTTTAGTAGAAAATAAGATAACTTGTATTTCAAGTTGAATAATTAATATACCCAGTAAGAATTTATACATGAATTATACATAATATACGAGTAGCTCATTAATTTTGTCTTTCAATCCTCAGTGCCATTTCAAT
Organism: Melanaphis sacchari; assembly: GCF_002803265.2. NCBI lineage: Eukaryota > Metazoa > Arthropoda > Insecta > Hemiptera > Aphididae > Melanaphis > Melanaphis sacchari. The sequence continues at coordinate 175,571 of NW_020271389.1, read as the reverse complement.
GGCATAATAAAAGAAACGTCGTTATCAAATTCAATTCAAATTATTTTTGCTATGTAATCATTGATTTATACGTAAACACATTACGTGTAGAGTATGTCAAAAATAATAAGAAATTAATACGGACCCAAATAAAGCGATAGAGTTAATTGATAACAAAATAGTTTGTCAGTATTTTTTTTCACGTCACATTTTCTTCTAATTCCAAAATAATACAAACACTAAAAATCCCATATTTTATTTAATTTTTTTTTTTTTTGAGGCTAAATTGCTATTGCTAACATATTATGAAATGATTTTTGTATTTACCAATAATTATTGTTATCATTTAATTGTACCATCCATTATGCCGTTAAAATGGAAATTCGGCATAAAAATCATCATACATTTTCTATCAATAAATGTAAACACTGCTTTGTTGATTTGTTTTTTAACCGTTCCTTTTCATAATAATGTTTATTTGGTTTGTAAAACATTTTATTTTAATTATAAAATATTTAAGATTTATTAAAAAAAAAAAAAGACTAAAAATACTTGATTTATTGTTTTGTATCTGTATTTGTTGTTGCCTGATTGCCATTAAGATGGCATAGAAAATTGCAACCTTTAACGCTTAACTGCCATTACAATAGCATGTCTCAATAACTTAGGACTTAATGATCAAAAAATTCTCAAATTCAAAATAATTTTTAGTTTGGTCATGTATATAAATAATCACGTAACAAATATTAATATTTTTTTTTCATCAGAACAAAATTTAAGACTGAAAGGGTTATATATATAACCCACAAAAAAAAAAATTAGTAAAATATTCTTGACAGCAAACTGACTATACCAGAAACTTAGTCATAATAGATTGATTGCATTCAACGTTTTATTTTAAGACTAATTTTTAGGAAAATTACACAATATAATAATAATTGTAACAAAAATAATATTTTAAGCATTGATATTAATTCCAGAATTTAACAATATTCACCCATAACAATGAAATTACATATACGTTTAATATTAAACACTATGTAGATTACATATTTAAACTATAGTTATTTTTATTTTAATGTTCGGTAAACATTTAAATCATACTAAAATTACTATGAAATTATTATATATTAACTACATTGTCTTAAATGTAAAATGATAAAGAACTCGAAAAAAAGGTGTCATTGAATTTTATTATACTACTATATGTCTATGATGTCAACATAACCATTTTTGCCTGATTCGGTATCATCTTAAATTCGTTTATCGTTATATTGTATTACGATGTGAACTACCCAACGCCTGTCATTCTATATTTTACATATGAATAACCGAGTTATATCTCTTTTTATTTTCTTGCGGCAAAAACGCTCAGGAGAAAAGTGCATCAGCCCCCGCCGGGCATGTTTGGGCTGTGTGTTCGACACAATAACAAACAATAATCGCAAAGTTTTAGAATCGTCCTACCTCCTTCCCACACGACTTTAATAATATACCCTATACATATACCGGGAGATAGGGAAGTTTGTCGGCCCATCAAAATGTTTTCAAAGTCCCCTACCACCCTGTGGCAATAGTGCCCGTGTCCGGATTATAGGATAAAACACATACACGTTGAGTGAATATAAGAAAGTTTCAGAAACAACTCTTTGGTGCTTTGCCTAAGTACCACAAAGTTAAAATATGTTTTTCGTTGAATTTAAATTTCTAAGTGTTTTCGATAGATATAACTTTAATACCTTCTATTTGTTGTAAAGTGTTAACACCATTCGATAAAATTTAAGAAACAAACTATAAGGTTTTTAATTAATGTAGTTTGAACATTTAAAATATAGAAATAATTATTTATTAATATTGAATATTAGCTAACTATAATAATTTTAATATTTAAATAATTGTATAATCAATAATTAAATATATATATATTATATTTTATGCGAAAATAAAAATTATACTAACTAAAATATTCAAACTGAATATTATTATTTTTTTAACTTTTAATCTGCTTCTTGAATAAAGTATCTTTAAGACTTTTTAAGCTTTTATAGAATTCACTATTTATCAACGTAACATTAGTCTTTTAATTCAAAGTCACTAGTATCGCATTAGAACTCACAACTGTTATCCAAACAAAACTTTTGTCAGATATTTTGTTTTTGTTTTCTAAAAGTTCGTTTTCTGGAAACATTAACTTTTGTGAATACCTAGTCATTTAAAACATGCTATCTGACAAAATTCATAAACAGTAGTCTTATATAACTAACTAAGTTTATGACTTTCACACAAAACATTTCATACATACAAAATCGAAAACACTTTTATCAAATATTATTAAGTTTTATCTTTTAGCATACTAGCGCACCAGGAACGTTTCTATATTTTAATTGATGGGAAGATCAAATAATGACATTAAAAAACAATGTAGGTATATATTATAGTCATCTGTTGTTAATTATATTGGAAAAAATACTATTTGTAGTTTGTGTTTAAATCACATAATTATATTAACTATAATTACCTATATAAGTAGGTAACCTATTTTTTTTTTATTTTTTTTTTATAACTCTCTTATTCTAGATAATTTCGTTTTAAATTTCGATTTAAGTACTTTAAGTATTTTTTTATATATATAAAAAAAAAAATTGAATTTAAAACAATCCCATAAACTTTAATATATGCTTAAGACTTGATGATAATTAATTGAAAAATATATTATTAAAACAGATCTTTATAACTATATTGATGTTGAGTGAATACAAATTATCAGGTATTTGTTGCACTTATTGAATAAAAGTTTTATTAATATGATATAAAATAATAAAATTATAAATATAATTTTACTTGTCTTATCATACCTAGTTAAATATTGTCTTTGATCTTAGTATTCTCAATTTTTATGTTTTAAGTTAAATTAGTTTGTGAATTTCTGAGTTATTATCTGTTATAGAGGTACCTACAGGTACCATCCAATAACATGTATTATGCACGCACTCTTGTTTACACGAACCTACAAAGTTTAAGTAGTTCTGATATACTATCATACCAAAACATTATTCATTGAAATTCAGTGGAAGTCATCAAAAAATAAAATAATGAAATCACTTGATCCAAAAAATAAATACACATTACGATAATGTGTTTAACATAGATATAATACACACACACATTTATATATATATATGTGTATACAGATATTGTTTAATATGTCTTGTTTGTCACCTTAAAAAAAAAAAAAAAAAATAAACAATGTTGGTGGTATTCTTAAAAACGAGTATTCATTTGTTTCAATAGGTACTCGTGCATACGATCTCCGCTATTTTCCTTTTGTGGAATTACCTATAACGCTTACGTGTCTAATGTAATATCGAAATATTTTTTATATCGTACACACTATATGTCTAATCGTTTGTTATTTGTTTACGGACGATAAGGGAATGTTAAGTGCGCTAAGATTATATAAATTTTACCTACTTATATATTATATTTTGTAGGTTAATACCGCACATAGATACGCCGACACAGACACACACACACACACACACACACACGCGCGCGCGGGATATATATGGAGTTTTTTATTCTCTTATTATTTTATACCTATGTAATCTATTTTACTCGGCTAACACCCGACCATCGTGTGTAATATATGTATATAATCAGCACCGAACCCATCGACGACTATACGTATAGCACGCGATATATACGTACGTGCATAATGAACGACTAAAGGCTTTCTGGCGTGCGTGTGTGCGACGCGTCAAAGACTTGGAATAGTAATTAAAACACGATGATGACGACGACGACGACGACGAGGGTGTGTATGTGTATTTATGCGCCCTCGCGACGCGAGTGCGTGCGCGCGTTTTGGAGAAAGAGAGATGAAGTCATCTCGGCAAAGGATTACCGACCCCGGTCACGTGTCGGGGGGGTGGCTGCCGCCGGGCTCCGATATATATATATATATATATATACGCTTTGCTCGAACAACGTCAACAATCGCGCGCGTGGATTAACTTTTTTTTCGGACGTATATAATATCGTATTATTATATAATTTTATATTTTATACTTTGCGCGCGACCGCTGACGACGCAGAGCGGCGTCGGCGTGTGTATGGCTTATGTACATCGCGGGACGGTGCGATGAATATGATACGAAACGCCGCAGCGACGGTCGACGACTCGCCTCGTCCGCCGCGGCCGAAGGGGGTAGGTCGTGTTTTTTTTTTACTTTTTATTTTGCTCGCTTCTGGCCTGTCCTATATGTTATTATTATTGTTGTTGTTAGGTATGTGAAATAATACGTTATACGTTATTATTTTTATTTTTAGCCCGTCAGTTTACGAGATATCGCAACGCGAAACTGCAACATCAACCGTTCCCGAGCGGACCACCACCTATCTTATCTCGGGCCTGCGGACAGAGGTCGACTTTTTATTTTTTAACGTCAAAAAACAAACACGCGAGTGTAATATTAAAATGTCGCAGTTTGCACGCCACAGTGTTCAGACGGGATCGTGCGCGAACGACGGGCGATCGACGCGCGTACGATATATTATTGTGGTGAAGTAGTAGCAACCGCTGCTGTCCGCCGCACGCGTCGTGACGACAGCGTAAATTAATATATATATATATTGTGAAAAAGTCACGACGCCAAACGGGCGAAATTATTTTTGTCGAGTGTGCGACGGGAAATATCATGTCGTTTTTTATGAACAGATCGTAACGTTGTGTTGTATTTTCACGGAGATGACGTCGAGTGTAACAATATAATATAATAGCGATTTTATTACGTTATGTAATATTATTATAATAATTTTAATAATAATATTCGTGCAACAGTTGCACGCCAACACAGCGCATTGAGTGGGTGTGCGCGCGTGTCTTGTTTCCAGTACAAGCGAGAACCACGCGCAAATATAATATAATTATTATAGGCATACATACAGTCATGTTATAGGTTAAACGATCTCGAGTTAATATAATATTGTAAAGGCTTGGAGGCAAATATTATCATATTAAGTAAAATTATATTCGTAAAATCAAATGTATAGATCTTCTCCAATGTATAGTTTATAGTAATATAATATTATTTTATCATCGGATACTGCTGATATAAACGGCCGTGATTCGCCGCGTATGCTCAACCTCTTTTTCTCCTTCAATAATGCAATTATTCAAAATCTGATTTTTGGAATTTCGAAATATACTTTAACGCCATCGTTTAAAGTTCTTGAGATTTTTGTAGTACTTAAGGATCACTGTCCCGGAGAGATACAAGCTTTTGTTTTTCAAATAATTTTAAGCCCCCTTTTCTACTTGACATTATTGTTGAGGGATTATTTTTCTGGAAATATTGACGTATCTAAACCAAACACCGGACGAGTAGTTTTTGAGTTATTTAATTTTGTTTACTAAGAATTATAGGTAGGTACGTGATAATTTGTTTGGAGGATATGCGCTTTTTATTAATTTAAAACAATTTATCAATATTTATAATTTATTAAATTGATTCAAATATCTATAATATAAACGAGACTTAATATTACATATATTTTAGCACTATTTTTCTTAACATAAAGACTTTTACTAAAAATCTACTCATTCAAATTTTGAATTAGGAACATCAACGTTTTCAGAAAAATTATCCACTAAAAAACTATAATAGGTATAAAAGGTGGGTTGTCACTTGAAAAATAAAAGTATATATTAATACTATTTTTAATTAGTAGATACAATATATCTCAACAATTGTATTATAATATGGTGTTTAAGTATAATTATTAAAATTTCCGAAAATCAGAATTTGAATAAATTAATTATTGAATGAAAAATGAGAGCGATCATGCATGATATAACGTTATCCTTATGTGTAACTATAAACCTACAGTCGCGGAAAAGTTATGATGGTGAGTAAATGACACCGACGTAGGTGTACGTAACATATTTTATGAGAGATATAAATAAACGATTATTTTATACTATCGCACATCGGTAACTGTTTTAATGACTTGCATTAGGTGTTATAACTTGTACTTAATATATTTTTTATAACATATATTATTTTTTATAACAATATAGGTCTTCTGAAACAATGAGTTTTATCATATTTCAGACTACTGCGCACAAAAAAAAATGGAGATCACGGACTGTAAAATCGAATTCAAAATGATGCCATAATAAAAAAAAATCTAAATAAATATATTATGTAACACAGTGTGAAATACCGGAACTGGTACCTCGAGTATACGATGGGGCTAGGAGTCATCAGTAGCCAACAATAAACTATGCGCAGCACGTCGTTTACACAGTAAAGTAGAGTTTGCCGTTTGTGCGTCATAAACAAAGCATCATTTGGAATCGACATTTAATATTGTTTGGAACTTATGTCGTATCATATCATAAGTAATGTTAACCCGACCGGAAATAAAAACCAATGACAAAATTCTTTATAGTAGCTGCCTACCTACGACGCCTTAAATTTTATTATTTTACAATAAAGAAAAAATAATTAGATATTATTGATATGATTTATAATATTGTTGAATATTCAAAATGTTGTGTTGTATAGTTTTTAATCACTATTGAACTGAAAAAATAAAAATTGTTATTTACATAAAATAAAATAAATTCAAATATCATACTTGAAAATAATGTTATGTAATTAATTGAAGAATTGATCACGTTAAGTTTAAATCGTTGAAAATTCAATACAAAAAAAAATATCTGACCAAAAAGCCAATTATGGCAGTATTTAAATCACTCAGAAGGAGTAGTAGAAAAGAATAATAAACCACATAGCTATATAATAATATATAGACCAATTTCACCAGAATCATTATCGACCTTGTCAATAACACGGATTACACATTTCGATGATGTCTTTGGCTTTTGGTTACGAATTTATGTCGAAAGCTCATTTTAACGAATCACATTGATTACGTACATACCCATTCAACCATTCAAGATATTTCTTTTTTTTATGTATTTTATCGATTATTTTCGTAATTCATATATCCATTAGATAACGCATAAAATCAAAAATTCACCGTGGCGACTGCAGAAAAAATGTTAGTTTCATTATTGTATTATATTATGTATAATAGATATTAATAATGATTATAATACTAATTTTGTCATCGTCGGATTTTAACCCACATTAATCATTATGTCCAATTACAAATTTCCAAAATAGTATAAAATTTCCAAGCAAGCGCATACACAGAAAAATCATTCGGAACTAGAAGCGGGCTTAATAAATTACAAGTTAAAGTTGAAATAAACAAGTTAAAATCTGTGTGCGGAAGAGGGCTGAACACGCAGGGCACTACGTAAGTATTAAAATAAATTAGCAATAAATCGTTACATCATTTGATGGTTCGAAGTATCATAATCGCCAAGATGGAGAGTTTGATTTTAATGAAAGAACAGCAATGCGACATATTGCTTGATCAAATCCCAACGATTTCTCAAAAACGATTCAAATGGGATTGAATACTTTAGACGTTTTTTTCGTGAACGTCATTAACCTAAGCCGCATGGATAATTATTTACCTTTTAACCTTTTACATGCACGCTAAATTCATCATAACGCCATTGTTTTGTTCACAAACCGCATCCGGAAACCGACATTATATACCTACGTGTACGTATGATACACCTACCCGCACGAACGACGACTTCTCTGTGAAAAAAAGCGCGCAGAAACGCCAGAAACCGTAACGGGAATGGTGCGCCACGAGTTTCGGAAACGGTTATTTATATATCTATCTAATATTTCCGCTGTCGAATTTATGGACGATATAAGCGCATGATAATAATAACCTGCTAAAACGTGTATGAAAGCGGTGACGCCTTGGGAAAAACACACTCGGGGGACGAGTGTACTGGACGAGGAAAACTCAAAACCACAGTAGTCAATATATATATATATATATATATGTGGGTGTGTGTGTGTGTGTGTGTGTGTGTTTAGCAACGGGACAGTTCGCACGTCTCGCCGCCTGGGCAATAAGGTCGGATAGCTGGGGCAAGTGGGTCGGCGGGCGCGTTTCGGCAAACGGAAAAATTAATAACGAAAACCCGAAGCTACGTCGTCGTCGTCTACGGTAGTGGTGACGGCGGCGGTGGTAGTAGTGGCGTACGAGAGGAGTGGAGGCTGGCACGGTGGCTTATAATCTTTTAATAATTCCCGTCCGAATGTGCTCACACACTTACACACAGGACTTTGTCGTTTATTATATATTATACACGCGTATACGAATCATGCGCGCGCACGCGCTTGCGTGTGTCTGTGTTATATGACAATGTCGAGCACAAAAGGCACTTATATATATATATATATATATATTTATTTATTTAGACGGCGTCAAAAATGGCGGACGCGATATTATTACACGACGACGACTACAACACTACTACTATACACGCAATATAATAATATATAACGTATAAAGCGTGGTAGTGGTAGTACGGTGTAGTAGTAGCAGTGAGAGTAGAAGAGTTCCCGGTTGCGTGGTGAGTGTGCGGCTTGTGGTCAGGCATGGGGGATAAACAGAGCAACACGTAACCGAACCAGCAGTGT